>NC_138982.1:21467112-21874369 GCF_964341445.2 Mesoplodon mirus | reverse complement strand
TTGAGTCAGTGCCAACAGGCACCAGGTTATAGAAAAATGTAGAGCAGCATAGTTAAAAGTGTAGACTTTGGAGCCAGAAAAACCTCCACTGGGAGCCAGCTGTGTAACTCTTGGCTAAATCCCCTCTCCTCTCACTGTTCTCTTGGCATGGCTCTGTCCATCTTATCTGCCAGGAAGTACAGCCAGCGTGAGGACTGAACGGAAGCTTGCATGGAAGGTCCATTGCATGGAGCCTCAGTCAGGCTCAGTTTCTCCCTCATTGTAGGTCAGTTGATTGATAGGGAGGCAAGGGGTTGGGGGAAGAGGAGGAGTATGAAGAACGTAAAGAAAAAGTGGAAATGGGAAATAATAGTATCTAGAACTAAGACTCTTCTTCATGGAAGAAAAACTACCTCAGCAGAAGCAAATGGATTTATGGCTGTGTTTCCCTCGGTTGGATTAATTTTCTTTGGATCAAGGAAGGGATAATCAATACATATACTCCCACACCCCCTTGCCCTCCCCTTCCAATACCATCCCCCAGACCCACACATTCAACAAAAACACAATGGGAGGAGATGCTTTATGTTTCCAAATGATACTGCCTTCTTTTGTGTGGTCATCAAGGTACTGATATTTGCTACAAAATGTCAGTGGTGGTGGTTTTTGGGGGGGGGCGAGAAATATGAAGTGTTTCCTAATCTTATTATGGGTCTTGCATTACATAGCACAGCAGGAGATGTTTAACTGGCAAGTTCTCTCTGAGGTCAGAGTGTGCCACATTTTTTCACGGAAAGCTTCAACTGCTCAACTATGGAATGCGTTTCTTTAACAGGCAAATGAAAAAGAGACTGCCTGGGTGATTCCTTGAAGTATGCTTAATTAATTCCAATCTGTTAATGACGGCCATTTTCTAGCCTCAGATGATAAATGATGGCCCTTCCTGAGAAGCATCTCAAAGTGAAAAGGACCTTATCCCCACCCCCAGGCCTTTTTTTTTTCCCTTTGTCCTTGGCTACTTCTGTCACTCGCTGCTCAGAATGAGCTCACATCCATAATAGTTATAAATAATTTACAGAAGTGATTCCTGCCTAATCACTTGGGACTTGGAGTTTTTACGATGTTGCCAGATGTGCCATCAAAGAAACAAACAAACAAACATCCGGTTCAGAAACATGTGATACATTGAGTCAGAATCAGTTAATTCCCTGGAGACAACTGGTTGGTTTGCATGGGCTTGTGTTGGGGTCCTTGTCCATCTACCCCCCTCTTCTTTCTCTCCCCACATCCGAGCTTACAGTAGACAAGACGAATTCTGTAAGTGTTAGGTTACTGGGAGGTTGTGGGCGTGTATTTGATACCGTAGCATAACTTTTACGTCTCTCTCATGAGTTAAAGGGGCATTTTAGTCCTGTGAATGAGTCAGAGGGGAGAATTTGAAAAGCGCCAGACAGTCTTACTTCTCATATAGACTCTGTCACTCACAGTGCTGGTGCCAACATGGTAATAAATACCCAGACATTGCTTGTGGGATAATACTCTCCTCTTTTCAATGAAAATTCCCCTCAGAATTCATCTTTACTTCCTCTGGACTCTCACCACATGAGTTTTATGTCTCTAATGAAGAATTTTGATTGTTTACCCTTATAATGTGGTCAGTGGTTTAAACATTTATTCCCTCCCATGAAATTGTCAGCTTGTTGAGGGTAAGACCTACATTGCTGCCAACTTCACTTGGATGATGCCTTTTACCAGGGAGATTCTTCCTGATTTTGTTGAATGAAGGAAAGAATCCAAAAATGGATGACTGTGAATTTTTATTCCAGAGCTCATGGGGGAATAAAAGAAAAGATCCATACTGAGCTTTTAAACCACTTTGCTGGATCATGTTACAGTAACTAAAGCTGAGCAGTAACTAAGTAACTTGCATTGGGAAGACACTTTAACTAAGTTTATACCATCTCTGCAAGGACTTGAAACCATACCTCCTGAACCAGGAATTCTGTGTTCCTAAATTACAGTCTCTCAGTGGAGATTAAAATATTTAAAATCCAGGGTAACAAGGCACGGTAGTGCACTTTGATGACAAATTAAATCTTGGGGGCAAAAGTTTCCCATGTTGCCTCTGATTGCATGGTCAAGGAATCCTGTGAATTTGCTGATGTATAGGTTTTCCTTTAATGTAAAGCAGGCAAGGAAGGGAGGGGATGTGGAGAAAAAGAAGGTGGGGGGAGAATGTGGAGTCTCTTAGGGAAAGAGATTGAGTGTTGACACACTACAGAGTCACAGCAGTTATTCTGGAAGAGCAGGAATGACGGTGAACTTTGAATGCTCCAAATCTAATATTCACGTAATTCTTCATCTTTGGAACTTATGGAACATAAAGGTAGTATCTTTGCCCAATGGCTTGGTAAATGTCAGAACACGAATTAGAAAAGGTTTTCTTATGATGCTTTAAGTACAACTGAATAACCTCTCATAGTAAAATAACTTATAGACCAAACAAGTGAAGCACTGTAGCCTCTTGGGGCTCCTCATAAGCTAATTATTCTCCAGATTTCCTGCCACCTTTTTAAAAGATTTTGATTGGTAGAAATCAATGTGATTGTTTAAAAACTATTGGTCAATGATTTTATGGAGTAAGCTATGTTTTCAGGGACTAGTTTTACAATAAATATAGTTAGATATTAGCCATTATGACTTAGATTATTTTTCTCATGTTTATTATTAGATACAATAGACTGCAATTTACTTTAATGAATGCATTTATAGAATAGAAATAGTTCATAAATGTCCCAATATTGAGACATCAGAATGTATCAGAATGTAATTTATCTAACTATAACTCTAGAAAATTAAACTATAGTTATTTTCCTCACTTTTATTTTGGTCTTAGCCCATATGCATACATAATTTTATATAATTATAAAGTAAAATCAATTCTTTTATTGAAGTATAGTTGATTTACAATGTTGTGTTAATTACTGCTGTACAGCAAAGTGATTCAGTTACACATATATATACATTCTTTTTCATATTCTTTTCCGGATATTGAATATAGTTCCCTGTGCTGTACAGTAGGACCTTGGTGTTTATCGATTCTCTATATAAAAGCTTACATGTGCTAATCCCAACCTCCCACTCCATCCCTGCCCAAACCCCCTGCCCCTTGGCAACCACCAGTCTGTTCTCTATGTCTGTGAATCTGTTTCTGTTTTGTAGATAGTTTCATTTGTGTCATATTTTCAATTCCATATATAGTGATGTCATAAGGTATTTGTCTTTCTCTTTCTGACTCACTTCACTTAGTATGATAATCTCTAGTTGCATCCATGTTGCTGCAAATGGCTTTATTTCCTTCTTTTTATGGCTGAGTAATATTCCATTGTATGTATATACCACATCTTCTTTATTCATTCATCTGTCAAAGGACATTTAGGCTGTTCCCATGTCTTGGCTATTGTGAGTAGTGCTGCTATGAATGTAGGGGGTGCACGTATCTTTTTGAATTACAGTTTTGTCTGGATATATGCCCAGGAATGGGATTGCTGGATCATATGTTAGTTCTATTTTTAGTTTTCTGAGGAACCTCCATACTGTTCTCCATAGTGGCTGCACCAACTTACACTCCCACCAACAGTGCAAGAGGGTTCCCTTTTCTCCACACCCTCTCCAGCATTTGTTCTTTGTAGATATTTTAATGACGCCCATTCTAACCGATGTGAGGTGATACCTCACTGTAGTTTTGATTTGCGTTTCTCTAGTTTCTCTAGTAATTAGTGATGTTGAGCATCTTTGCATATGTCTATTGGCCATCTGTATGTCTTCTTTGGAGAAATGTCTATTTAGGTCTTCTGCCCATTTTTTCCATTGGGTTGTTTGTTGTTGTGTTGCAAAAACGATTTTTAATTATGGTCTCTGGTTTTCTTTACAAAAGGATGGTGTTGTTTGTTGCTCTGTTGGGTGTTGCTGAGGATAGCGCTTGCTCTATTCCATAGTGTTCCTTTATGAGCCATCCCAGGGAAATATGTTTTCTGATTTCTACAGCCCAAATAATGTTCTTAGTGAGAAAAAAAAAAGTTTTTTTATCTTACGGCCATGGAGACTCATTTGATGATCACATCTCCCTTTTTTGCACTGGATCCTGGAAGGCTTAGAGTACCTTTGTACTCTGCTTGAAATACAGGATTTACAATGAACATTTTCCAAACATACCTCTCTTCCTGCATCATGGTTTCTTTCTCTCATCCAACTCTACTTTCTTCAGTTTATTGTTTTCTTTCAGTTCACTTTATGTTACATAAAGCACTTAAAATTCTTTCTACAAGAATTTTTTTCTTTTACTATTATAATGTGTCCTTCATAATTATCATTTTAATTTCTGTGTAATATTTTTAAAGTAGAGGTAAATCATCATATGCATGTAGGTGGTTTTTATTTTTTCTACCAGTGCAGAAAATAATAAACAACTTTGACATCCAAGGAATTTTTTTCCCCATTTAAAAAAAATTACTTTCTTTGGATAAATTTTCAAGAATGAAATGACGTGCAGAAGTTCTTCACTGACAACCAGTCTCAGTCCAATTTTGCCCTTTTTTGAAGGTAAGGAAGAGGGTTACTCCATGGTTAATCTGTATTATATTTAGAGGTAGACTAAAGGGTATAATTACTAATGAAAATTTACTTCTCACAAGAAATCATTGAAACTGTGTTCTATTCAATGAATGTAACACTTCTAGGCAAAGTTAGGCCAAAAGGAATGTGAGCTTCAAAAGTCTGAAAATAATGTAAATATTTTCCCTGATTAATGAAAGAGAAATTATTGAAAATAAGATATATCTGCTCAATAAAATACCACATAGACACTAAAAGTGAACTTTTCATATGCCTGTAGTAAGAATTAATACTTTTTTTATAAATAACCTATTATGCTTTTTAGTAATTTAATATTTAGTAACTCTCTATTTTTTAAAATATTTATTTATTTATTTGGTCACACCAGGTCTTAGTTGCATCACTCAGGATCTTTCTTGCAGCATGTGGGATCTTTAGTTGTGGCACAGGGGAATTTTTTTTTTTTTTTTAGCTGCAACATGCTAACTCTTAGTTGCAGCATGCATGTGGGATTTAGTTCCCTGACCAGGGATCAAACCCAGGGCCCCTGCATTGGGAGCGTGGAGTCTTATCCACTGGACCACCAGAGAAGTCCCTACCATCTATTTTCTTATCAGTGGTTCTCAACTAAGGGGTAGAACTCTTCCCCAGAAAGCATTTGGAAATATGTAGGAATTTTTTGGTTTATCGTTTATAACTGAGGGCTGCCACTGGCAACTAATGGGGACCAGCCAAGGATGTTCAACATCTGTATTGCACCGGACAATCCTGTAAAACACACACACACACACACACACACACACAATCATTCTGCTCAAAATGCCAGTAGCCGCCACTGAGAAACACACGTGTCTCCAGACCTGGTCTTAGTGAACGTGGAGAGTATGTAATTGACTGGGTGCCTGGTGCATTGTACACAAACACTTATTGAGCACCTACTGTGTGCCAGGCACTCTTCTAGGTACTTAGAATATACATCTGTGAATGAAACAAAGAGACAGTTTCTCATGAAACTCACCTTCCAGAAAAAGCCTTTTAATAAATATTGCTTCAGGCCATGTTAGCAAAGAAAGTGATAAAGTGGAAAGCTTCATTTGCCATTTACCTGAATAAATATGCAACAGAAAACTTTGAATTACAGGAATGGGGGCCTCATGTGGTACCTCACATTCTAAGTAATGGGAAAACATTACAGCACTTGTTCCATTAACCCCCTTTTGACCGTGACCCTTTTGGCTTAGTTGTATGTCTCTATTTTCCACTGATCCCAACTTCTCCCAAACCCTTGATTTTACATGCTTCCTAATCCAAAGAAAATTTCTCATAGAATGGAAACCAGTTTCCCTTGAGTGTTCTTCAAAGATTGTTCCAGTATAGTAAGAAGTCTTTTAAATTTTAACTTCAAAGCAAAAATAAATCTGTTTGCTCCGGAGTAAAAAGATAGAAACATTAAAACATTAAGACCCTAGAAAGTTTAGAAATCACTGCTCCATTCCATCAAACCACGAACTGATTGTGCTTTTGTATGTTTCAATTAACTCAATTATAATTGCTTGTCAGCATTTCATTCTCAGCAAAGGTGTGGTGGAAAAGGAAACTAATTTATAATAAAAGGCAAATGATTAATATAGCTTAGTATCTTACACCTCCCGTGGATATTTTATTTTAACAGAACAGAAATTTTAAACAGGAAGATTAAAATGTGACTCTAAAAGAACATGTTTAACATCAGTCAATATTTGGAAGATGAGGGATATTTCTTGATACAAAAGTCTCTGTGGTTCCCATGAAATCAAGTCATATAAACTGCTGACTGTTCTCCCTATAGCTCTTGATATGGGAATTTCTTTTCCACAGATTCACCTGCCGATATTTGTTTCTTTGGAGTCTGCTAATTCCTCACCAACACAGGCCTTATTCTTGAAATCAGATCACTTAAAAGTATACAGGGTCTTATATGCTCAATTTCTGACACAGTAATTGGTAAAAAGCTTCATTATAGTTATTCATGGGCTACGGGAATAGGTATCAATGTCACTGGATTTGGTTAGCTGGGTTTCAGTAGTAACACGCTAAAGTAATATTTCTTAATATGATTTAAACATTTAAAAAAAGTAGTTGTGGGGCTTCCCTGGTGGTGCAGTGGTTGGGAGTCCGCCTGCTGATGCAGGGGACGCGGGTTCGTGCTCCGGTCCGGGAAGATCCCACATGACGCGGAGCGGCTGGGCCCGTGAGCCATGGCCGCTGAGCCTGCGCATCCAGAGCCTGTGCTCTGCAACGGGAGATGCCACAGCAGTGAGAGGCCCACGTAACGCAAAAAAAAAAAAAAAAAAAAAAAAAGAAAGTAGTTGTGGCATTAGCTTGGTTATCCTTAATATCATATTTAGTTTCTGAATTTATCCCAGATAAATCCATCAAATCTCATTTCTATTACTGCTCTCTCCATCTTTACCCAATTCCCAGACATTTTCTTAGCACGTTATCAGAATCAGTGAGTTTAAAATGCTTTTTATAGAACAAGGGTGCATTAAAGATTTAACTTCATAGTGAATTTCAGTTTAGTGGGATGTGTATTATACAACTGACTTACTGTAAAATTATAGCTTCATTCCCAGGATGAAAAAAATGGGTGTTAAATCTAAATGAAAATTACAAGTAGGAGGAGCAGCCAAGTGGAGTAGGAAGACCCTGAGCTCACCTTCCTCCATGGGCACAATCAAAATTACAACTATTTACAGAGCAGCTCTTGAGAACACCTGAAGACTAGCAAAAAAAAAAAAGAGGATAATTACAATTTCAGAGATTCTCTCTGAGGAGCAAGGGGTCTGAGCCCCAAATCGGCTCCCCAGTGCTGGGGTCCTGCACTGTGAGAAGATGAGTCACTAGACTGTCTGGCTTTGAAGGTCAGTGGGGCTTGCATACAAGAGAGCTGGAGGGCTGTGGGATACAGACTCCAGTCTAAAAGGGCACATGCAAAATCCTACATGCTGAGTCCCAGCACAGAGGCATAAATTTGAAAGGAGCCTGGGTCAGACCCACTTGCTGATCTTGGAGAGTCTCCCAGAGAGGCAAGAGGCAACAGGGACTCCTGCTGGGGACACAGATCCTGAAGGCAGGCATTTTTGGGAGCCCCTTCTACGGCACAAGGACACTGGTACTGGTGAGCTTCATTTTGGAATCCCCCCTCTAACCTGTAAATGGAGACTTACCCCCCTACCAGCCAGTCAACATCAGCCCCAGGACACTCAAAACCAAACAGCCAGCCACCCTGGGACCAAGCCCCACCCACCAGTGGGAAAACCCATACACTATAACCCCCCAGCTCCCTAGCCAGCTACCTTGTGACCTGGCCCCAACCACCAGTAAGTTGCCACCAGACCCAGGACAAGGTCTTACCCACCAGCAGCCAGCAGCCTCCGCACAAGGCAGGGCCTGGCAACCAAACAGGCTAAGGGACGGCCCTGCATACTAGCATGCCCACAGTAGTCAGCCCCACCACAACAAAAGGACCCACACAGCCCATGTTGGGGGACACCCCCAGAGCATATAGCTCAGGTGACAAGAAGGGAGTACACTGCTGGGCCCCATCCTCTACAAAAGGCCACTTCTCCAGTATTGAAAAATGTAACCAACCTACCTAATACATAGAAATAAAAACAGGGAAAAGACAGAGAATTAGGTAAAATGAGGCAGCAGAGGTATATGTTCCAAATTAAGGAAGAAAATAAAACCCGAGAAGAAGAACTAACTAAGCAAAGTGGAGATAAGCAATCTACCCAATAAATATTTAAAGTTAGTGATCATAGAGATAACTCAAGAAACTAGGGAGAAGAATGGATGAAAACAGTGAGGAGTTTACAAAAGAGTTAGAAAATATAAAGAAGAACCAAACAGAGTTGAAGAATATAATAACAAATGAAAAGTATACTAGAGGGAAGCAACAGTAGATTAGAGATACAGAAGAACACATTAGCAAACTGGAAGACAGAGTAGTGGAAATCACCCACACTGAACAGAAAAAAGAAAAAAGAATTTTTAAAAATGAGGACAGTTGGAGACAACATCAAGAATACTTACATTCATGTTATAGGGGTCCCAGGAGAAGAGAGAGAGAAAAGGGGCAGGTAATTTATTTAAAGAAATAATAATTGAAAACACCCCTAACCTGGGAAATGAAACAGACATCCAGGTCCATGAAACACAAAGAGTCCCAGTAAGGATCAACCCAAAGAGGACCAAGGCACACTGTAATTAAAAGGGCAAAACTTAAAGAGAGAATATTAAAAGCAGCAAATGGAAAGCAATTAGTTATATACAAGGTAACTCCCTTATTAAGATTATCAGCTGACTTTTCAGCAGAAACTTTGGAGGCCAGAAGGGAAATGATATTTTATGTTCAACATGCTAAAAGTATTCTACACCAAGAATACTTTACCCAGCAAGGCTATGATTCAGCATTGAAGGAGAGATAAAGAGTTTTACAAGCAAAAGTTAAGAGTTCAGCACCACTAAACTGGCTTTACAAGAAATGTTAAAGGAACTTCTGCAAGCAGAAAAGGCCACAGCTAGAAATATGAAAATTATGAAAGAAAAAAATCTCATTGAGAAAGGAAAATATACAGTAGAGGTAGTAGATCAAACACTTATAAAGCTAGTAGGAAGGTGAAAAGACAAAAGTAGTAAAATCATCTATATCCACCATAAGTAGTTAAGGGATACAAAAACAAAATGATGTAAAATATGATTTTAAAAACAGCAGTTGGGGGATGGTGTAAAAATGCAGAATTGTTAGAATGCTTTTGAGCTTAAGATAACATCAACTTAAAATAATCATGTGTATATATAGATTGCTATATATAAACCTCATGGTAACCACAAACCAAAAACCAATAATATAAAAGTTTTTTATTTTTTATAATATAAAAAACCTAAAAAGAAAATAATTTAAAAAGAACACTAAGATAGTGATCAAATCACAAGGGAAGAGAGCAAAAGAAGAAAGGAATAAAAAGAACTACAAAAACAAGAAAACAGTTGACAAAATGACAATAAATACACACCTATCAATAGTTACTTTAAATGTAAATGAACTAAATGCTCCACTCAGAATGCATAGAGTGGCTGAATGGATTAAAAAACAAAACGCATATATATGCTGCCTACAGGAGACTCACTTCACATCTAAAGACAA
Source organism: Mesoplodon mirus (assembly GCF_964341445.2). NCBI lineage: Eukaryota > Metazoa > Chordata > Mammalia > Artiodactyla > Ziphiidae > Mesoplodon > Mesoplodon mirus. Next base: position 21,864,585 of record NC_138982.1, on the reverse strand, counting down.
AGACAGTAAAAGTGAGGGGATGGAAAAAGGTATTCCATGCAAATGGAAATCAAAAGAAAGCTGGGGTAACAAACTTATATCAGGCAAAATAGATTTTAAAATAAAGACTGTAACAAGAAACAAAGAAAGACAATACATAATGATAAAGAGGTCAATCCAAGATGAAGATAGAACAATTGTAAATATGTATGCACCCAACATAGGAGCACCTAAATACATAAAGCAAATATTAACAAACATAGAGAGAGAGAAATTGACAGCAACACCATAATAGTAGGGGACTTTAAACCCCACTTACGTCAGTGGGCATCCAGACAGAAAGTCAATAAGGAAACACAGGTATTAAACAACATATTAGACCATATGAACTTAATAGATACATATAGAACATTCCATCCTAATGCAACACAATACAGATTCTTTTCAAGTGGCACATGGAACATTCTCCAGGATAGATCACACACCAGGCCACAAAACAAGTCTCAGTAAATTTAAGAGATGGAAATCATATCAAGCATCTTTTCTGACTACAATGCTATGAGACAAGAAATCAACTACAAAAAAAAAAAACTGCAAAAAACACAACCACATGGAGGCTAAACAACATGCTACTAAACAACCAATTGATCACTGAAGAAATTAAAAACAACCAATGGATCACTGAAGAAATTAAAGAGGAAATAAAAAAAAATACCTGGAGACAAATGAAAATGGAAACACAATGATCCAAAATCTATGAGACCCAGAAAAAACTGTTCTGAAAGGGAAGTTTACTGTGATTCAAGCTTACCTCAGGAAGCAAGAAAAACCTCAAATGAATAACATAAACTTACATCCAAAGGAGCAAAACGAAACAAAACAAAACCCAAAGTTAGTAGAAGGAAAAGAAATCATAAAGATTAGAGCAGAAATAAATGATATAGAGACTAAATAAACAATAGAAAAGGTCAATGAAACTAAGAGCTGGTTCTTTGAAAAGATAAAGTTGATAAATCTTTAGCCAGGGTCATTACCAAAAACAGGGGGAGAGAAGGCCCAAATAAATGAAATCAGACATGAAAAAAGAAAAGTTACAACCAAGAACACAGCAATACAAAGGATTGTAAGATATAACTATGAACAATTGTACACCAATAAAATGGACAAGCTAGAAGAAATTGATAATTCCTAGAAATGTACAGTCTCTCAAGGTTGAATCAGGAAGAAACAGATAATAGGACAGATGATTTCCAGTAATGAAATTAAATCAGCGATTAAAAAAAAAACTCCCAACAAAAGTCCAGCACCAAACAGCTTCACAGATAAAATTCTACAAATATTTAAGGAAGAGTCAACCCCTAGTCTTTTCAAACTTTTCCAAAAAATTAAAGAGAAAGAAATGCTGCCAAACTCATTCTACAAGGTTAGCATAACCCTGATATCAAAACAAGACAAACCCACCACAAAAAAGGAAAATTACAGGCCAACATCCCTGATGAACATACATGCAAAAATTCTCAGCAACATATTAGCTGACTGATTTCAACAATACATTAAAAGGTTCATGCACCATAATCAAGTGGGATTTACCCTACTGATGAAAGGATGCTTCAGTACCCACAAATTAATCAGTGTGATACACCACTTTAACAAACTGGAGAATAAAAATCATATGATCATCTCAATAGATGCAGAAAAAATGTTTGACAAAACTCAACATCCCTTTATGATTAAAAGCTCCCAAAAAAGTGAGTATAGAGGGAACATATCGCAACATAATAAAGACCATATAGGAGAAGCCCACAGCTAACATCATGTTCAATGGTGAAAAACTGAAAGCATTTCTTCTAAGATCAGAAACAAGAGAAGGATGTGCACTCTCACCACTTTTATTCAACAGAGTATTGGAAGCCCTATCCATAGTAATCAGACAAGAAAAAATAGGAATCTGAATTGGAGAGAAATAAGTAAAACCATCACTGTTTGCAGGTGACATGGTACTATAAATAGAAAATCCTAGAAACACCACCAAAAAAACTACTACAGCTCATCAGTGAATTTAGTAAAGTTGCAGGATACAAAATTAACATACAGAAGTCTTGCATTTCTATACATTAACAATGAACTATCAGAAAGAGAAATTAAGAAAACAGTCCCATTTACTAGCTCATTAAAAAGAACAAAATAGCTAAGAATAAATCTAACTAAGGAAGTAGAAGACCTGTACTCAGAAAACTATAAGACACTGATGAAAGAAATTGTAGATGACACAAACAGATGGAAAGATACACTGTGTTCATGGACTGAAAGAATTAATATTGTTTAAATGACCATACTGGCTAATGCAATCTACATATTCAATGCAATTCCTATTAAAATACCAATGGCATTTTTCACAGAACTAGAACAAATAATTCTAAAATTTGTATGGAAACACAAAAGACCGCAAATAGCCAAATCAGTCTTGAGAAAGAAGGACAAAGCTGGAAGTATCATGCTCCCTGATTTCAAACAAACAAAGCTGCAATAATCAAAACAGTATGGTCCTTTACTGAAAACAGATATACAGATCAATGGAACAGAATAGAGAGCTCACAAATAAACCCACATTCATATGGTCAGTTATTCTACGACAAAAGAGGCAAGAATATACAGTGGGGAAAAGACAGCTTCTTCAATAAATGGTGTTAGGAAAACTTGACAGATACATGCAAAAAATCAATCTGGACTACTTTGTCACACCATTTACAAAAATAATCTAACAATGGATTAAAAACTTAAATGTAAGACCTGAAACCATAAAACTTCTAGAAGAACACAGGCAGTATGCTTTTTGACATTGCTCTTAGCAATGTATTTTTGGATATGTCTCCTCAGGCAAAGGGAACAGAAGCAAAAATGAACAAATGGGGCTAGATTAACTAAAAAGCTTTTGCACAGCACAGGAAATCATCAACAAAATGAAAAGGCTGCCTACTGAATGGGAGAAGATATTTGCAAATGATATATCTGATAAGAGATTAATACCAAAAATTTACAAAGAACTCATACAACTCAATATCAAAAAAACAACCTGGTTAAAAAAATGGGAAGAGAACCTGAATAGACATTTTTCCAATGAAGTCATACAGATGGCCAACAGACATATGAAAAAAATGGTCAACATTGCTAATCATCAGGGAAATGCAAATCAAAACCATGTGAGTTATCACATCACACCCATCAGAATAGCTGTCATCAAAAAAACACCAAATAAAAGTATTGGCAAGGATGTGGAGAAAAATGAGCCCTCATGCACTGCTGGTGGCTATGTAAATAGGTACACAAAAAAATATTATGGATGTCCCTCAAAAAACTAAAAATAGAGCTACCATATTCAGCAATTCCACTTCTGGGTATTTTTGTGAAGAAAATGAAAACACTAGATTTGAAAAGATACATGCACCCCTGTTTTCATTGCAGCATTATTTACATTATTTACAATAATGCTGCCAAAATAAAGAAGCAGCTGGTGTGTTTATCAATAGATGAATGGATAAAGAAGATGTGTATGTATATATATATACCCACAATAGAGTATTACTCAGCCATAAAAAAAGAATGAAATCTTGCCATTTGTGACAACATGGATGAACCTAGAGGGTATTATGCTAAGCGAAATAAGTCAGAGAATACAAATACCATATGATTTCACTTATATGTGTAATCTAAAAAACAAAACAAATGAACAAACATGACAAAACACAAACAGACTGATAGATACAGAGAACAAACAGGTGGTTGCCAGAGGGGAAGGGGTTTGGACTACAAGTGAGATAGGTGAGGGAGATGAAGGGGTACAAACTTCCAGTTACAAAGTGAATGAGTCATGGGGGTGAAATGTGCAGCACAATAATATTGTTGACATCTTTGTATAGTGGGAAAAACTTTAAAAATAAAGTAAAAATAACATAAAATTACATGTGGAAATTTTATGAATATAAACATATTTGAAGGAAAAACCATAATGTTCTGATAAAACATTGGTAGTGATATAGTATCAAAATGTACACAACTTCCATAAAATGCCCAAAGCTATATATCTCTCAATTAATATAAGGTCTGTTAATTTCCTAGAATCGGTATTCGTGGCTCTTTTAAATTAATTGTTTGGTTAGTGAACTAATGCAAACAAGGCTCTTGGGGAACTCTGTGGTTGTATTTGCATTGTTTTCTTGTTCGCTTCAAGTCATTTAAAAATTCGTCATCATGGTCAGCCTCTAGCTGTAGAGTAGGTTATCAGGTGTACCACTGACAGAATTTCAAATTTTCAGAATCTCTTGTATCTATATATAAAATGATGAAATTTTCTGCTCAGTGCCTGACTTTCAAGTGGGACAGGCTTATGCCTTACTGTTACTGTATCACTCAAGGGGAGCTATTACAGACCAGAAAAAAGATAAGCATTCCAGATGCATCTATCATTTTCTCAGTTTGGGTTCCCTTAGAAACAGATGCGAAAAAGAATTGAGTGCAAATTGTTTTATTAGGAGGTGCTGGAAATTGAGGGAGTGGGGAGTAAGACACATAAGAGAAGGAAGCGATACAGTATATAGCATCACACAAATTACCATGTGAGCAACTGACACTTGGTCCCAAAGGGAGACAGTATAGAACCTGCACTGAACTATAGTTACCCCACCCAAGGGGCAAACAGCTTGGTTATTTATCTACCAACCCACTGACTGAGGTTCTTCAGGAAGGATGCTAATTTCTAGTACTTTCTGCTGTCACACCACAGTGAGAGTGGGCTCAGTTGGCCAAAGAAAGCCCTCTCGAAAAGAGATGCAAGTACTGGCAGTTAGGATGCTCTGAAAAGATCAGTGCCCAGGAGATACGGGCTGGTCTCCCCCAGTGACAGCACCTGCTACGGTGGATACTAATTCGTGGCCACCTAGCCTTTTGATCATCAGAGAAATCACAATGCCATTTCCCTGTAAGGTGGAATGGACAGTCAACTCACCACAAATATTTTTAAAGCAGGATAGATACTACCTACCCTCGGGTGCCTTTTCTAGCATATCTCATTGCCTAAATATCTATACTCTACTATAAATCCCAATATTATAGCTAAATGTTTGCCCAACATCAATTTACCAGCCCTGGAAATATTCCATCTTGGACACCTCCATCCCTGGGTCTGTTTGCCCATGCAGTCAGTATAAGACCTCCCTCTAGAATTTAGATAGCTGGTGTCCCTTCCTTATTAAGTTGATACTTTAAGCCTTCTTCGTGTGAAATTTCTAATTCTGAAGAGGAAGTCTCTATCGCTTACTCAAATTTTTACACCTCAATTATTCAGGTCACAGTTTAAGCTTCAGATAAAAAGTGTATAAATCGCTGATGCTTTACATTGAAGATTTTGCCGGTTGGTCAGGGAATAATGGGGTCATTTGCCTGGGGATATAGTTCCAGCTCAGGGCTCCTAAGTTCGTTTTCATCTATCCACTGCAGATAACTTGTCTTTCTAAGCTTCCTGTGTGCTTAAGGAACCATTTAGGGGACTTCTCTGATGGTCCAGTGGTTACGAATCCACCTTCCAAAGCAGGGGATGTCAGTTCGATCCCTGGTCAGGGAACTAAGATCCCACATGCTGCAGGGCAACTAAGCCCATGGGCCGCCACTACTGAGCCCGAGCACTCTGGAGCCCAAGCACCACAGCTACAGAGAAGCCCGCACACCGCAACGAAGAGCCTGCATGCCAAAACGAAGATCCCAAGTGCCACAACTAAGACCTGACACAGCCAAATAAATAAAAATAAATAAAATTTTAAAAAAGAAACCATTTAAAGGAAAGGAAATGAATAGTGTTTGGGTGCCACACAATAGCTCAGTGAGACATGCAAAAATTATGCTGGGATTCATTATAGATTGGAGGTACCCTAGAACTACCTCAATTATTCTTCCTGAAAAAGCTATGTTAGGTTGAACACTGCCACAGTGCCCCTGTGCTGTGGATGCCCAGTCATGCCTGATAGCTTCCAGGAGAGTCCCTATACCCTGGCTTTACTTTTCCTCACCCGCATTTACCACTTACCTAGACTGACCCTGAGTGCTGGAATCAATGTTTAGTGACTTTGCAGTAGTCAGTCCTAGGTGTGTGTCATGGACAGTTCCTGCAGTAAAAGCTACTTGACCAAGTCAAACTGGATTAGTGAATTTCAGGAAAAGGATTTGCCCCCAACACCTTTCTTTTCATGGTTGTTGACTACTCTCTGAATACAGTAAGCTTTCATTCTTAGAATCACAGAATCATGAATCACAGAATCATGAGGTTAAGAAGAGAAGGCGCCTTAGAAATAAATTATCGAGTTCAATGCCCTTATCCTACAGATGAGGCACTTGAGATTGTGAGGGGTCGAGTGCTTTGCCCAAGGAAACACAGCAGATCTGAGACATGTGTTCACATGTCCTCTCTCCTCTTTCCTGGTTCCATGTTCTTCTTACATATTCTGCATAATACTAGGCAAAGCACATATCAAACACATAAAAAAGCAACTATTCATTTTTGACAAGTAATAACTAGTCAAATTACAAAACAAAAATAAATAAAAATGGTAATATTCCTTTTTTCCTCCTGCTTCATTTTTTCTATGCTACGTAAACCTTTTAATATATTAAATCATTTACTTATTTATTTTGTCTCTCCTTCTTTACTAGAATGGAAAGTCTAAAAGAGTAAGGATTTTCATCTGTTGTATTCCCTGAGGCCCTCCAAGCCCTGAGAACAGCTTCGGGGTGCTCAGTTAGTATTTCTTGAATAAATGAATGAATGCAATCCAAATTCTTCATAGGGAGAGCATGCGTGTTTTATAGTTTTGAATTAGACCCTAAGGATCTAAAGATTTGTGTTTCTATTAGAGGAAGCTAATTTTAGATTAGGAGAAAGCTCCAACTAATCTGAAATTCTGAATTATCAGAATATCAGAATAAATTTCCTTTGGAGATCAGGATTCATCAAAAGGCTCATTCACATATTGGCAGTTAAATACTGATTGCTCAGCTTTATTCCAGTGATTTAGTTAGATTTCTACTGTTGATTTTTCCGGCAAGTCATTTGCTCTCACTTTGCATTTCTTTTCTACATTTAAAAATTAAACACATAATGCCCACCTTATGAGCACTACCACCCCCCAATCTATGATGTAGTCTCGTCCTAAATATCTGCACCATTTTGTCTTTTTTTTGATAGTCACCATGCTATACATTATTTCCCCAGGACTTGTTTATAACTAGAAGTTTGTATCTTTTGACTACACCTATTCACCCATTTCACCCACCCCCTGCCTCTCGCAACTATCATTCTGTTTTCTGTTTCTGTGAATTGGGGTTTTTGGTTTTTTGGTTATTTTAGATTCCACATACAAGTGAAATCACACAGTATTTGATTTATTTCACTTAGCATAATACCCTCAAGTTCCATCCATGTTTTTGCAAATGGCAGGATTTCCTTCTTTTCTATGACTGAGTCATATTCCACTTTGTATATGTACCACATCTTTATCCATTCATCCATTGATGGACACAGATTGTTTCCATGTCTTGGCTGTTGTAAATAATGCTGCAGTGAACATGGGGGTGTAGATATCTTTTCAAGTAAGTGATTTTGTTTCCTTTGGATAAATACCCAGGAGTGGAATTGCTAGATAATATGATGTTCTTTTTTTTTTTTTTTTTTTTTGAGGAACCTCCTCACTGTTCTCCATAGTGGCTGCCCCAATCTACATTCCCACCAACAGTGCAGGAGGGTTCCCTTTTCTCCACACCCTCTCCAGCATTTGTTATTTGTCTTTTTGATGATGGCCATTCTGATGGGTGTGAAGTGCTATCTCATTGTGGGTTTGATTTGCATTTCTCTGATGATTAGTGATGTTGAGCATCTTTTCATGTGCCTGTTGGCCATCTGTAGGTCTTCTGTGGACTATTCAAATACTCTGCTCACTTTTTAATTGAATTTTTTTTAGTTGCATGAGTTCTTTATATATTTTGGATGTTAGCCCCTTATCAGATATATGATTTGCAAATATTTTCTCCCATCCCTAGATTGCCTTTTCATTTTGTTGGTTTCCTTTGCTGTCTATACAGTACCATTCTGTCTTGGAAATACGTTATTCCCTCTCATTCTTTTTAATTGCTTTGTTCTTCTTTTTTCTTAGAAAAGAGACAAAATGCTCCACTGCGCCATGCATTTGACCTAGCTCTCTGACCGGACATTTTTGTATTCTTTTCCTCATTTGTTTTACAGAAGCAGTGTATTTCCTTTCTCAAACAAAACCGTGGGATCACACAGAGCCCTTCAGATTTGGCTGCAAATGCCCCAAGCCACTTAGCTTGTACCTTCTCTTAACCAGCAAGAGAAGATGACCGGGACGCAGGGCCAGTCATTCTCCCGGGAAGCCCCCAACTACTTTATTGTCCTTGGAGTTCATGAAAAGGTCTTTCCTCTTAAGGAGCAGCTCTTCACTTGCTAAAGTGCCTGCACGCACAATGCGTAAGCAGTGTAGTGCCCTGGGTTCAGTCTAATGTTTGAAAACAAACATGAATCATAGCTCCCTGTAGTGAGAAGAGGCTTTCAGTTAAAAGGGAAACAGGAGGCTGAGGACGTTTCACCTATTCTCACTGTCATTGTGACAAGTGGCCACAAATATGTGTGTCCACAGACCAGTTCAGTGTATACTCAGCTTCAGCTGGAGCTCCACCTGCAGGCAGCAGACACAGGCTGGTTACGCCACGATCTCTGGCCCCAGAGGAAGTTGTTGACTCCTCCGTCTGGTGTTTCCGGCCTTACCATCACTTCACTTAACCTCTGTTTGGAAGCACGAGTGCCTTCTTGGCCGCACAGTCATGCCGTGGGTGGGTGTGGAAGACACTTGGAAGTCGATCCCTAACAGGCATGTATATAGATGTGATGAGGACCCGTCGTCGCGTGGGCTAGGATGAGACCACGCTTCATGTCTGTGCAGTCGCAATTAACCCAGGGATTTGCCAAATTCAGTTCTTTACAGGACTGTGGATAAACCATGGGGTGCCTGGGCGAGAACTGGGAAAGAAAAGACCCTGGAGGCAGGCGGATCCGGGGCTGCACGGTTTGGAGAGTGCATTTCAGCCCCTCTATGCCCCCTTAGCTCGGTCCCCTTCTGCTCGGAGCAGCATGCACAGTGGTGCAGAGTGGACCTGGGATCTTACTTCCCACCTCCAGCCCTGGCTCTCCTGTTCCCACTCACATCCCACTGGAAATCTAAAAACAACTGAGTTCTCAGATTTACAGTGCCGCCCTGTTCAAAACAAACTGAAAACAGCCTCTCCCTCCCCTGTGTTGGAAGATGGTGAGTTTGTCTTCAGAATGTATTTTGGGCCCTATGGTGTGACCAGAAATACTGCCAGGAAGTTTTCGTCTGCCATCTTCCCACAGTCCAGTTTGATTTCAAAGTTAAAATCCAGAAACTGTAATAAATAAGGTAAATTTGATAATCCCATTTATGACATATCATCATAGTCCACATGTTCTTGAAATTAACCCACGGGCTCTCTCGGGTATCTTTTCCCAGCATGTTCCTCCAGGGCTTGTTCTACTTTCTATAAATTTCTTTATTATTTTTTTATTTTTGGTTGCGTTGGGTCTTCGTTGCTGCGCATGGGCTTTCTCTGGTTGTGGCGAGCGGGGGCTACTCTTCGTTGCGGTGCACAGGCTTCTCTTGTTGCAGAGCATGAGCTGTAGGCATGCGGGCTTCAGTAGTTGTGGCACACGGGCTCAGTAGTTGTGGCTCACAGGCTCTAGAGCGCAGGCTCAGTAGTTGCAGTGTGCAGGCTTAGTTGCTCCGTGGCATGTGGGATCTTCCCGGACCAGGGCTCGAACCTGTGTCCCCTGCATTGGCAGGCGGATTCTTAACCACTGCACCACCAGGGAAGTCCCTGGTTCTACTTTCTAGAGATGAGGTTTCAGAATAGGCTCCATAACTTCTCAGGTTATCAGTTTGGGCTGGATCATAATAGAATTAGATCCTAGCTGGCAGATAAGTTTTGTGTGTCAGTAGTTGATTCTAGAGAGAGTTATGTTCACACCTTTCCTCATTCCCATCCAACACACCCACACAGTGATAGGTACACAGAATAATACCATTTGAAGGTTAGTAGGTTTGTCTAGACCAAGGGTTGGCAAATTACAGCTCTGGGCAAAATCTAGTCTGCAGCCTGCTTTTGTAAACAAGATTTCATTGGAACACAGCCATGCCCACTTGCTTACATACTGTCCACAAAAGCAGTCATGCTTTCTTACTACAAGGTCAGAAGTTGCAAAAAGACCTTGTCTGACTCACAAAGCCAAAAATATTTACTATCTGGCCCTTTATAAAAAAAGTTTGCAGACTCTTGCACTAGATCTATCCCATAAAAGACCACTCAATACATACTATATTTTTTAAACATACTGTTTTAAAATGTCAATATGAATTCAGTTTCTGGTCCAGACCCCAGTTGTGTAATTTTGGGTAAATTACCTTTTTGCACTAGTTTCCTCATCTTGTCAAAGTGGAGGTAACATTACCTCTCTGACATAGTTGTAAGGATTAATTTAGTTAATAAATGAAAAGCACTCAGAGCTAGGCCTGGGACATAGCTAACACTCAGCAAATGTTAGTCTTATTCATCAAATCAATTGATTTTATTGGTCCTGAGGTTATGGCCCTATTACCAAGGACCAAGACATGTTCAAGGCACTAGACTATATTATTTTATTTTAGCATGGAACATGAAACAGGACAGGATCCTGAAGCTGCCTTGACAACAGAGTGAGTACTGAGCAGAGGGGAGGAATTTTTATAAACCTTCTTCTTGGTTAGCATAAATTTGAGCCATTTCTACAAAAACTTGACAAGGAAGGTTCTCTGAACATATATCATCACAGTGCCTTGGTGATTCATGTCCAAAGCAGTGGAAGGCAGACTGCACTGAATGTAGTATACTTGGCAATATATTATAGAAGCCATTGTGGTCTAGTGGAAATTTTCAATAATGATCAATAACATAGGGAAAGATAGCATGAGAACTCAAGCATCAAGGGATCGAATATCTGCCTGGTTCATTTCCCCGTGGTTCAAATCTGAAATCTGAAATGTAAATGTAAATTTTGTCGTTTAAACCAGGGGTTGGCAAACTTTTTCTGTGAAGGGCCAGATAGAAAATATTTTTGGCTTTAGGTATCATATAGTCTCTGCTGCAACTATTCAGCTCTGCTGTTGTAGCACAGAAGTGGTCGTAAACAATCCATAAATGAGTGAGCGTGGCTATGTTCCAAAAAAACTTTATTTATAAAAACAGGTGGTGGCCAGATTTGCCCCAGAGTCCATAATTTGCAGACCCAGGATTTAAACAATTACAAGGTATATACAAGGTATATTTTCTTTCTCTTTTTTTTCTCTCTCTCTCATTCTTGTGTATACTACCTATTTCCCCCATAAAATATTCTCATTGGTGAAGCAGAATCACTAAAGCAAACACTGGTTCAGCTCCCTTTTGCCAGGAGCATAAGGTCTATCTGAAGAAAAAGAGGTATATTGTGCTACCTAAATTTCAGTGTGTTTTGTCAAGTATTTCTATTTAATTGGGGGATGGGGAATGAGTATTGCCATGGTCTTCTAATAAGTTGAAATGAGATTGTGAAACGCTAGTGGACAAAAGACCAATAATGGACTGAAGTTAAAGAGTTTATCTGAACTCCATTTCTTATTCTCATATTTTGAGAATAAAACTGAAAGGAAAATGGATACATTACCTAAGTAAGTAAGCACAATGCAAAAATTAATTCAATAATATAGACCATTTATGCTTAATTGAGCATCAATAATTCTGACAACTTATTGTTTAACACTTCCTATGGTATATAAATGGATGTGTATATTCAAACAATTTTCTTGTGTTATCTTTGACATAAATTTTATATATTTATGATGTACAACTTGATGTGTTCTCATATTCTTTGTGAAAAGATTACAATCAAGCTAAATGACTTATTCACCACCTACATAGTTACCAGTGTGTGTGTGTGTGTGTGTGTGTGGTGAGATTTGACTTAAAATCTATCTTTTTAGAAAATCTCAAGTATACAACCTAATATTGTTAAGGCTTGTCACCATGCTGTACATTAGATTCACAAACTGTATTCATTCTGCCTAACTGATCCTTTGTACCCTTTGACCAACATCTCCCCATTGCCCCCACCCCCAGCCCCTGGCAACCACTATTCTACTCTCTGCTTTTATGAGTTCTGCTTCCTTAGATTGTACATATAAGTGAATCACATGGTGTTCGTCTTTCTGTGTCTGGCCTATTTCACTTACCATAACATCCTCCAGCCTCATCCATGTTGTTAGAAATGGCGGGATTTTCTTCTTCTTTATGGCTGAATAATATTCCACTGTTTATATATACCACCTTTTTAAATTCATTCATCTGTCTATATGGACATTTAGGTTGTTTCCATAACTCACCTGTTGTGAATAGTGCTGCAGTGAACATGGGCATGCAGAAGTCTCTTCGAGATGCTGATTTCATTTCTAAAGAAATGAGTATCTTGTTAAACGTGAAACAGTGTGCTCTCCAGAACATGATGTTACTAAATCTTCATATCATCTATCGAATCACATGTTAGTCTGATGCTATTTCCATGAACATGCCAATTATTTTATTTCCCACTTTTTTATGAATACGGAAGAAAAAGCATATTGAAGACCTCTGAAGCCCATATCCACATGAACTGCAACACCAAAGCCATTTAACTAAGGAAACTCCAGGCAGAGCTATGTAAAGTCTTAATTACAAGAGATTATTTACTGGGGAACCCAAACTAGGGCACAGGAAGGAAGGAAGGGACATCCCCGAGCATCATAACAGCTAATCCTCTTGTTCTTGGCTGCAAAGCGAACCTCTCCAGCTTTCCCCAGAGTTCACATAGTCTTAATTTAAATTGAATGCTTTGCTTTATTTTTCCTTGCTCACCACAGCTTTTTATTTTTAACTTCTTATGGAAGCATGATACTCATACAGAAAATTATCTATATTCTAAGTAGACAGTTTAGTGAATTCACAGAACCCAGGTGAGAACCAGAGACCCATACCCCATCCTTTCTCCTTCCTGCTGCCATCAGTGCCCTGCAAAGGTCACACTGTCCTGATTTCCCCTGGCGTACGTTTGTGGGGCTGTTCTTGCACTCTGCCTGCTACATCCCACAGTCTGGATTCTTCGTGTCTGGCTGCCTCTACTCAATATGTTTGTGGGGGGACTTCCCTGGTGGTCCAGTGGGTAAGACTCCCTGCTCCCAATGCAGGGGGCCTGGGTTCGATCCCTGGTTGGGGAACTAGACCCCACATGCATGCCGCAACTAAGAAGTCTGCATGCCACACACACACACAAAAAAAACCAAAAGATCCCGCATGCCACAATGAAGATTCCGCATGCAGCAATGGAGACCTGGCACAGCCAAAATAAATAAATAAATAAAAATAAAATTTAAAAATATATATGTTTGTGGGGTCATCCGTATTGTCCGGTGGAGCGTCTGTTGGTTCTTTTTCATTTCCGTGCAGTATTCCATTGTGTAAATATACACCACATTTTATTGATCCAGTCTAGGGTCGATGGGACTTTGGGTAGTCTCCAATTTGGGACTATTTCAAACATGGCAGCTGTGAGCTCCCTGATGCATGTGTTTTGGGGACCATACTTGCACATTCCCACTGGGCATGGGTTACAGGGTCTGAGGACGCTTGGCTTCAATATTTTCTACCAGACAGTTTCCCGAAGCTCCAGCAGTTTTTTGTTTGGGGTTTTTATTTTGTTTTGTTTTTTTCTTTTGGCCATGCAGCGTGGCATGTGGGATATTCGTTCCCTGACCAGGGATCAAACCTGCGCCCCCTGCAGTGGAAGTGCAGAGTCCTAACCACTGGACCACCAGGGAAGTCCCTGACAGCAGTTTTTGAACAACAAGTTAAAAGCGGGCCCTGCTAAAGGCAGGCATGTGGGTGGTGACTGTGATGAGCGCTGGCATGACCCATAAGAATGTGACGTTGGACCAGGGTCTCGTCAGCACAGGAGCAGTGCTGGACCATGGCAGAGCGGCTGCGATTATCTCAGCTGTGTAGTCCTTGACTCGCCAAGAATGTCAGACTTCTGTTTGAAATGGAGAGGGAGGACACCTTCGATAACGTCTGTATCATTTTTCGAGTCTCCACCCTGATATTGATAAACTTCTCTTTTTGAAAAAGTTCTTTTTGCATCCCCCCATTGCCCTGCATGATTCATTCATTCTTTTGGTGGATAAATTAATAACTTCTGTGATATATTTCTAGACTGTTGGCTTATCAGACCATAGAAATACTAGTAAACATCATGGCTGCTGACTAATCCAGCGGAGCCAACTCACCAAAACTATGCATACAGAGTGTTTCATGTATTTCTCTGAAGTTGCAATATTTCCATTATAATTTCATAGTCAGAATAGAAGAACTTGAAGTCAAATGTCAAGTGTGGGTTGTCCCAGCATAACAGATGTTCAGAAGTTCGGAACTCAGGCCTGAAGGCACGGGCCGTGACTCGTGGGGGAAGCTGCCTGATGGGGCCCTACCCTTGGCTTCTTGGGTCTCCCTCCCTCTGTACTGGCAGAGCTCTTGTTGACTTAAGGGCAGAGTCCTGGCCAGGTGAAAGGAGGGCTCCCCCAGGGATTACGGCAAGGTGCAAATGAGCTGCGCTGAAGCGTTTCCCGCCAGGAGGGGCCTTGCTAAGTCGGAAGAGGACAGGTGAGATAATATGTACGTCAGCCACACACAGGGAGACTGAGACTGAGGTGATGGAGTTCAGTGGTTTTTATTTTTTTCCCCATTTAAATTAATATATAAGTAGACATGAATTTAAATATAAGTATGTGATACAAATATTCGTGTAGGTAAGTCATGTGTCTTTCACACTGAATGATGGGACTGCAGAAGACATATCCCAACTGTAAGATTCCTGAGCATGTGGACGGGTGTCACAAAATGCAGCTGAAAGGGCTTCAGAGCCTCCGTGGGTCTGGCACGAGTCACATGGCTCCCGAGGCAGCGATGAGAGTCAGAGCCCTAGGTTTTGTGCTCTGACTAGAGGCCAGGTTCTTCCTCAGTCTCTGTGTGTTTCTTATCTGCGCAGCAACTTTCAAAGGATCACATTGTTCTTCCTATTTTCTATATGCAAAACAGAGGCCAAGAGAGGCTAAGAGGTCACTTCCCAGTGCCAGGTACTCAGCAGGTAGTGGAGCTCTGACTTTCATCAGTTCTCTTTCATTACCTGCTCTTACTTCAGGGAGGGTTAGCAGAGATTCCTCCCGGGGATGCATGTAAACCACACACACTACAATAGGCGTGTCTGGGGAAGGAGAGGATGGTGGTCAGAGCATATGTACAGTGAATACTGAATGGGAAATCTGCAAAGAAAAACACCTATCAAGTGCAGCTGATTGATTTCACCTAAACTTGTAAAGACCCAGCCAGTGAGTCTCAATCCCAGTCGTACACAGAATCACCTGGGGTCCAGGCTTTAGTACCTGAGTGTCTGTTTGGTTTCGTTCAGGATGAAGGCCCAGCCGCAGTGTATTTGAAACATTTCTGCAGCCAAGGTTGAAAACCACAGATTGAGATTAAATGCCTTTGTAGACTAAGCAGTTAAATCTAAATTGAAAATGTAATTTTTAAAGAAAGCATGAAAATAAATGCATGTATGTGAAAGAGATGGACAACCTGCCAACTGTTCTACATATAGCACTTTCACGAAGAGATAAATGGAGAAGAGAATTTAGTAGTGTAATTGGACACCTGGTCCACTGGAGCAGCGGAGGAGAGGAGGGAGGAGAGACAGGGCATGTTGAGGCTACTACAAAGGAGAGGGCTTTCTTGGTGCTGTGATTTGAAGCCAGCCTTTCCTGGTCACTGGTCCATCACATGACCTCTGGCCTCCAGGCTCTGGAAAGGAAACTCAGAGTGAAGAGAGGCCAGCAGGATATGAAGGTGGAGACAGGACAGGCTGCCTGGGTTTCCGAGTCGGCAGAACCAGAACTATTCCCTGGACTGTTCTGCAAATGGAGTGGCTCTATGATTTAAGAAAGTAATTCCCGACATACTTTGGTCTGAGACTCTAGTATTTGTCAAACCGAACTAGAATTCAAAATTTATAAAGAGGACAGAACTTAGAATTTTTGTTTTCAATAAGCCAGGTTTTTAAAGGAATTCTCCCCAGAAGTGCGTTTCACACTCAGAGACAGGGACTCTTCCAGAGCTCAGAGCCCTAAACCACCACATGGGAATACATGCTTGAAGCAAGTCGGAGAGGAGCAGCCATACACACACACATATGTACACATAGACACATGCCCACATGCACACACAGCGCATACACACACACAGACACATGCATGCATACACATGCACACACATATACACATACATATTACAACACACACCGCAACACACACATACCTACATATACGCATGTGCACACACACATATGCATGCACACAATTACACACACATACACCCATACACACATATTCGCATAACACAGTTATATAAAAGCCTGTTATTGTGAAAGTAACACAAATGCGTAGCTTAGTTAATAAAGGAGGACACCTTGTAGCCACCAGCCGTGGAAGGAGCTAGACTTTGCGAAGCGCCCCGGGAGCCCTCCATCTGTCTCTTCCCAAACACAACCCTCTCCCCTACCCACAGGAGGAACCACTACCCCAACTTTCATGGTAATCAACTTTTTACTTTTCTTTATAGTTTTCTCACCCAAACACCAGAGTTATCATTGCCTGTTTTTATCTTTCTTAATATCATTTAGATCTCTTTTCCTCTATAATTCTGTTCCTTCATTTTGTCTTACTCCATTGCTACTTATTTGTTGGAGAAACCAGGTCATCTCTTGTGGAGTTTGCCTCAGCCTGTGTTCACCTTTTGTGCACCCCACCATGTGCTTTCACGTCTGAGTTTGGCCTCTGTGTTTCCAGCAAACTGGCTGTTGACTCCAGAGGCTTAATCACATTCAGATGTGATTGTTTGGGAGACGACGTCTTCTTCGGTGGTGATGTGTTGTTCATCAGGAGATGTTAATACGTTCTATCTCATTTTCTCTCTTTTTGTCTTGGAAATAGCCACTGATTCTCAGTACCTACATCCTTAATCCATTAGGAGTGAATGGTGATATCCGAATTCTTTCATTCTTTCTTCATTTATTTGTTGAAATATTTCTATACAAAGAACCTTCCTCTTTTCTATTATTTGGTTGTCTGGTGGTACAATTTATAGAAGAAAAGCAGGATAAATGCTTGGGTATTTCATTTTATTTACCAGTGTTCAAAATAAAGAAGAAGATGCCTAGCATTCTTCCAAAAACTGGCCAGTTAATGTCTTAAATCATTAGTAACTCATGAATATAAACATATTTGGTTTGTTTCAATCTATCATAGTTCTGATTTATAATCACTGTTAGGAGAATGTTTTCCTGGCTACAAGTTGTTCAAAGATTCAGGCCCATTAGTGCATGTAGTTATTTTTTTTCCCCCACTACTCTTTTTTGTCTTCTAAAGGAACTTTCATTATCACCATTCAATAAAATGTATTTTCATTCTGTTTGTTTTCTCTTTTTTCTAAGTATTTATTTATTTATTTGGCTGTGCCAGGTCTTAGTTGTGGCATATGGAATCCTAGTCGTGGGATGCATGCGGGATCTAGTTCCCCGACCAGGGATCGAACTTGGGCCCCCTGCACTGGGAGCGCAGAGTCTCACCCACTAGACCACCAGGGAAGTCCCTATGTTCGTTTTATGAGGAAAGTTAACTGTGTTTTTTTTTAAACACACCAACCAGCTTCTCCAGCTTTTGAAAAGGATGGTCTTAGCTACAGCACTGTGGGCCTCCCAGGAAGAAAACAGGCACCCACACTTTTACCTAGTTGGAAGGACTCCAACTTCCAGGGAGGGCAGTTTTCTCTGGCTTCATTTCAGAAACGCTGTGACAGTTGTGAGCTCTGCGCCCTCACCCAACACACACACACACACACACACACCTCCTCTCACGTTGCTTTTCAGTTACCCGTCAAGGCTCCTGTAATTACCCAGTGTGCTGTTCTACATTTCCCCCAGATTGTTCCTTTTCACTTGTGTAGCTCAGACAGCTTAAAAATTGCCATTTATTTTCAAAGAAAAAGAAATTCTCTTCAGGAAAGCTGTAGCTGAAACCAGATGCTGCTAGGTAAATCCCGACCAGTGGTTTACCCAGGCTGGGTGCTCTCTATCCACCTGTAGGAACTCTGCCACACTGACATAAAACTTTATCCAACACCACATTGTTAGTCAACTATGCTCCAATATAAAATAAAGTTTTCTTTAAAAATAAATAAAACTTTATCAACACTTAGATGTTTGTTCATAAAAGAAGTAGGAAGTTGTTGTGAAGGCCTGACATCGCTGTAGGGTTTGACTATGTCTATGCAGAAATGGTCAAGTGTCACTTGCCTCTGACCCCGAGGAGGGCTGGGGACATACTTCTACTCCCATTTTATAAAATAGAAAACAGAGCTCAGAGAGGTGACTCAGGGTCGCTGAGCTGCTAGAGCAGAACTACCACTCCACTGCCCTCACTCCTCACCCAATGGGCTTTCTGCCACCGCACCCCGGGCCTTCACTTATTTCAGGGAAGCATGAGTTCCTACCTTCATGCACTCCTTGCTCCCCTTGTGGGAAGCTCCTGGCCTCTGCACTTGAACTTCCAGCTGATGCAAGCACTTGGATCCTATCACTTTCCCTTTCAGCCAGCCCTAAGCCAACCCTATTCATTCAACTCTAAGTACTTTTTCAGCATCTACAATGTGTCAAGCACTGGGCCCCTGGTTGTAGGGAATAAAACAGTCTCAAGGCGCTTATAGTCAAGTGGAAGAATGATTTATACATACTAATATAATATAATATGTTTATGTCTGACATTTCGTATTAAAATCAACTTTTAACAATCTTCTCTCCTGAAAGGAAATTGATAAAACTATTGTCTCCAGGTTAAAAAATCAATGTGTATCCATGCATCATGTAAAGAGTGAGGAAGTCTCAAGCTACCTACTTGTCATATTCAGCTACTACCATAAGAAAAAGAAGAGAGAGTCCAGGCACAAAGTTGGAGAACAAGCATTTCACAGCTCTGAGTTGTTGGGCCTGAGCCATTTTGTCTTTACACTTTGAAGTAACACTAATGTGTTGTTTGGGGTATAAAATCAACAATTTACTGTACAGAACCTAATGCATCCCTTGGTGCCCAGACAAGGATCTGCAGGGGTTTGTTGCTTTGTTGTTGTTTTCTGCTCACACTTGCCAGCCGGCTGCACTCTGCCCTCCCCACCTCCCACACCCAAAACCCATTTTATCAGAATCTTCAAATAAAGCATGTGTTTGTTTTCAAAAATGATATTTTCTGGACAGTTGAGTCAGATCATGATCCACAACTTCAAGGCTTCAGGAAGTCCCGTTCAGTTTGTCAAAGGCTATACTCCTGAATGGTTTTGGAATGCAGGCTCTTACACGCTCACCCTGCCAGCTCATCCACAGTCTTTAGACTCCTGCAAAGAGAGTCAAGAGTGATCCATGAAATGGAAAAAACTAATCTAGGATCAAAAGTAGAAGTAAATCTACATAATGCGGCACACATACCTCATCTTAAAACGATTGTTAGTATGCTCAGAGGAAGACATTTGAGAAAAGTGTGTTGATTTGAATTCATTTTTTTTTCTATAGACAGTTTTGAGTAGGGATATAGGATTATCTTCAAGAAGGTATCTGTATCATCTTACATAACAAGAAACCCACCATTTAACACGTTTTGTAAAAGTCTCGTGTGCAGCCATTGATTAAATACTGTAATTGAACCACCTTTGGACTCCTTCACTGTCACTGTCTCGGCCAGTCAGTTTGGCAGCTGTATCTCCCAAACTGCATGGTTCAACAGACACCAACCAATAGACAGTTGTCTTCTGTGTATAAGAATTCATTTTGTAGTAGCTGAGCTGCTGTATTTCTAACCACTGTCCAACAGTTATCAAAAGTCTTTTGATCAGTGTTGTGGTTCTTTTGAAGAAAGCACTATACACGAGGAAGAGAGCTAACTCATCTTGAGGTTACGAGGCCCAGGTTCCAAAGCTAACTCCACCATTTATTCCCTATGTGATAGTGGACACTCATCTCTCTCTCTTTTTAAATTTATTTATTTATTTTTGGCTGTGTTGGGTCTTCATTGCTGCATGCAGGCTTTCTCTAGTTGCGGCGAGTGGGGGCTACTCTTGTGGTGCACGGGCTTCTCACTGCGGTGGCTTCTCTTGTTGTGGAGCACGGGCTCTAGGCGCGCGGGCTTCAGTAGTTGTGGCTCACTCAGGCACGGGCTTAGTTGCTCCGTGGCATGTGAGATCTTCCCGGACCAGGGCTCAAACCCGTGTCCCCTGCATTGGCAGGTGGATTCTTAACCACTGCGCCACCAGGGAAGCCCCACAGGCAGTCATCTGTTAAATGGAGATGGTCATTCATGTCTTGGCTACCTAATGGGATCACTGATGCAAGTCAAGTGAGATGAAAAAATAGCACTTGCAAGAGTGTAAAGCAATGACTAATGCAAGAGGGTGTCTTTCTTTAGGTTTTGTTTTTCTGCTTCACACACACACATACACAAACACTCAATGGCTTTGCAAATCTACTCTTTTTTTTTTTGTAATTTATGCTCCACTTCCCCCCAACATTTTTGAAGTATCTATATGATACAAGACACAGATATAATAGAATCAAACAAACAAGGATGCATGAACAGCAACCAGATAACAAGGCAAGAGGAACTAGAAGGAACTACTAACATTAAAATTTCCTAAGCTTCCTAGCAGTCAGGACAAACACCCTGTTTACATGGTTTTCCCAGTATGATTGAGAGAATCCTTTTTGTCCTTGCAGTATACCTTACTTAAAATAGGCTTCATAGATCATTACCAAATGCTTTTTTAGGAAACTATAATCTTTGTTATCAAAGTGCCTCATTTAAAGTGTTGTTGCTGCACATAAAACTGATTAATTCTTTGTGACTCAGTCTTGCTCAAAGCTATTTTAGAATATTGTGAAATAAAAGCCACCTTTCCAGTGCTCGGTCCACACTTTGAGTGCACGGAAAAATATCCTTAGGGTTTCACTCCTGTGTTTTCCTAGCATTGTTACATCATGTGAGGTGCACACATATGCCTGCCATGTCTGTAGTTGTATATCCAGAAATCACCCTACCTGGGAGTTGTGTTAATAGCTTTTTAACTTTTCGCCTGGATCCTTTAGCAATATCTGGACCTCAGATGTGATAGAGGAAATGGAAAAATGAATTAGATTATTACCAAATTCAAATATATACTTGGGTTCAAGATGAGGAGGAAAGTTTGCTCTCTAAACCTATGAAGTCTTAGAGGCTGCATCCTTCAGCCTTGTTTTCTAGTCACATAGACAGGAGTTTATTTCCAAGCTTTGCATTTATTGGATGGCCTTAGTAAGGTCACTTGGTAGAGCTGATCCTTAGTTTCTCCGTTTGCAAACTATGAGTCCACCAAATCCAACTTGCAGAGCTGCTCTACTCTTAGAGGTACATTACCTGCCATAGAGACGGCAATCAATACGCAGCAATTATTGCAGTTCGACCCCATAGCTGCAATTCCAAACCCCCAACTTTCCAGAGTCTAAAAGCATTTTTCATAACTCATTGACGGCAAAATCTTACCTAAAACTCGAGCATAATCTGATCTGAACTGACGTAAGGCTATTCAGAGTCTTTTGACTGTTAAGTGGAATCTTAAAGCAAAAGCAGAAATATTTATGCATTTGGCTATGAAGTGCAGCCGCAGACAATGCTGGGGATCCTGCACTGTGTACACATGGTGTATACACTAAATTGTCTTTCTAAACTCTGAAAAATTCTGAATTCACACACATCCAGCCCCAGTGGTTTTATATAAGGAATTGATGACCTCTTTTATCACCAGGGTTACAAATTTCCTTAATATTTAGCTTGTCAGAACATGTACTGAAAAGGGAAATCTCTTCTACTGCATCCCTAATTCACAATAACCTCCCAGGCCCTGCCCATTTGTTCTGAGCTCTTTGGGTTTGGGGGAGGTTGATACTTTGGTAGCAGCCTGGTTCCCCTCTGATAGATCTGATAGTTACAAAGTCCTTCTTTAACCTGAACTGAAATCTGCCTCCCTGTAAACGCTCCTACTCATCCCTGTTCCTTAGAGCTGCGAGAACAGAGGATATATCGCCAGCTCCCTCTTCCAGGTGACTTTCTCAAATATTCGAAAAAAAGATATACTTTCTTAAGTCTACTTCTATTCAGTCAAACAGTAAAAGCCAGTAGCCAGTCTTTAGCTCACCCATTTCCAGGCCTCTTCTAATTGGTCTTTACTGTGTCAGTTTTCCACTTAATATGTATGATCTAGAATCAGAAGTATTATGGTCTTTGTCTTAAAAACTATTTCCAACTCTTGATGAGCAGCTCATCTTCTCTGGCCCCAGACAGTGTCTTCACAGGGACTGAAGTTTTGTACAGTGGATGGTTCAGAGCCAGTCAGATTCTGAGCCATCCATTTACTAGACCTTAGGTGAGTTGTATAAACTCTCAGGCCCTCAGTCTCCTTATCTGTAAAACAGGGATGATAATGTGAGCTTCGTTGCTGTAAGGTCTAGTAGCTTACCTGACACAAAGTAGGCAGATAAGAAGTGGTAATGATTATTATTAGAAGTTTAATAAATAATCCTCCTCTTCTACTTTATCAGCATGTTTCCATTGCTTTCTTAGGCTGATACTGGTGCTATCAAAATTCCACACAAGCCTAAGACATCGGTGGGTTTATTGTTAGGTCTAGTCCATATGAAAGTAATCTGTCATTGTGAAGATGCAATTTGTGTAATAAAAAGTTTCTGCCAGCCATTAAAGGGAAATCATAGTACTTCTTCTGCCTCCCCCAACTCTTTTGAACCAAACGCAGCCTCCTCTGGGACAACTTGATTGACAAAAGCACTCAAATCTGTATCTTTCAGGCATCTCTTGAGAGATCTACAGTAGAAATTCGTTTTTCCAGCCTCAAAACCAAGTAAATTCCAGGGTGTCTTGTTTCTCATTTTGAGACTGTGTGAATGTTTCCAAGTATACAGAGTAGAGCCATAAATTATATTTTGATCAGTGCCAAAAACTTGGTGCCAAAGAACATCTTGACATTGCTATTAGTTTATGTTGTATCCTGTAATTAAGTAGAATCGACTTGTAGATGATTCCTTCTGAAGACAGGGCCCTCCTTTCATGGGAGCATAATCAGAATGAGCTATTGCTCTCATTAAGTTACTTGGCAATACATCACCAGTGTGACCTGTCATTCTAATGATGCATTAGTGTAATTCATCAACAAGGTGAATCCCACTAGTAAGGTGTTACTACAGAAGCAGGCCTATCCAATGCAGAAAGCATCCAGGGGCAGATGTGGGCTGACTGCAACCCAGGGTCCAAGAAGCTCTGTGTGACGGATTCCCCCTACCCTTCTTACTCTTTGAAGTTTAGCTACTTTTAAGTTATGCAAATCAGTGCTCATCTGTCCCCAGACTGTTCTCATTTTTCCTTTCTGACTAACACGGAGTCCTTTAGCTGGTCCAGAAATATCTAACTTTCATTCCTTTGGGTGTGTGATTGATCCACTTGTTTTTTTCCGGAATCACACTTAGAGAAAATTTAGTTTCATAGCCGACATTATCAAAGCACTTCTGGATTTCTATACTATATGATTCATACCCTACATGATTGTAAAGTGGATACGGTTTTTTTAAAGAGTCATTCAGTAATGCCACTCCAATAAAAAGAAGATAAGGGATAATGATCCTAAAAATCAACGTTTTGCAACTAGTAGATAAATAAGTCCTGAAGATCTAATACTCAGTACAGACATTACAGAGAACAAACTGTATTATAAACATTCAACCTGCTAAGAGACTAGATCTTAATTGTTCTCACCACTAGAAGAAATGATGATTATGTGATGCAGTAGAGGTGTTGACTATTGCTATACAGGCAACCACACTGCAGTATAAATCCATCAAACCTATATGTTGTTCACCTGAAATTTACACAATGCCAATCAAACCTCCAAAAAGAAAGTACAAGATTCTCTACCAAAAAAAAAAAAAAAAAGAAATCAAGGCTAACATAGCTGGTGCATTTGAGTATTATATTTATCTCTGAGCTTACTGGCAGGACAACCAAAATGGGATGATGGATTGAAAGAATGAAAACTATTTTGTTTGGAAATTTTCTTTCTTATATTAAATTTTAAGAATTTTTACTTTGGATGTATATATCTAAGGAACCTTAAAGAATTTAATCGACTTTGCCTTTAATGGTAATATCACTGAAAATTCTTCATAGTGATTTCTTATTCTCATCCTTTGATAAAGTCAAGGATATATTGTAATTAAAACATATCCATTTAAGGCATTTTCTGTGAAAAGCAAAGCTGATGTGGTACAGGTATATAATTTTCTTTGGGAATAGAATCTGTGGGAATGAATGGGACCATTTCTTTCTACTATTTCCCTCTAAAATCACTTCTCTCCTCTGAACAGTTTTTAAAGAGGTGGGTAATAATTTATGATTTTTTTAGCTTTATGGAGGTATAATTTGCAACCAATAAAATTTACCCTTTGTAAGCATACATTGAGATGAATTTTGGTAACTGTAAATAATCATGTGACTATGATCACAATCAAGACACTGAAGAGTTTTATCATGCTGAAAAGTCCCTCAGGCTCCTGTGCAGTGGGTCTCCTCTCCCGACAACCCCCTTAGGCAACCACTCGTCTCCTTTCTGTCACTCTTAAGTTGCCTTTTCTAGAAATCCATATAAATCAAATATACATGTTGTCTTTTGTGTTTGACTTCTTTTATTCCACCTCTATGTTGTTGTATGTATTCGTGTTTTGTTCATTTTTATTGCTGAGTAGTATTTCATTTGGATTTATTTTCATAAGAAAAAAGCTTAAAGGATATTAAGAACAGTTGCTAGAAAGAATATCCATTTGAATTTAATAAGAAGCATAGAGGTGGCAATGTGTTTTCTTGATAGAATAGAGAGCCAATGCCTTCTATTTCAATAAATTATTTAGTACTTTACCAGGGCGAGCTTGCAAGCTAAGTGATAGAATCCTGTTCTCCAGCTCACCATTATATCATATCTGCAGGATCTAGCCCAGTGCCTGCTTTTCCTAGGTGCTTAATAAGTCATTGTTAAGTAAGTAAGTGAAGACATTAATAGATGCTCATCATCCACCTACAGCAGTCACGTGAAGAGAGCAGTCCCTCAAGATCAGGAGCAGTCAGACTTAACGGGGAAAATTACATTCATTACTACACACTGAGCACTTACCATAGAAGTGCTTGTAAAGTGACTGGATGGGATGCTTTGGACATATTTCAGGTTCCTTATGGACTCATTTTTAGCTCAATCACCTGTGCATTTTGAAAACCTTTGGTATCCTATGTATTTTATCCTGAACTCTCAACTTTGGGATAATCAACTCAGGACATTTGCTATGCCCTGTCCTTTTATTTGCCCTAAAAATATTTCTAAATATTTAGTAATTTTCTGAATCATGTACTACCTTCACTTCTAAGAGTTTTTCTAAACATATAAAAGTCTAACCAAGGAACGATACACTTAGAAACAGAGCACCATAGAATGTTAACACTTAAAGATGGTTGAGCCTAATGTCCTCGTTTGAAAAGAGGAGGAAACTGACTCTCTAAAATGAGTTGCCCCAGTTCACACATTTGGTGGATGTGTTGTGCAATTGAAGATAAATGTGTTAATAGCCTGTTAATCCCAGTCAGCAAGCAGTTAGTTGGCAGAACTGAACTGAAAGCAAAAGGGAGATCTTTTAGTTTGCTTACCTGTTCATAATCAAACTTTACTCAGGAGAGGGACTTCCCTGGTCCAGTGGTTAAGGCTCTGCACTTCCACTGCAGGGGGCACGGGTTCCATCCCTGGTCGGGGAACTAAGATCCTGCATGCTGTGCAGCACAGCCAGAAAAAAAGAAAATAAAAATAAAACCTATCCTAAAAAAAAAATTTACTCAGGAGAATTGAGAGTGTGCAGTCTCTATTATATTGAGTGGTATTTTGGAGCATGTCAAGGAAAAAATAACTTTCACAAGGAGAAGCTACATAGCTTGAATTAGAATCCATGTCAAAGCAAGAAAAACAAATAAAAGAAGGCGAAGTTCTATACTGGAGCAAATGGAACCTCAACTCAACCGGACATCTCAGCAGGTGGCAAAATCTATTAATTATATGCCTTAAACCAAACCTTTATTTGGTCTTTAAGGTGTACTCTCTATGTGAAATCACTAAATATTCCAGAAATTAGGTTGTCAGGTAGAATGTTCATCTGAAATCATAATAGGTTAATTTTGGCTCTTGTCACATACCCTATCTATAAACTTTGACATTCACATGGATTTGGATTCAGCAGATAAAAAACGTTCAGATGCAGGCCTCTGCAATATCCTGAATTTTATAGATCTTATGAACCATTAAGATACAACAGAATTGTGTTGTTTTATAAATCCAGCAAAGTGATACCTGAACCAGCACTTTAGACGTCCCCTTGCCACTAGATGAAACTCTGGCTTGCTCCATCTATCCATCCATCCACTAATGCAAAAATTATTTATCAAATGTTTGTGAAGTCATTAAGTGCTATAACACTTGAATGAGTAAATACTCTGATAGAGCAAAGGGAAGAACAGAGGATCTCAATGTGGGGAGGGAATTAAGGAAGACTTCAAGAGAAGGTGGCTTTTGAGATGGATCCTATATGAAAAGCATTTCAGTAGGGTAACAAGATGAAGGTAATTCCTGGAGCTGCAAAGGAAATATATGAAAAAGGAAATAGCAGGGTGAATTCTCCCTGGCTTCACTTTGGAAGGACATAATGCTTCCAAAGGGAGATACACATCAGGAAGCCAAATAACTTGGTTATATTTCAACACCAAATAGATGGAACACAGCATCATTTAAGTCCCCATGCTTTCTGGAATCCTTAAATTTCCAATAATATACCGTAAAAAAAACATTGAAATCTCTCAAAATGGGATACTGATACTACAGAAAGTCATGATTTGACTTAAAAAAAAACATTACCTGGAACTTTAAAATGTTCAATTAAAAATAAGAAAGAATTTGCAACAGGACAACTCGACACAGATGATATAAACATAGACACACACACACACGTGATGGAGACAACCACACCAAAATTTTCAAATAGTCATTTCTAATCAATAGGTTATTTTAATTTGCTTCAATAGTGTGATGGTATTTTTGATTGAAATTTTAAAAAAGAAAAGCAAGATTTGAACAGCCTAGCGCACCCGTCACAGATTTTTGTGTCGCAAAGTTCTTTGGTCATCTTCCAAATAAAGATGTGTTTATTACCCATAAAACCAGGAAATACATAATAAAAGTAATTTTAAGTCCCTGATAGTTTAAATGTTTGTAAGATAACTTAATCAATAAAGACAACAGTAGCCTTTTTAAGGCAAACTGCCCACAGAAACACTCAACTTTATACGTAAGGGGAGGAGGTTCACTTTTCTAAAAGTTTTGCCATCAGACTTTTTTTACGTTTTATTTTTAGTTTTTATTTTTATTTGTTTATTTATTTTGGCTGCATTGGGTCTTCGTTGCTGTGCGTGGGTTTTCTCTAGTTGCGGTGAGTGGGGGCTACTCTTTGTTTCGGTGCGTGGGCTTCTCATTGTGGTGGCTTCTCTTGTTGCAGAACGTGGGCTCTAGGTGCGTGGGCTTCAGTAGTTGTGGCACGCAGACTCAGTAGTTGTGGCTCACAGGCTCTAGGGCACAGGCTCTGTAGTTGTGGCGCAGGGGATCAGTAGTTGTGGCTTGCAGGCTCCAGAGCACAGGCTCAGTAGTTGTGGTGCAGGGGCTTAGTTGTTCCTTGGCATGTGGGATCTTCCCAAACCAGGGCTCAAACCCATGACCCCTGCATTGGCAGGCAGATTCTCAACCACTGCGCCATCAGGGAAGTCCAGATTTTTTTTAATGTTGCATGTTTTCCTTGTTCACTTAGGTAATCAGTAGAGTTACAAATATCTTCAATTAAAGTTCATGTTCACTCTATAAAAGTTAGGCACTTCTATTACATTATCAAAGTTTATTTTAGTTGGTAGTACAAGAGCCTTTATTAAACAAACAATGGCACTAGATCATAATGACTTTTAAATAGCAGTGAAGTTGCTCTGACTTCAGGATAATTTAGTTTTTCCCCCAAAATAATCTGTTACAATATTTCTCCTAGGAAAAAAAGTACTAGGGTCAATCTCTTTTGAAAGGGAACTTAAAATCATCTTTATGTTGAATTTCCCAATCATTTTATGGAGATCTTTACACAGTTTTCTTATCTTCTCAGAAGAAAACCTGAAAACCTGACAATCCTTATGTTTTAATATCATCTAGAGTATATCTATGACAGGTGAACAAGGACAACATCTGCTGAGGGACGTGAATTGGATTTGGCATTCATCTTGTCTCCAAGCAGATTGGCTGCTGTCTGAATTGCTAGTGGAACTCAATCAAAAAAAGTGTCTCCCTTCACTTCTCTGGCAGGTTACCCCAAGCTCCATGCCCCTGCCTATCAGACTGCTCTGTAAATCAAACACAATGAGACACAGTCAAAACTGGTCAGGATGTGACAGGTTCAGGAAGGCCGAGTGCAGGGGCTTTGGAGGGTTATCCATAATTGCACCTCAGGAAGACTTAACGCCATGATTTTTCTCATGAGTCAGACCACGTCACACTGTGGGAGACCTATATATGATAGCCCACATTCAACCTAAGCGTGATTATTGTTGACTGATTTGATTAGGTGTTTTGCTTTCCTTGACGAGCCCAATTAGTCTACTTACTTTTTCAAGCTTTAGTTTTTATTCCAGAAGCTGATGTTTGGACACTGTAAAGATATTGCTTAAAGAGAGTCACAGAACTGAGAGAGCATGTGTGCAGTTTTAAAAAGATGGTCATTGGATAGGTTCATGAGCTCACTGGTCAGCTCTATATGTGTGCTGAAACTATATTTAAAAATTTAAGACTTGAGAGAAATAAATACAAATCTGAGTATTTTACCTTGAATTAAAACAGAAGAAATGTTTTCAGAAGAGTAAGTTATGCAGTAAAATAACTCAAATCGTCAGCATGACAATTTGACTAAGCATGGAAGCTATAACATTTATCCATTCAAAACAGGGATTTATTTGATATTAATTATAAAAGCACTGCAGAAATTTCCTACTGTTCATAAGGGTAAATCAAAGGTTCCTTTTCTTGCCAGCCCTACTCCCCACCCCCCAAAGTTCACAATTAGGATCATACTACATATATACTTCTGTGACTATTTTTCTCACTTCACATAATGCAAATACAGTTGACCTTTCAACAACTCAAGTTTGAACTGCTCAGGTCCACTTACAAGTGGTTAGTTTTCAATAGCAAATCCTACAGCACAGCACGGACTGCAGTTGTTTGAATCTCTGCATTCGGGGGAACCGCAGATACGGAGGACTGACTGTAAATTATGTTCAGGGTCCAACTGTATCCCCCAAGCTGTTATATGGAAATAACCTCATGAAGTCACCTTTGAATCCTGCATGGAAGATAAATTATGAAAGTGGCTCACTTATATTTCTGCCCATACCCACCACAGCCACATTTTGTTTACTGTATTATATAGATTTGCATTGTAAACATTTGTAGCATTTGCATTCTCTCAGTAATCATAATTTCCATAGTGATTTATCGTTAACTTTTTTCTTAATTCACACGGCATCCATTCTCATGGACCATCCCCCGTTATTTTGTAGTTTCCTCTCCCTGAGTTGCACGTCCTCTTCACTCATTTCTTGATGGACGACATTCTATTATCAACTAGACTCTTCCAATAGTTCGCTTTTGTTTAGAATGACTTTCTTTGTCTTTCAAAGTGACTGAAATCTGGGATAAGTGTATTAGTTGTGTTTTTCTTTTAAAACTCAGTAGACATGGCTTCTGTGCCTTCTGAGAGCATGTGTTGCTGTGGAGAAGTCTGAGGCTAGCCTGATTTTTATGTCTTACAGGTGATTTAATACTTTGTCTCGGCACTCTCATGTCTCCTCTCTACCCTTACAGTTCACACACCTCACCAGAACATATCGTGTTGCTGATTATTCTATAATTATTTTTATAAAACTTTGCTGTCCTATTGGGTCTAGAACGTCCTTCCTCGTGGGAAATGTTTCTTCTGTTATGTCTTTGAGAGTTTTCTTTTGTTTGTTTTATTGGTTGCTCATTCGTTCAGTTCTCTATTTTAAGGATATTCCACTGTTCCATACCTAAAATAACTTTCATGGATTTTTAGTTTTCCTTTTCATTGAGAGTTGACCCTTGGACAACACAGATTTGAACTGCCTGGCTCCACTTATATGTGAATTTTTTCAATAAATAAGATGAAACATGTTTTGGAGATTTGCCACAATTTGAAAAAAACTCACAGACCAACCATGTAGCCTAGAAGTAGCAAAAAATTAAGAAAAAGTTAGGTATGTCACTAATTCATAAAATATCTGTAGATACTAGTCTTTTTCATTATCTGTTACCATAAAATATACACACATCTATCATAAAAAAGTTAAAATTTATCAAATGCATGCACATACTTTGATGGCCCCATGCACAGTCAAGAGAAATGTACACAAATGTAAAAAGGCAGTATTAAATCAAATCATGACTGCACAGAGTTAACTGTGGTACATCTTGTACTGCTGTAGTAACTTCAGAGCCACCTCCTGTTGCTGTCGCGGTGAGCTCCGTGCTGCCAGTCTCCATGTGATGCTCACCTCTGCATGTGAGCAGTGCGTCTCCCCAGGAGACTACATTTATCAAAGTAGAAAGTGATCTCTTGTGGTCCCCCATACTGTTTTTATCGTGTTTAGTGCAACACTGTGAACCTTAAATAACACCATGGGACCCACCAAGTGCCACTAGTGATGCTGGAAGTGCTCCCAAGAAGCAGAGAAAAGTCACGACATGACAAGAAAATGTTGAATTGCTTGATGTGTGCTGTAGATTGAGGTCTGTAGCTGTGGTTGCCACCATTTCAAGATAAATGAATCCAGTGTAAGAACCACTAAAAAAAGAAGAGGAACTTTGTGAAGCCCTCACCACAGATACACCAGGAGACGCGAAAACCTTCCACTTCTTGTGAAATACTTTTTGATCTCATACTGAAAATGCAGCTTCTATGTGGGTGCGGATTGCCATAAGAAAGTCATAACTATAGACTCTAATGTGATTTCGAGAACAAGCAGAGTCATTATATGACAACCAAAAGCAAAAGGAAGGTAAAGGATCTAAAGCTGGAGAGTTGAAAGCCAGCATAGGATGGTTTGACAATTTTAGAAACAGGTTTGGCTTTAAAAATGTCAAGATAACAGGAGAAGCAGCTTCTGCTCACCAAGAGGTAGCAGACAAGTTCCCAGATGCCATTAAGAAAATCACTGAGGACAAAGGATATCTGTCTGAACAGGTTTTTTAATGCAGCTTTACAAAAAAAAAAAAAGAAAGCCACAAAGGATATTCAGTAGTAAGGAAGAGAAGCAAGCACCAGGATTTAAGCCTGGAGGGATGGGCTAACTCTATTGTTTTGCACAAATGCAGGTGGATTTATGATCAGGACTGCCCTTATCTATAAAGCTGCTGACCCCCGAGCCTTGAAGGGAAAAGATA
The DNA here is from genome assembly GCF_964341445.2 of Mesoplodon mirus. Taxonomy (NCBI): domain Eukaryota; kingdom Metazoa; phylum Chordata; class Mammalia; order Artiodactyla; family Ziphiidae; genus Mesoplodon; species Mesoplodon mirus. The sequence continues at coordinate 21,832,677 of NC_138982.1, read as the reverse complement.
AACAGCAGCTGCCAGTCTTTTGGTTGTACAACAAGAAGGTCTAGACAACAAGAACTCTTTTTCTGGATAAGTTCCATCGCTGCTTTGTCCCTGAAGTCAGAAGTACCTTGCCAGTAACGGACTGCATTTTAAAGTTCTTTTGATATTGGACAATGCCCCTGGCCACCCAGAACCCCATGAGTTTGCTACTGAAGGCGTCAAAATGGTCTGCTTGCCCCCAAACACAGTGCCTCTAATTCTGCCTCCAGATCAGTGCCAGAAGACAAAATGACATCAGACAGTCCGGCAGAAGGGTTTCGATTGTTCCAAGACTGCTTCTGACTTGGACCCTTCTGTAATATGAGCACTGAAACTAAAGCAAATGGTGGCATTAGGATTGGTACCATGTAGAAACATTCTTAGAGAAATGAAAAAGCAAAAAAGTCAGACAAATGACAGTGTCTTTCTGGAAAGGTCACCAAGTGTGCTTGCTCTCCTGCTTCCCCTTCACTTCCTTCACCTTTTCTGTCTCTGCCACCCCTGAGACTGCAAGACCAACCCTCCTCTCCCATCTCCTCCTCAGCCTTCTCAGCGTGAACACAAGGAGGAAGGCCTTTACGGTGATCCACTTCCACTTAATGAATAACCATCCTGCCCTACAGGAAATCAACTTATCTGTTGGGTAGGTGTGTAAGTGTCTTCGTGTGAAATCTATTAACTGTAGTGCAAGGAGTGTTCGTGTAGAACATCGTGTACAAGGCTTGTATTGAATAGCCTATCCTTACACAGGTACAAGGTGAGTGATATTTAATATAACATTAATAATGTGTTTGCTTTCTTGCTGTTTTATAACTTTGCTTTGAAAGAATTATAGTACTGTGCAGTATGCCTCTCTCTTGTAATTGGAGAAACTGTGTGTCAACCTATCATCACAAGGAAGTGGGTTTTTTAAATTTAACAATGTTTCCAGTACTGTATTATGAATATGACTGTAATACTGTATGCCATAAAAATTTTATAATGATTCATTCATTAGTGTACAGACTAGGCTATCATGAAGCAAATGTATGGATTACACTAAACTACCATAAAGCAATCATATTGCTGCTTCTTTGTTAATGTATGAATCAGTACACCTATAAATAATATGAATTTCTTTTTCACATTATCTTTTCATTTTTGATGTTTAGTGTTAGTAATATTTTGTATCATGTAAGACAATATTGATGTAGATAATGACAGACAGATGATTCATCTTATAAACAGATGACTTATACTTAAGGTATCAGTAAATACACTATTGTGAATGTATTTTCTCTTCCTTACGATTTTCTTAATGACATTTACTTTTCTCTAGCTTAATTTATTATAGGAATACAGTATATAATACATATAACATACAAAATATGTGTTAATCAGCTGTTTATGTTTTTTTTAATTTTTTTAAAATTTATTTTATTTATTTATTTTTGGCTGCGTTGGGTCTTCGTTGCTGTGCGTGGGCTTTCTCTAGTTGCGGCGAGTGGGGGCTACTCTTCATTGCGATGCACGGGCTTCTCATTGCAGTGGCTTCTCTTGTTGCAGAGCACAGGCTCTAGGTACACGGGCTTCAGTAGTTGTGGCATGCGGGTTCAGTAGTTGTGGCTCGTGGGCTTAGTTGCTTCATGGCATGTGGGATCTTCCTGGACCGTGTCCCCTGCATTGGCAGGCAGATTCTTAACCACTGCGCCACCAGGGAAGCCCTCAATTGTTTATGTTATTGGTAAGGCTTCCAGTCAACAGTAAGCTATTAGTAATTAAGTTTTGAGGGAGTCAAAAGTCACATGCAAATTTTTGACTGCACAGGGGGTTGGTGCCCCTCACCCCTACACTGTTTAGGGGTCACCTGTATGTTATTTTCTTATGCTTATCCTCCATGTGATTGCCTCTATTTTTAGCAGTATCCATTCTACTTCTGGCTCTTTCTGATGTGGTTTCCTTTTATTTAGTAATGGTTTATTGCTTCCTTTAATTTCTTTCCTAAACTTGGCCAGATTACCTTTCATCTCTTTAATTATCTTATCTCTTCTTTCATCTCTCGTATTGCTCCTTTGATATTCTCCCCTCCTGCCAAAGATTCCAAGGATCCTTCCATTTTTCTTAAGAGTATAGAGGACTATTCATAGTCTTCCTTGTTTACAAAGCCATGAAATGTATTGATTGCTTCTTATATACCTTCTTGGCCTTTTTGTGGGGGAGACGGGAGTGTCATGGTATCCACATACAGATGCCCCGTGTTGGTTCCTTGTTGGGTACCAGTCATCTGGGTGTGACTGTGCGCTCACCACTGGTGTAAGTAAAAGCACACATGTAAGGGAGTGGGTTGAGACTAGCAAGAACACTCACTAATGCACCTTCTGCGATGGAAGAATATTTCTCTTCTATGAGCGCAGATCACTGAGGCAGACATTAGGGCAATTCATAGTGAAGTTTCCTCACCAAATTGCAATTTGTCTCTCTCCATTTTTCCTCATTTCTTCTATGTTCACCTCATCTCCAGTAAGTATTGATATCTCAGCGTTGCAAAGAGCCGGAAGTTTGCAAGGAGGTTTCTTTGTCCTTGATACCCTGTCCACTATGCCAGTCCTCACTCCTCTAGGGGAGGTACTGTTACCCACTAACTCATCTTCAAAATATGTGTGCCCTGCTAGAGAATTTTGCAAGGATCTGTTGGCTTAATTTTTTACTTAATTTGGAACAAATGTCATTGTCTTAGGCAAACTGTCTTCATAGTCTGTGATTTGTGGCTGTAATTGTTTTCTAATTTAATTATGAGCTCTATTTTTGTACCGAATTTTTTTTTTTCATGTTGGGGGTAGGAGTTTATTAATTTATTTATTTTTGCTGTGTTGGGTCTCCGTTTCTGTGTGAGGGCTTTCTCTAGCTGTGGCAAGCGGGGCCCACTCTTCATCGCAGTGCGCGGGCCACTCACTATCGCGGCCTCTCTTGTTGCGGAGCACAGGCTCCAGACGCGCAGGCTCAGTAGTTGTGGCTCACGGGCCTAGTTGCTCCGCGGCATGTGGGATCCTCCCAGCCCAGAGCTCGAACCCGTGTCCCCTGCATTAGCAGGCAGATTCTCAACCACTGCGCCACCAGGGAAGCCCAATTTTTTTATTCCTTTTTTTTGTTTCCATGAATTTCAGGAAAAAGGACACGCAGAACTTTACCTCACTTTTTCTGTATGAGTTTCATGTGGCTTCTTTTTTGTAAATTTATTTATGTATTTATTTTTGTCTGCATTGGGTCTTCGTTGCTACATGCGAGCTTTCTCTAGTTGCGGAGAGCAGGGGCTACTCTTCACTGTGGTGCACCGGCTTCTCACTTCTCATTGTCGTGGCTTCTCTTGTTGTGGAGCTCGGGCTCTAGGCGCACGGGCTTCAGTAGTTGTGGCACGTGGGCTCAGTAGTGTGGCTCACGGGCTCTAGAAAGCAGGCTCAGTAGTTGTGGCACATGGGCTTAGTTGCTCTGCGGCCTGCAGGATCTTCCCAGACCAGGGCTCAAACCCATGTCCCCTGCATTGGCAGGCAGATTCTTAACCACTGCACCACCAGGGAAGTCCTCATGTGACTTCTTAAAAGTGTATAAAATGCAAAGACTCCTAAATTGATTTTGATAAATGTAATGAAGTTGTAAATTCATCTCTCAAATCTCAAATCGGTAGAAAATTATAATTCTCCATAAATTACCATCATTTGCAATGACTATCTACAAATTGGTGTCTTTTACAGATACATGTCCACCTTAATATGTAAGCAAGCATCCTATCCCAGTAATCGCTGGCTATACTGTATAATGGTAAAGATATGTGTGGACCTTTAGTTACTATTTTCCTATCAAAGATAAAGTGATAGATGTATATGTCAGTGAAATTAAGTTCTGTGTTTTAAATGTGTGCATTAAAAAAAATGCAACAGACGTTTTTTCCCCCCAGCAGTCATTGTTAGAAAGCATTAAATTGAGCATTCAAGATTAATTCTCTGTCAGGTCAAGAGGAGAACAGCATGTAGCCAATCCTACCTAGTGTTCCTTCTTAATGGCTCCAGCACAGTGTGAAAAAGTAAACAGTTGTGACAAGAGATGTAATGGATGAGTTGGGTGTGACAGGTCACCCCAACTGAAGTTCATCCTCTCTCTTTAAGTATAGTCTGTAATGAAGTGGACTATAGTTTTTCAGATCATCAAAGGCTTGTATTATAAACCGTATTTCTGGAGTGGGGAAGGATCTTGAGTATATTATGAATGATGGTGCCTAGTGACACCAAAGAAATACAGATCATGAATAAAGTATGCTTATCCTGAAGTGTTAGCCTAGGAACACCTGGTACTAACCCCTTCTCTCTTCTACATCTCTAATGCCATTTTCTCTTATATACAAACACTCTGTTTAAAATGCTTTAATTTCTTAATAAGTATTTGGAGAAGAGTGATTTTGTAATTATCAAGAACAGTAAGCTTATAGCAATTTATTTTTTCCCAAAACCCAGCACACCTTATGCCTTTTCACATAGTGGGAACACACAAATACATAGAAAGGAAGTGAGATATTGGTCCACCTCTCCTTCCCATTCCATGGAATTATAACTACAGATGGGATGCTTTCCCCTTCTCCCACTAATCCCCAAATCTCAGGGAGATAGATTGATAGGAAGAAGTCAAAATAATGCCCTATTCACTAACATAAGTAGTTATTCAAACCTGGAGTAGACAATTTCAAAGAAAAGCTAAATTCCTCAGTTAAATTATATTTGCCTCGTGGTTAGCTTCTAACAATAATTATCATTACAGATTATCTTATCATTAATGTGATAAAAAATTGAATTTTAACTTTTATTTAATTTTAAATTTAAATAGCCACATAGAGCTACCATATTACACCACACAGATCTAGCTGTCTTCTCTAAGATTCTTTTTTTTTTCTGTTATGCAGCAGTAGGTAATCAAGGAACTGAACAATAACTATGCTGTCTCTAAAACTCTTGTATCTAAACTCTTATGAAAATAAGAAAATCTTATACAAATATGGAAGCCACCTTATAAGTTTGTTTGGCTCTCAGCTTCTAGCAATACCCCCTCCTTAAACAAATATTTAACACCCAGTATCCAAGAAAAAATTAACAATTTGCTGTTAACATTTTAAGGGTCATTCCAGAGAGACATTTGAAAGTAAGAACTCAGTACTTATAGCATGTGTAACTAAAAGACTGTTCATAAATATACAGGAGAGCAAAGCAGTGCCTGCTTTTCTCAGGAAATAGAAGAATTCCCACCTTCTTTAAAGTTAGCTTATTTAGCTTATGACCACGTAGGTCCTTCTAGTTTAAAATCACCATAGGCAAGGTCTTTTCCAATACCAAGTCTCTTCCAGCTCATCTGAAGTCAAACCCAAAAATCCCTGTAGAGCTTTAATTTTCCTGTCAGGCAAGCAACACTTAGAAAGCAATCAGTGCCCTGAGACCTTTTACGTTATTCCTCTGAGAAGTCAAAGCTATAACAATAGCTATCAATGTGTGAGAGTTCTAGTTGTCCTACATTTTATCAGCCCCTGGTAATGTCTTTTTTTTTTTATTAACATTAGCCATTCTAGTGTGTAACAGTATGATGTGTGGTCTAAATTTGCATTTCCCGAATGACAAGTGAAGTTGAGCATCTTTTCTCACATTTACTTATCATCCATATATCTTATTGAAGGATCATTTCTACTTTTTTGTGCATTTTTAAATTGGGTTGCTTGCTCTCTTATTGTTGAATTTTAAGAGTTCTTTATATATTCTGCTTATAAGGCCTTTGTTGGAGATATGATTTGCAAATATTTTCTTCCAGTCTGTGACTGGTCTTTTCTTTCTCTTAACACTGTCTTTCACAGAGAAAAACTTATTAATTTTGATGAAGTCCAATTTATCCATTTTTTTTCTTTTGGTATCATATCCAAGATCTCATTTCCCAACAAAAGTTGCCAAGATTTTCTTCTATATTTTCTTCTAAAAGTCATACAGCTATATGTTTACCATTTAGATCTATGAGTTATTGTTTGAGATTTATTTTTCTTTTGCATACAGATATCAAATTTCCCATGGGCCATTTGTTGTAAAGACTGTCAATTCTTCATTTAACCACCTTTGTTAAAAATTAATTGACCATATTGTGTGGCTCTACTTCTGGACTCTATTCTCTTCCACCAATCTATGTGCTTATCCTTTTACCAATATCACACTGTGTTTATTTCTGTAGCTTTATCATAAGTCTCAAAATTGGATAGTATGGTTGCTCCAATTTTGTTCTTTTTCAAAAATTTGTTTTGGCAATTTTAGTTCCTTTGACGTTTCCAAATAAATGTTAGAATCAGCTTCTTGGTGTCTACAGGATGATGCTCAGTGTGATTCCATTGAACCTGTAGGTCTATTTGGGAAGAACTGACATCTTGACAATATCAAGTCTTTTCATCCATGAACATAGTATATCTCTTCATTTATTTAGGTTTTCTTTGAATTTTTTTGACCAGTGTCTCATAATTTCAGCATACACATCCTGCCAGTATTTTTAAGATTTATATCTAAGTATTTATTGGTGCTATCATAAATGGTACTTCATAAAATTTTGATTCCCAAATATAGGAATACAATTGATTTTTGTGTGTATTGACCTGGTATCCTATGATCTTGCTAATATCACTTATTAGTTCTAGAAGGTGTGTGTGTGTGTATGTGCATGTTTATAAATTCTGTAGGATTTTTCATGTAGGCAATCATCTCTTATGTGAATAGAGACAGTTTTATTTCTTCCCTTCTAATCTGTATGCCTTTTATTTCTTTTACTTGCTTTACCACACTGACTAGGACTTCCAGAGCAATGTTGAATGAGAATAGTGAAGACAGACATACTTGTCCCAGTCCCAATATTAGGATGAAAGCATTAAATCTTTCATCCTAAAATTTAATGTAAGCTGTAAGTTTTTTAGATACCCTTTATCAGGGTAAGGGCATTATTTTTATTCCTGATTTGCTGAGAGGTTTCTTTATGAATGGTTGTTGAATTTTGTCAAGTGATTTTTCTGTATCTATTTAGAGGATCACATGTTTCTGCTTTAACCTGTTAATACCATGATTAGATTGTTGGGTTTTTTTTTTTCTTTTTGACCACTCCTTGAGGCATGTGGAACCTCCCCAATTAGGGATCAAACCTGTGCGCCCCCGCAGTGGAAGCACAGAGTCCTAGCCACTGGACCACCAGGAAAGTCCTAGATTGATTTTGAAAGTTGAGCCAGCCTTGTTCCCCCAGGATAAACCCCACTTTGTTGTGATGTATTATTCTTTTTATATTGTTCTATATCCAATTTGTTAATATTTTGTTGAGGATTTTGAGGTCTGTTCATAGGGTTATCGGTCTGTAGTTTTCCTGTAATGTCTTTGTCTGGTTTTGCTATCTGGGTGATTCTGGTTTTATAGTATGAGTTGTAAAATATTACTTCCTCTTCTATTTTCTGGAAGAGCCTGTGTAAAACTTCTACTATTTCTTTCTTAGATATTTGTTAGAATTCACCAGGGAAACCATCTGGGTTTGGAATTTTCTTTGTTGGAAGGTTTTTATATTACAAATACAATTTCTTTAATATCTATAGGCTATCCAGCTTATATATTTCTTCTTTTCTGTTGTTGTTTAATTATTTATTTATTTATTTATTTATTTTGGCTGCATTGGGTCTTCGTTGCTGCGCGCGAGCTTTCTCTAGTTGAGGTGAGTGGGGGCTACTCTTTGTTGCGATGCACAGTCTTCTCATGCGATGGCTTCTCTTGTTGTGGAGCATGGGCTCTAGGCTTGCAGGTTTCAGTAGTCGCAGCACACGGGCTTAGTAGTTGTGGCACATGGGCTTAGTTGCTCCACAGCATGTGGGATCTTCCTGGACCAGGGCTCGAACCCATGTCCCCTGCATTGGCAGGCAGATTCTTAACTACCATGCCCCCAGGGAAGTCCCAAGTTTCTATAATCTGTCTTTAAAAGAATCGGTGCAGGGCTTCCCTGGTGGCGCAGTGGTTGAGAGTCCGCCTGCCAAGGCAAGGGACACGGGTTCGTGCCCTGGTCAGGGAAGATCCCACATGCCGCGGAGCGGCTGGGCCCGTGAGCCATGACCACTGAGCCTGCATGTCCGGAGCCTGTGCTCCGCAACAGGAGAGGCCACAACAGTGAGAGGCCCGCGTACTGGAAAATAAATAAATAAATAAATAATCGGTGCATTTCACCTCAGTTTTGCATCTTTAGGATCCATAGTGATATCCCCTCTTTCATTCTTAATATTGGTAATTAGTGTTTCTTCTCTCTTTTTGTTGCTTAGTCTGACTAGATACTTACTACTTTTATTAATCTTTACTAAGAATTAGCTTTTGTCTTTATTAATTTCCTCTATAGATTTTCTGTTTTCAATTTCATCCTATTCTGCTCCTATCTTTACTATTTCTTTTGTGCATAGGGAAAGAAAAAATTCTTTTTCCTATGAACATCCTTGATTCTCTGGCTGGGGCCCTGATAATTGAACTGACCAAAGACAGATTAACAAGAGATAAGCATAAAAATTTATTTAATATAAGTTTTACATGACACAGGAGCCTTCATAAGAAAAGTAATACCTGAGGAAATGGTTAAATCTGAGTCTTTTTATAGTAGGTTTGATGAAAAGTGGAAAGTCAGGGGAAAGCATGACAGGACAAAAGCGTTGGTCTAAGCACAGTAAACTGGAGAAACTTACCAAGGCCTGTTCACTTGGACTGTTCTCTGCACCCCTCCATCTCCAGAGATAAAGATGCTGTGTTCCTTCAGATACAGAGCAGGCACCTCTCACAAGAGGGTGTTATGACCTGCTTCAGGGCAGAAGGGAGAGGTCAGAGAGTCCTTCCAGCACTTTCTATTTCTGTGACCTGCTTCAGGGAAGAAAGGGGAGATCAGAGAGTCCTTCCTCCATTTGCCAATTCTCCAATTCCTTCAGCCTAAAATAGTCAACACACCAAGGGGCCATATTTGGAAATAGCATGTTCTTAACCTGTTATTTCCACCTGTTCCATGTCTGCATGGCTTGGGGGTGAGCCTGGCACTTGTATCTGTTTATAATGTAGAATTAGAAGACCTCCTTCTCAGTCTTCTCTTCCCTGGGATTTTTCCACACTCTCTGGTTCCAGAGGGACCCGTTTTCTTGGTTCCTCTGGCCAGAAAGATGGGTTTCTCCTCATAAAATCTTCCACATTTCTGAGTGACTGCATCTGCCCTTGGGGTAAATCAACAGGAGAAAAGAGGGAGGAAAAAAATTACAGGAATTCCTCCCGCACACTTTGGACCTCAGGGGCCTCTTTCTCTGGTGCCTTTGGCCAGAGACGCAGTTTTTCTTCTTGGAGTCTTGTGTACCCATGCCACTGTGGCCACTGTTACATCTTCATCACATCAGCACGGCTTCATGGCTGGCACTGTCCACAGAGCAGTCCTGGGTGAGGAGAAAAAAGCTCCAGGTATTCTCCCTGTAACTTCTAGCTCACAGGAGCCCCTTTTTCTGGTCAGCAATAGGGTTTCTCTCCATATTCACTCCTCGCGCCTATTGCACAGCTTTGCAGCTCAGGCTGTTCGTCCCACACCGGTAGATTCAGTGGTCATTCTTCAAGTCTCAGCTTTCCTCATGCTCTGCTTGCAGAGTGTTTACTTTTCAGGCCCTCAGATAGTTGCTGTGTTCTGTCTGCACTCTCTTGTTACGATATGTAGAGACAGAGTCTCAGGCAGACTAGCTGTGTCTTGGTGAGTACTGCACAATCTCACCATCAAATATTACAAGCAAGATTTTACTCAGAAGACCAGAGAAGGTTCTGGAAATTGGGCTTACAATGACAGTCGATTCAAAAGTTTAGAGACATTTGAGGTGAGTTAGGATTCTGAACTACAAAAGCAGCATCTTTCTCCTCACCAAAAGAGGTTGGATATGTTTTCAGGGTCCCAGCAAAGCTGAAGGGTATTCACTCTTCATTGTGATTGAAGTTCAACTGCCTTTTTCCTCTGTGTCTGTAATATTCATCATGCTTTTTACTCACTTAAATCACAGACAAAACTTTCCATAGATGTAATAAGCAAGTCTGCTGTTTCACGTGGTCAGCCACTTTTCTATTACTTATTAGAGCTCTTGAGTAAGGTTACAAGACAGTAGGGCAGAGTGAAGAAACACACAGGTATACACGAGGTGGAAATGTTTTGTTACAAAAGCCCTTCTTTGACTATTATTCACTTTTTAATTTGTGCATTAAAATGTAAATAGAAATCTCATTATTTTCCCCACAGTACTTGTATCTGTGAATAAACAATGCCAAAAAGTGATCCGATACTTATTCAGACACAAGAGACATTCATCACCTCTGTTTTTCACATTAACATCAACTCTGGGGTTATGAATCAAACATCTCTAGGTGCCTTATAGGATCCTGAACCTCAGGTATAAGTAGCCTGAGAAAAGAGTCCATGTGAACTTTTCAGGGGATCTTAGTTTTTTACTCTATCTTCTTTGGACTTTCTAGATATCCTCTTTGTGTAGTCCTCAGAAATATTCATTTCTGATTTTTATTCATGATGTGGTAATCTCATTGTATAAAGGATTGCCTTATGTATGTAGCTATATGCCTTGCTACATTCATTCAACAAGCATTAATTGTGCCAAGGAAAAATAGAATTAAGCAGAAATAAAAACGATAGATGTGGTGACCAGGTGGATACCCCACTTTATGTTACTCAACAGTGTTTAAGCTCCAGATAATTTCAAAGACAATGATATACTGTTTATTGTTACCTCAAAATAACAGATGGATAATTGCTTGCTTTACATGTCTCTGGCCAAATATTTATTCCACTTTCTTTCTTCTTCTAAAAACTCCTGAACCCTTGAAGCAAAAGCCATGAACAGTATCTAAGTGGCCATTATGTTACTAACAAAAGATAACGGAAGGAAAGGATGGAGCTTAAGAGCCAGTGAAGGAGGGAAGGAAGGAGGAAAGAAAGAGGAGGAGGAGGAGGGAAGGAGGGAGAAGAGGATCGTTTTCCCCTCACTGTGCACTTTAATCAACATGGAAGAGCTGGTGCCACAAACTATTAATATTAATATATGAATGTAATAGAGAAAATAAATGCTGACTATTCCATCAGCATCCTTTTGCTGCTGTTTCCATGAAGTAGCATTTCATGTGGAATTTAGTATTTGGTAGAGGGTATAAGGAAGAACAGAGTTCGTCCTCATTCAGTGTATTTTATAAAAAGTGCTAGGACCACTTTTTAATTTAGATATTGTTATTATTTATCTAGAAAACCTTCTATCAATCCTTATGGTTAATATACTTTTTTAGTATTATAATTTTCATTTAAAACCTCAGAGATAACATTTATCTGATAATTGTCTGCTCTCTTATCCTTCCATTTCTCTACCTAAGCACTCCTCTAAACACAAGCTGTAAGCCTTCCAGTATTGAGCTAATCAGACTGTGCACTTCCCACACGTGTTATTTTTCTGTACTTTTCGTATCGCTCGAAAGAGAATATCTCATGCTATTATCGTAATTGCCATCTTTCCATTTAATAAAGTTCTCTTTTTATCTGAAAAGATTTCCTTTAACAGTTAAAAGCTTTCCTGAATTAATACCTCGCAACAGAACGACTTTGTATCAAACAATATTCAGTATACTTTGAGCAATCCATTTAGAGAATTTGGTTACTAAAGAACTAAAATTTCATAATAATTTGATGTCATTTATTAGATAATCTCTCAGGGTAGCTTCCCTAAACAGCATTCTAAAATTATTTTAAAGTAACCAGAATATTATTTTAATAAATATCCTGTTTCTTTTCCCTTTTGCCACTTATTTTCCTCTTTTCACTTCAACATTTCAAATACCAAATGGCATTTTCCTATAGTACAGTGGATGAAAGACTATACTCTAAACAGTTCTTTGTTTTACATAGGCTGGTAATCTTTGTTTAAAAATTATACTCCAAAAATATAGTGATGTATAAGCTTTTGGTCAGTAACTCAGATAAACTCTTTTTAAATTCACAGCTTTGGGAATTCCCTGGTGGTCCAGTGGTTAGGACTCCGCGCTTTCACTGCTAAGGGTGCAGGTTCGATCCCTTGTTGGGGAACTAAGATCCCAAGATCCTGCAAGCCACGTGGTATGGCCAAAAAATAAATAAATAAAGATTTTAAAAATAAATTTAAAAATAAGTGAAATAAAATAACAGCTTTATTGAGATATAATTCACATATCATACATTTTAAAGTCTACTATACAGTGTGTTTTAGTATATCCACAGAGTTGTACAACCATCACCTATACCTAATTCCAGAACATTTTTATCACCCCAAAAAGAAACCCCGTAACCATTAGCAGTTGCTCTGCATTGCACCTCCCCTCAGTCCCTGGCAATCACTATTCTACTTTCTATCTCTATGGATTTACCTGTGCATATTGATGGGCTACAACATGTAATCTTTTGTGACTCGTTTTTTTTTTTTAACTTACAGTAATGCATTCAAGGTTCATTCATGTGGTAGCATGTATCAGTACTTCATTCCATATAATGACCAAATAATATTCCATTGTACAGATACAAAGTTTTGTGTATCCATTCTTCAGTTGATGGATATTTGGATTGTTTCCATTTGCTGGCTATTATGAGTAAAGCTGCTATAAATATTCATGTACAGGTTTTTGTGTGGACACTTATTTTCAGCTCTTTTGGGATTCTAACCTAGGATTAGAATTGTTGGGTCATATCATAGCCCTGTGTTTCACTTTTTGAGGGACAAACTTTCCTAAAACAGCTGCACAATTTTACATTCCCACTAGCGATATATGCTAGGATAACATATTCTAAGGTAAAGTGCTCTGAAATCAGTTATCAACTCGTTCCGTTGGTTGCCATATCATCATGAGACATATAATGACTCACAGCAAGATGGAGTATGATATTAAGAATTTGTCAGGGTTTTCTGATCATTATCCAAAGGAGAGAGATGTGTGTACCTGGTACAGGTCATCAAAGGTGTGCCCTTAGTAAGCTGGAGAGGTGTGGAGAATAGGGAACCCTCCTACACTGTTGGTGGGAATGTAAATTGTTGCAGCCACTGTGGAGAACAGTACAGAGATTCCTTAAAAATCTAAAAATAGAGTTACCATATGATCCAGCAATCCCACTCCTGGACGGATATCCAGAGAAAACCGTAATTTGAAAAGATACATGCACCCCTATGTTCATAGCAGCACTATTTATAACACCCAAGACATAGAAGCAACCTAAATGTCCATCGACAGAGGAATGGATAAAGAAGATGTGAGATACACACACACACACACACACAATGGAACACTACTCAGCCATAAAAAAGAATGAAATAATGCCATTTGCAGCAACATGGATGGACCTAGAGATTATCATACTGAGTGAAGTAAGTCAGACAGAGAAAGACAAATACCACATGATATCACTTATATGTGGAATCTAAAAAAATGATACAAGTGAACTTATTTTCAAAAAAGAAATAGACTCACAGACATAGAAAACAAACTTATGGTTACCAAAGGAGGAAGTGGGGGGAGGGATAAATTAGGGGTTTGGGATTAGCAGATACACACTACTATATATAGAATAGATAATCAACAAGGACCTACTGTATAGCACAAGGAACTATATCTTGTAATAACCTATAATGGAAGAGAACATGAAAAAGAATATGTGTGTGTATACATATGTATATAAGTGAATCACTTTGCTGTACACCTGAAACTAACAGAATATTGTAAATCAACTCTACTTTAATAAATAAAAGGATACACACTTATTGTGGAATGAAGGTAGTTCATCACACCTTTCTACAGCCTGGATGATAGACTTCAGGAGTACTTCCTCTCCTCTTTGATATCTCTGGTACCCTATACTGAGAAGCAGTTCCACAGAGAACAAGATTAACAACTCAGGACATAGGTGTCTTATGTTAGTAAATGGGCCTCTGTGTGAGTAATAGTTTTTTGATTTTTGAAAGTTTGATGAATATTAGTCAGTCACCTACAGCCTGGTCATCTCTGAATGAATTAATGACATCCTACTTCTGCTTTTACAAAAATGCTGAGAAACTGATTGAGGATAATCACACTGGAATAACGCCATCCTTGAGCACCAACCTTAGCAGCCAGCTGGATCCTCCTTCTCTGACAGCTTTCCTGAAATGCATCACCTGAAAGAGGGGCATTGAAAATGTGCTTAAAATGCTTTCCTTCAAGGCAAGGTCTTGCGGGGGCGGGTGGGAGGGTGCTGGATGGCCAAGTGGCTTAGCCACTGGGTGGCTGGGTGAAGAGAGGGAGAATACAAAAAAGGGAGGACTTCCCTGCTGGTCCAGTGGGTAAGATTCCACGCTCCCAATGCAGGGGGCCCGGGTTCGATCCCTGGTCGGGGAACTAGATCCCATATGCGCGCCACAACTACGAGTCCACATGCCACAACGAAGATCCCGCGTTCCGCAGCTAAGACCTGGTGCAGCCAAAATAAAAAATAAATCAAAAAAATTAAATCTTTAAAAAAAAAAGGGAGATGGAAGGAAGCAGAAGACAGTGTAGTGTGATGGTGTTTGGAGAGATTCTAGGCTCTGCCACTAACGGACTTTGTGGCCTTGGGCAGTTTGCATGTTTCTGTCACGCTTGGCACTCTCGTTTGTAAACTGGACATGTTAGTCACCACTGAAGTGGTTGACGTGGAACTTTAGGAACATCCAACACCACGCCTGATACCTAGTACATTCTCAGCAAATACTAGCACACTTCTAGTTCTCTGTTGGTCTGACCAGGGGCTGCCCTCAATATTGGTTAAGAGGTCAAGTTTGCTGGCCGTTTTACATTCGGACTTGGCTTTGGATAACAGCCTCGCATTCATATCACCAGACATGGGCACCCAGTGAAAGCCTGGTGAGTTTTCTCAAATAACTTCGCAGCCACAGTGCATCAAGAAAAATATGAATTTTCTCTGGGGATCAGGACCTGGATATTTAACTTGTTATCAGAACACAGTGTGCATCCTAAGATCTACAGCCCTCTCTGTGGTAGCTAGCAGTGGGCGATCAGAGATCATTCTTTGTGACTAAAACAATTTCTTTCCCTCATACCTTAAACATCATTATGGATTCTTCATGGGACCCTGCTATTATCTACTTTGTGTCGCTTTTGTGAGTTTCCCCCTCTGCCTTCCTCATCCCTCAGAAAGGGTGCAATTACAAATTCACCAAACAATTGAACTGTGAGTTTGAAGCAGCATTTCACCCTTGGCAACCGGAATCCTTAATCATTATGCACCTTGTAAGTGAAAAAATAAAAGCTAGTATTTTATCTTGATGAATAAGAGTCAGTACTCACCATTTAGGGCTCTCACAGAGCTGATAATATGGGTGAAAAAACTGTAATTATAAATTCTGGTTGCAGATAGATTTTATATATATTAGAGTAGTTTATGCAACACAATTTTATTTATTTATCAGTTGAGCTGCTAAAGTCCAAAGACAACTGGAACATGGTCTTTTAAATATATAACTATTGGCACAAATAAATTTTAAATGATTATTTTATACCTTTGGTCTGCTGGACAAGTAAAGGCCACTGTGTGTTTCTAAATTCATTTATAACATTCATTTCACAAGATTTACTGACTTTTCAGTGAGATTTCCTAAAGGTGAATTTTTCCTTCTAAACTCTGATTTATTTGTGACTATCTTTTGATCTATCGTGTAAATGTATGTCTATAAATATTTCTGTGAGGAATGCTGTTACACATTGGACTCATCTCCAGGACTTTAATTGCTTCAACCAGTGGGTGAAAGTATGTATGCATTTAAACATCAAACTGTGTAGATGTCGTTGTTAATTATTAAAAATTATTCGTGGATACTTGGGTACTTGCCACTCCACTGTGATAGAAGCAGAAGAACCAATATTCTATAGAAAAGATGTGGTCCCTTCCTGCCATCAAAGAAATGCCAGTCTACGTGGGAGATGTGAACGAAACATACATACATGAACAATCTGCAGAACATGCTGTTATCTTTACTTACCTGTCTTTTCTTGTATTGGTCCCTCAGTGTAGAAAATCCATCTCACTTTGTAGTTCCACTCTTATTGACATAATCTCCTCGAATGCAAGAGCAAAAACAGTGAGTAAAACTTGTCTAATTATTAAGGAGGAATGAAAGGAATTAAGAAGAAATTGATTAAAGAGGTATATCCCATCAAGGGGGTGTGGTCCATGTTTTCTTAAAATTTATACAGAAAAAAACCCAAAACATTGTACTGGGAAGTAGCTCATGATCAGACATATAACCATGACTTCAGAATCTTTAAATATTTGAGCAAACGTTAATTAAAATTTATGAACAACAACTCAAAGGACAGTATTCTCAAAAAGGACAGGAGGGGGTCAGAAATAAAATTCTGACCATGTCATCAGTGGAGCAGAAAAGAGAAAGGAAACTGAAGAAACTAATTTGGCCGCCTATGGAGTTTTCTGATGAACCCAGATATTAAAACAGAAGACGTTAAAATGTGGGGAAAGATAAGAATATCAAGGATGAAAATAAAGAGTGACACAGCCTATTTTTGAGAGGTCTTGGGTGGCAATTTATGGAGTTCTATCTTAGCTTTGTCTATTATACACCATGATCAAGAACTTAGAGGAGGGCTTTGGCTTCATGCTTATAATAATTGTCCAAGACATTATAAAAGAATTCCAAAAGCTCTTGACAGCCTGGAAAAACGGACCAAATCTTACCAAGGGAAATGTAAGTTGATCAAAGGAAGATTATACACTCACATTCAAAAAACATCTGCCCTAATGGGCTAGAGAATGAGCTTAGCAGCGGCACTGGTAGCGGCTGACAGGAAGTTGAGTGTGACTCAGCCATGTGGTATGTCTGGTTGGTAACATCATTTGATGCTCCAGAGCAGATCAAAGGTTGGGCCGGTGAACCACACTTGGAAGAGCCTGTTCTGTCTGGGGACCACATTTCAAGGGAAAAGTTGACCAGCTGGAATATGTCCTGCATAGGGGACTGTGATGACGATGAAAAGGTGGTTAAAACCATCCTCACAGGAAAACACATATGAAGAGGGCTTTTATCCTGGAGAAGGGGAGACCCTCGTGGAGACCTATGAAAACTGACTTGAGGTTCTGGAAGGGCTGACCTGTGGAAAGGGGATTATGCTTGACCTACATGTCTAGGAGAGTAGAACCAGGGCAGAAGGGTAGGAACCAAAGTGAGGCAGGTTTGCGCTGAGAAGACCTTGATGGCATCTCAAGTTGTCCAGATAGGAAACTGGCTTCCTCAGGAGGTCTGCTCATTAGAGATGCTTAAACTGAAGGCTCTGGCCCCAAGCATGGGCTCGCTTCCTCCACCTCATCCCAGACCCTTCCTACCCGCTTCTATTCATCTGTCCCTCTTCCTTCCCTCTTTCCCAAGCCCTCATTCCTTCCTAAATCTCGTAGCCCCCCCATCCCCCAGTCCCTTACAGTAATTATAGTCCACCCCCCCACAAGCCGTGTCTCATGCTACCCCTACTACCACCCTAGCTTCTCAGTCTGGAAAACTCAACCTTTCCACCAAAGCACACGTCAGCTGTCTGCTCCGGAAGCTCATTCAGTCTATTCCTCATTTGTATACACGCTCCCCCACTCCATGTGGAGCCACTGAGGTTTCAGGTTTACCTGTTATGGCATCTGTTGTTATCTTAACTGACCCATGAGTCTTCCAGTAAATGCTTCAGTCAGGATGACTTCTCCATACAAGGAATACAGAAGATGGCAAAGCAGTTCTGATTTTTTTCTTTCTAAGCAAAACCTATTTTTATTTTATGCATGAATCAAAGCTGTCTCTCTCCTTTCTCAGTAGAGTCAGACCTCTTAGCCTTTGTCATTGTTTTCCAGCCAAGTCAGGAGATGGGGGCTCCTCTCCTGGGCAAGTGGAGGGAAGCTTTTCTTTCTCAGGCTTTGTCTCTCACACATCCATGTGGGAGCCAGTCAGTGTGGAGCCAGCTTCTCAGCCTGCCTTTTTCTCTCTTAGGTTTGTTTCTGGAACTCTTTCCCCTTTCTCCTCCACCCATGGTGTGAGTTCGTGTGTGGCTGGTTTTCTTGGGCACAGGCCCAGCTGAGTCTCAGCTTTGTTTGTTGTTTGTACTGACTGAGATCAGCCTCTGATACCCAGTGGTCAGAGTTCCCTGGGATAGGGGACCCCAGCTGCATTCTTACAAGCCTGGGCAGAAGACAGCAAATGCAAGAACACCAGAGTTTTGCAAGTCTCGGTTCACAGAGAAGAAAGCTGCAGTATTTTGTGTAGAATAAAAAATACATAAATCTGTGTTTCAGGGGCTTTTATTTTTATATTTTTATTTTTTAATTGAAGTAGAGTTGATTTACAATGTTGTGTTAATTACTGCTGTGCAGCAAAGTGATTCAGTTATTCACATATATATACACATTCTTTTTTTAATATTCTTTTCCATTATGGCTTATCATAGGATATTGAATATCATTCTCTGTGCTATACAGTAGGACCTTGCTGTTTATCCATCCTTTATACAACAGTTTGCATCTGCTAACCCCAAACTCCCAGTCCATCCCTCCTCCACCTCCCCTTCTTCTTGGCAGCCACAAGTCTGTTCTCTATGTCTGTGAGTGTGTTTCTGTTCCATAGATAAGTTCATCTGTGTCATATTTTAGATTCCACATATGAGTGACATCATATGATATTTATCTTTGTCTGACTTACTTCACTTAGTATGATAATCTCTGGTTGCATCTATGTTGCTGCAAATGGCATTATTTCATTCTTTTTGACAGCTGAGTACTATTCCATTGTATGTGTGTGCCACATCTTTATCCATTCATCTGTCGATGGACATTTAGGTTGCTTCCATGTCTTGGCTATTGTGAATAGTGCTGCTATGAACATTGGGGTGCATGTCATAGATATGTTTTTGGAACCTCTGTGTTCTGTTTTAAGCCAATAAAGCATTCCTAATTTAAAGGAGATTTGTCCCAGTTGTTGGCCTACCATTTATACAGAAACTGAACAGACCAAAAAGTTCAGTGTTGGGATTTGTTCACACTCCTTTCAGTAGGAGAAAAGAGTAGCAGACCTCCAAAGGGCAGGGCAGGGTCTCCCATGATCCTGCAGGAGACAGAGACTTGCCAGGCTCTCAAGCAGAAGTCAAGAGGCCACACCCAAGGGGTAAGAACAAACCAGAATGGAACCAAGTCTTAAAAATGGCTACCTATGCCCAACCCAGCTTAATGCTTGATTGGATTGGAGCAGCCCTTCACCTCATCTGCCAGCCAGAGGAAAGGGGAGCTTACATCTTGTGAGAGATGTCATCTAGAGCTTCTCCTTCAAGTTACTGGTGCCCATTCATTCAGCCTGATCTCACCTGTCCAGGCCCACCTCCGAGGCTGGCTGACCTTGAGCAAGTTGGTAAACCTTGCTAATCCTTGATTGCCTGATCTCTTCAATTAGGATGATGGCGGAACCTACTCACTGGCTTATGTGTCCTTGAAAATCAAGGGAGATGGAGACAGCAGAGCTTAGTGATAAGAACCTGGCCTCTAGGGAATTCCCTAGTGGTCCAGGGGTTAGGACTCGGCACTTTCACTGCTGTGGCCCAGGTTCAATCCCTAGTTGGGGAACTAAGATCCCACAAGTCGCATGGGGTGGCCATAGCCTCTAGAGAGTCATCACTTAACTGAGTAATTTGGGGCAAGTTAACCTCTGTTACTATTTCTTTATCTGTAAAATGGGACTAGTAATAGTGTCTACCTCATAGGATTGTTATAGGAATGAAATGAGTTAAAACTTACAAAGCACTTAGAGTAGTTTCTGGTAGGAAATTGTGCTCTATATGTATTAGTTAAATAAAATCATTGCACTTGGCTCAAAGTGAATGCTCAAGAAGTGCTGGTTTCTCTTGTCCTTATAGTTTGATGATGATGATGATGATGATGATGACCACCACCGTCATCACCATCCAGTTATGACCTTCCTAAACCCTGCTCCGTTTGACTCTATGTTGCCTTCCTTTCGTGAAACTCTCTATTCCCTTGGCTCCTGGGACACCACTCACGCTAGTTCTCCAGGCTGTTTCCTGCTCATTGCTCCTCCATCTTTTTCATGGACCTCTTACATGCTCTGGTCCCCTATCCACAGCCCACTGTTCTTCTCATTCGTGAGTGATGTCATCCAATCTTACTATTCAAATTATCCCCCACATGCTGATGGCAACTCCCGTTTCCAGATGTCAAACCCATCTCAGCAGTCCAGGCCCACATAGGTTCCAGAGTTACCCATGTGGCTGTCCACTATGTGTCTCCATCTGGTGACCCCAGATCATTCAAAAAGAAACTCATCGTCTTCCCTCTAAATCAACTTCTCCTCCTCCTCTGTCATGTGAGGGCGCCTTGACCTCCTGTCACCCAAGCTAGAAATGCAGAGGTGGTTCTGGATTCCATCTTCATCCTCATGCCTCACTTCCAAACCATTTTTCTGGCCAATATTTCCCAAATTGGTACTTTCCTTCTCTTCTTACTCCCCACTGCCTTAATTCTGACTCCACCACCTCTCACTTGGACCTCATATGTGGTCTCTTCTTTCTTGGCCTACCCTCCTCAACCTTGCTACCCCAGTAATTTTCCAAAACACAAAAATGACCCTATTATTCCCTGGATTAAAGCCCCTCCGAGGCCCTTTCTCTCATAGGCTAAATATGATGACTCCCTATTACGGAAGCCACAGTGTCTATCCAGACTCATTTTCAAACATTCCACTCCTCAAGCTTTGTTCACTGGATCAGTGAAACTAGTCTTCATCCAAAGTGCCCAAAGTCCCCTCACTACAGGTGTCCACTGGTCATCCTCTGACGTTCAGCTCAGCTATGACCCCTCCCAGAAACTTCCCATCTCTATCGCCCCTCTCTCTTCCCACGTAAAAGTTGGATCCTACCTCTGTATCAGTTTTCCAACAAAGTACCACAAATGTAGTGTTGTAAACAATACAGATTTATTCTCTCACAGCTCAGTAGATCTGAAGTCTGATACGGGTCTCACGGACTAAAGTCAAACCTTCAGCAGGGCTCATCCCTCTCTGTAGGCTTCGGGGAGCATCTGTTTCCTTGCCTTTTTCAGGTGCTACACGGCAGCTGCATTCCTTGGCTCATGGTCCCTCCCTTCAGCTTCAAATCTAGTGATGGCTGGTTGACTTCTCCTCCCGTCACATCCCTCTGACTTACTCTGCTGCTTCCCTCTCCCACTTTTAAGGACCTTCTGTTTACTTTGGACCCACTCAGAAATTTCAAAATAATCTCCCTATTTTAATGTCAGCTGTTTAACAGCCTTAATTCCTCTTTGACATATATGTAACATATTTATAGGTTCTGGGGGTGAGAACATGGACATCTTTGGACAGGCTGTTATTCTGCCTACCACAATGCCCATTTCTATGTTCCCAGAGAACTCTGTCATTCCACATGGTAAATACCATCATAGCATTCTGTGGGGTTTTTTTGATTGAGATATAACTGACATATAACATTGTGTAAATTTAAGGTACAACATGTTAATTTGATACATTTATATATTGCTGAAGCAGTTGTATATTTGTCAGTTTCCCTGACTTAACTTTGACCTTCTTTAGCATCTATTCAGTTTTGAATCCCTATATTAAGAACAAATGATAGACCCTCAGTGAACATTTTTGATCATTCAAATACCTAGGGATAACCTAAATTCCCTTTAAGGATCAGCACAGAAGAGGGATCAACCTGTGCCCAGGAATTACAGTTATTCATATCAATAATTCCATTTCTATGAAAACTGGTCAACCAATATGTGATGTTAAGAATATAAATTGCATTACTCTTATCGCTATACTGTCATTTACTTTATTGTTATTATAGGTTAGCCATTGCTCTTAGTGCTTTTCATGTGTTAATTCATTTCGTTTTTACAACAGTCTTCTGATGTAGGTACAGTTTCTACTGCCCATTTCATGAATGTGGAAACTGAGGCATGAGACATTACATAGCTTGTGTGATGTCAGCCAGCTTAACATACAGTAACACTGAGCGATCCCCTTTATTCTGCCAACCCAAACAATCCCTTCTGTGGTCAGTCTACATAAATGGGAGGTCGCTGTAGTTAATTCGAAATTTTTGTTTATTTCTCATGAAACCCAATAGCCTTTAGCCTCATGGGTTTAAGGAAAACATTCAGTGAATTAGCTCCATCTGAGATTTTTCAGCCAGGCAACTTCTGAGACTTATACACTATGGGCCTCAAGTGTAAAAACGAGCCATGGATTATCTTTCAAAGCCACCTTGGTCTGTGGGAAAATCCTGGGGCCTAACTGTGAGTCCACACATGATCATTTTGTCAGTTTGATGAGAGTCAGTCCCAGGGGAAGGCCAGTGTGCCCGGGAGGAGAGATGGAAGGAAGGAGTACATTAAATCTGCGGTTGCTCACAGCATCTGCCTTTCATGCTGCCTCTGGGGGACATGCTGTCGCCTCCTCTCAGTCAGAAATTCTGTGTCTTCTCTGCAGTTCTTGGGGGGAGCCCTTGAAGGCATTTGCTCTGACACCCTTATTAGACCCCTGGAAAGAAATAGACGCCATCAAAGGCAAGGGGGGGGCCTCCCTGGTGGCGCAGTGGTTGAGAGTCCGCCTGCCGATGCAGGGGATACGGGTTCGTGCCCCGGTCTGGGAGGATCCCATATGCCGCGGAGCGGCTGGGCCCGTGAGCCATGGCCGCTGGGCCTGCGCGTCCGGAGCCTGTGCTCCGCAACGGGAGAGGCCACAACAGTGAGAGGCCCGCATACCGCAAAAAGAAAAAAAAAAAAAAAGGCAAGGGGTATCAGGAGCTTGTTTTGTGCAAGGGCAACGGACTTCGTAAGTTTTCAGCAACCCCCTCACTTACTTCAGCAGTTCAGTTAATGGCAGAGCAAACTAGTCATATGTATTTGTTAGCTTGGGTACAGTTGTTTTGGAGGGTGATTCTGTTTTGTGGCCAACAGCTTGTTTACAAAGCTGATGATATTTTTCACTGAATTCAAAGCTCTTGCTAAACAGTAACCTGATGGATTTAGAATCTGAGGAAGTGGGGGAGAAAGCGTGAAGGACTTTAAGGGGATAGCATCATCCCAGGATGCCTCCGAGAACCCTCAGGGGCAAAGGGAAGCTGTTTTTCCTCCACGCTATAACCATGGTGGGCAAGAGCCACTCTCCTATTTCTCATGAGGGAGAACGGCTAAGGCATGACTTCTTGCCAAAGCTCGAATGATGCCTTGTGGACTCAGTCTTCCTCTTGGTCTTCTGTGCCTGGCATCCTCAAAAAGTCTGCGAGTGCTGAATGAATAACGTATTCACGATGAACTTAGCAAAATTATATATTGCTTTATTCTAGCAATCCAATGTAAGTGTTATTTTATAATGGAAAACTAACATGTTTATTAATTTTTATAAATTTAAGCATTACAAAAACCATATAATTATGTTAGAAACCGGTATTCTCCCATTCTCCCACCTCAAGATAGAGGACTGATTTGACCTTGATTCAGTATTGATTAAGCACCTGCATTTTCCTCTTACTTTATTTACAGAGTACATCATATTAATTTTGAGCATCTATGGTATATTAGGCATTGTAGGGAAACTGTGGCAGCCCAGCCTTCTAACTGTTCAGGCGCTGAAGGCCTCTTTTTAGAGATCAAACGGCGGCCGTGCGGCCCACCCTGGCCTCTAGCGAGTCCCCTCCTCCACCTCCCACTGCTGCTCCCAATTCTCTACACAGGTGATTTCATTGTTTTTATTTTTATTTTTTTCTTTTTTGAGAATGTGAGCATTTTCTTTTTTTGATTTTTATTGGAGTATAGTGGATTTACAATGTTGCGTTAGTTTCAGATATACAGCAAAGTGTATCAGTTATACATGTGCATCTATCCACTCTTTTTTTAGATTCTTTTCCCATATAAGTTATTACAGAGTATTGAGTAGAGTTCCCTGTGCTACACAGTAGGTCCTTATTAGTTATCTATTTTATATATAGTCGTGTGTATATAACTATTTCCTAACTCTCCTACCTACTTCTTTGATTTGTCTTCATTTTATCACCTCTTTTTTTTTTTCTTTTTTTGCGGTACACGGGCCTCTCACTACTGTGGCCTCTCCCATTGCGGAGCACAGGGTCCGGACGTGCAGGCTCAGCAGCCATGGCTCGCGGGCCCAGCCGCTCCACGGCACGTGGGGTCCCCCCGGACCCGGGCACGAACCTGTGTCCCCTGCATCGGCAGGCGGACTCTCAACTACTGCACCACCAGGGAAGCCCCATTTTATCATCTCTTGTTCAGTTTCTTTTTGTTGTTAGGAATAAAATGCCATCCTTGACAGTGGAGTTTGGAGGCTGGAATCCTACAGAACCCTTACCTTTTCCACATATGACTGAGGTTATTTTTATTCTGTAGAAAATGTGACAGACTCCTTTTGAAAAGAGATTTTTAGCGTTTGAGTATTATTCTGAAATACCGTTATTCACATTTAGGAGTTATCTGGGTGAGAGTTCATTCTGTAAGAACTGAAGGGCTATATAATTTGTGGTTATTCCAGTATCTGGTTAAATATATATTAAAAATCAGACCTTTATATGTAATAATGGCATGGAATTAAGTACTCTCATTTTCCAGTGTTTATGGATTGAGATATTTAGAATTAACTATAGAAATCTAATATGGAAAATTGACAAATGTATACACATAATGCTGAAACAAATATATTTTCTTAATTTTGATAATGTCTCAAGGTTTTTCTCAAATTCCAGAAAGGTTATATTTTTCCTCAATCATCTGTGATTCTAATGTCAAATTTCTTGGAGCATATTATTGAATGGTAAAATTTTTAACAAAATTTTGCAATAAAAAAATCTGTACACAGATGAGCTCTCGCACATGAATCATCCTCTTTTATTTTATTTTATTTATGTATTTTAAAATTTTATTTATTTTTGGCTGCATTGGGTCTTCATTGCTGCACGCAGGTTTTCTCTAGTTGTGGTGAGCAGGACTACTCTTCATTGTGGTGCACAGGCTTCTCATTGTGGTGGCTCCTCTTGTTGCAGAGCACCAGCTCTAGGCACACGGGCTTCAGTAGTTGTGGCACACAGGCTCAGTAGCTGTGGCTCGTGGGCTCTAGAGTGCAGGCTCACTAGTTGTGGCACACGGGCTTAGTTGCTCCGCGGAATGTGGGATCTTCCCGGACCAGGGGTCGAGGCTGTGTCCCCTGCATTGGCAGGTGGATTCTTAACCATGGTGCCACCAGGGAAGTCCAATCATCCTCTTTTAATCTTTTAACGTTTATGGACTTCTTTTCCCCTTCTCCATTAGAGAGGATTTGGTGACCATCATTGGTTTTTAGAAAGAGCAAACGTATCCAGCGTTGAAGAGTTCATCATTTGATGTAGAAGAAATGAATCTTAATGTCCCGATTAGTATTTACATGTGCATGTCAATGCCCTAGGAAGTGCCTTACCCACTGGGGACTTCTTTTTGGTTCAGACATTTCTGATTCACAGTCCTCCGGGAAATGGAAAAATAATCCAGTGCTGTTTGCTCTTCAAAAGCAAATCTGTCATTTCCATGTCATTCTCCCAGCTCAGATCTTAGATGTGGTATATTTCAGCTCTGGTCCCCAGCTGGGTCACTGCCATTTGATAAACTCCAGTGTTACCATGAAGAATTCAAGAAACAGCAGAGTTAATGAATTTTAGCCCCCCCTTTCATTCTGTTCCACCCACCTTTCCTTCCTCGTTGTGGTACACAAATTCCAAGGATGTTCTTGCCTCAGAGCCTTTGCACTGGTTGTTCCCTTTGTCTGAGATGCTCTCTACCAATTGTTCATTTTCTTGTGTCATTCTGCTCTCTCTCAAATGTCATCTTATCATAGAAGCCTTCCCTGACAGCCCTGTCTAAAATGTCAGACCCTCTTCACACCTTAGAGCCCCTCGTCCTCTTACCTGCTTTATTCTTCTTCCTGGTCCCCAGCATTACTTGATGTTGAAGTTTTTATGCAATTGCATGTTCCCTGCCCATCATCCCTGCCTCACCACCAGTTAGAGCAAAGCTTTGTCTGTTTGTATACCTGGAATCTGGAATAGTACCATGCACATGATACTATAACAAAGTAAAGATTTGTAGAATAAATGGGTGAAATGTAAATTTTCTCCTCCAGTATGTAAGGATGCTGAATACCAAAAGTAATTATGACTTACCTTGGTCCCTCGAATAAATTGTCAAGCCAAGACAGTATGGTGTTATGGAATATATTTTTTCAGGTATGTTCCAAAAGACATCTCATCTTTGAGCTATTAAATAATAGCAAACTATAGTCATATTGCTGGATCATTTCAGAAGAACACAGAATAGTCATAGAAATGAGTCCATGAATCTCCTTAAGTATTCTGAAATGAAAGACCACGAGCAATAACCTGTTATTTATTGTTCCTTTAACATGGAAGTCCTGTAAGGTCAGTGGATCATTGACCAGCAGCCATCACTGAGAGGCAGTAACACGTTGTGGTGAGAACAAAGAATTTGCACCTGACTGCCTCGCTTCAAATCCCACTTCTTTCACTGAATAGCCGCATGGCCTTTGGGCAAGCTAGTTAGCTCCTTTAAGCCTCAGTTTCCCCAGCTTTAAAATGGTAATACTAACAAGACTTGCTTTGTGGAGTAAGTGTGAAGATCCAGTAAGTCAATACATGTGCACCGTGCCTAGAACAGGACTAGTATTCAATCATTTTAAATTAAATAGCAGCAAGAATGATAAGTTATTAAAATAATAGTGATTATAAATAACAATGTGGAGTCATTTAACTGACTTTTAAGGACATTATGACTTTGTTGTTAGATCTTAAAACATTTTTTAACAAAGTAGATATACTCTCATTGACATTAAGAATGTCATGTTTAAATGGGCAAAGGACTTGAATAAAAATTTCTGCAAAGAAAATATGCAAATGGAAATAAGTATATGAAAGTATGTTCAACATCACCAATCATTAGGGAAATGCAAATCAAAACCAAGTGAGACACCCCTTCATACCCATTAGAATGGCTATTATTCAAAAACAAACAAAGGACAGAGAATAAGTGTTTGTGAGGAGGTAGAGAAATTGGAATCTTTGTGCATGGCTGGTGGGAATGTTAAATGGTGCAGCCACTGTGGAAAACAATGTGTCAGCTCCTCAAAAAATTAAAAATACAATTACCATATGATCTGGCCATTCCACTTCTGAGTATAAACCCAAGGAATTGAAAGCAGGGACTCCAACAGACATTAGTTCACACATGTTCATAGCAGCATTATTTACAATAGCCAAAAGGCAGAAACAAGCCAAAATGTCCATCACAAAACCAGGTTACATGCAGGTCTTGCTGGGAAAGAACAGGCCATGCTATCACTCCCTGATAATTCATACCTGCATAACACTCTCAGTTTACAAAACATATAAACATGCATCACCTTGTGATGTCCTCACAGACCCCCTTGAGGTAATATTGTTCTTATCCCTATTATGCAGATAAGAAAAGTGGATCTCAGGAAAATTAAGTGGCATAGTACCCAAGGTTACATTACTGGCAAGTTTGGCATCAGGTCCTCAGCCTTCAGGCACATTCTCCCATGCTCTCTCCTCTAAATCAGCCCAGCCTTTGACCAGATCTTCTTTTCCTCTACTTGTCAGTGAAATAGAAGTAATGCTCATACCCGGGCAGGCATAGAACCAGAGGTCTCTCATAACCTGTTTTACAACTTGTCAAGTGAAGTTGGTAGAGATACTGCAATCCCCAAGGATGAAGGACTATGAATTAAGTTTATGATCCCTCCATATTCATTAGGGTAAATCAAGAAAAACTGTCAAGCATTTACGAATAAGATAAAATATCAAGATAGAGGTGGCAGGGGTTTGCATTTCTATGGGCATGATATTTTTTGTCCATGAAAATTAAAGTGCTAACCAAAACAACTCACTGTTGGAATGTCATATAGGCTAAGGTACCAACATCCCAAGAATCTCATCTCAAATGCATGGCCTAAAAGAGTGTCTGTTTCCTGAACTGAAAGACGTGATCAGAAAAGTTTAGTCATGTTCCTTGGCCAGAGGTCTGCCTCTGCATTAGGAGAATTTGGTGCTTTTTGTGTTTCTGGGAGAATAAGTTGATATTGGCATTCAAATAACTTGCTTTCGGAAGAGTTGCCACAGAAAGGTTGTCATTAGATGAAACAATAGCTCCATCTATGATATAATTCTTTCAAGCATTTGAGAGCAAGGCAGTTGCTCTGAGACCCTTGCTATGCCTCAAACTCATTCTCATCATACACTTTAACACGCCGAGGCAGGAGTTTTCTCATACAATTCAGTAAATCTTGCTTATAAAGGAAAACCAGATTCACAAATCACTTTTAAAAAAATCAGTGTTACCTGTGCCTTTATTGTCACAAACCACTGTCTGCTAAGGTATTTTTTTTAATGTCCAATCTTGCTAAGCAAGCTAATGACATGTATAGCATGAATCAGCAACAGCACAGTTGAAAGTTAAAATATTTATCTTTGTCCTCTACAAAATTTCTGTCATCTACCTGGTTGGGACAGTTCTGAGACCTTCTTTTCATTGTCCAATAGTGGTCACTAGCCGTATGTGTCTATTTAAATTGAAATATAAAATAAAGTGAAATAAGAGTTAAAATTCAGTTTCTTAGTTATACTTGAAACATTTCGACTACACTGTAGCCATGTGTGGCTGGTAGCAGCATCTTAGACAGTGCAGAGAACACTGCATCTTTGCAGAAAGTTCTATGGACTCTTCTATGCTTTGCTTTAAAGACTTTTCATCTTGGGCTGTGTGCCATCTGGTCCCACGGAGGGGCTGGTGGGAGAATTCACCATTGCACCAACTGAAACAAAGCTGGCATCAGCCAGTCAGGGCTCGTAGGTGTGCCCCGATCTCCTTCTCTGGGCACCAGTAAGGTGATTTTGCAACTCACCAGTGTCTATTAACAAAAAAGTCTTGAGGTTAAGATAATATTGCTAATTTGATCTCCTCCTCCTCTATAACAGAGGCCTCTGTTGGGCATGGCAGTTGTCTCCAGCAGGTGATGCCCTGCCTTTGAAAACTGGGTTTTCTCCAAGATCACTCAAATACTCTGCTAGGCAGCAATTCTCAACTACAGACTGGAATCACCTGGAGAGCTTCTAAAAATGCCCATGCCTAGGTCCCATCCTCAGAGAGCCTTAATTACTCTGATTTGCAGCCAGGATTCTTTAAAAATTCCTCCAGATAATGAACTATGCACCCGGGGCTGAGAACCACGGCCCTAAGACCTGTTCTTAGCACCTCAAGTAGTTTTAGTCCAAGGCATCTCAGCCCCTGGGTCAGCCACAGGTAGCACTAAACAGGGACACAGGAACCCAGGTTCAGTTTCCAGCCCTCCTTCTGACTGGCTGTGGACCTTGGATGAGTCTCTGTCTGCCTGGGCCTCGGGATCTTCCCCTGTTCAGTGAGAGGGATGGTCTACTTCACATCCAGCTTCTATCAGTCTAGGAAATACCAGTTCCTACTAATGTGATCAGATAGAACTCTTCATATTAAATTATGGGAAGAAATCTTTTCTCTTTTGCCATCGCAGTTAATTCCTATGCATTTTATATCCACTGTAAGCTGATGCTGTACAAGCCTCCAATAGCCCCAAGCTTACCCAGATAGCCCCCGCTGTCTCCGTGTACCAGGAGGACGGGCCACCAACACAGAACATTACTATCCACTGTGTAAAGTCCAGCCGAGGGTTCAGTGGCTTCTATGTGGACCCACGTGTTGTATCAAGTACAGAATCATCACTGATGTTTGGACATCTAACAAGGGACTCTGGCTGTCCTCAGCTATTGTGCATGACAAGCTAATGTTTCTTTTTTTGTCCCAAGTCTTTCCTGGTCCTCATTTGTGCAGTCATTTCATTTCCTTCTCCAGAAGTTTCCACAACTAGCCTTTAAAATCATCACCTAATGGGCACTGAGGTGAAAGGTATATTTACATGACATTCTGATCTGGTTATGACTTGAGTTTCTTCCCTCTTGCTTTTCATCAAAGCAGGCTGGCTTCTTAGAGGCTGCCTAATACATCTTTGAATGGCCCCATCTCTCATGGGCTGTTAGAAGTGACATCTCCCAGCTCATCCCATCAGAGACAGTGATGGGATAGCACCTTTCAAGGTGACAGCGTGTGTGACGGCAGGCAAAGGGGGGAGTACGTGCTCACTGGCAAATATAAGGGATGGGTGATCATTCAGGCTATATGTTTCATCACTGTAACTGCTCATGGCTTCAAATTGCCCATGAATCAACCTGTAAGTGCCTCAGAATAGGAAAGCGGTTGCCAGCTGGCTCTTGACTCGCCTATTACAAATATTTCACTTCCTTAGTATCTGCCCGTCTCCTCGTATAATCTTCCACTGAATGTCCTGCTTTAAGAAAGATCCTTTTCAAGCACCTCTGGGAGATGGTTGCAGCCCTAAGCATGGCTTTCCTGCCTCTGTGCCACCCTCAGTGGATCCTCCACCCTACCTCCCCAACCCTGTGAGCCCTAGCAAGCCATGTGCTCAGGCTAACCCTCCCTGTCCCCCCGGATGTCTCTCACTCTTTGGTCACATTTTGTTGGCCTGAAAAGCCCCACAGCCCAGAGCTGCCCGCTAGACACACACCCTGAGCCATCATTAAACTTTCTCATCACCACGTTAAAAAAAGTAAGAAGCAGGAGAAATTCATGTCAACAATATATTTTATTTAAACCAGCATGTTCAAAGTACTTTTTCAACATGTAGCCAATATACAAATCATGAATGAAATTGTTTACATTCCCTTTTTCAGACTAAGTCTTCAAAATCTAGTGTGTATTTTGCACTGTAAGACATCTTAGTTTGGACTAGACCCATTTCAAGTGCTCGCATGGCTGATGGCTATAGGCTGCCCTACTGGACAGGGCAGTTCTGCCCCTTCCCACCCCCTTCACCAGGCTTATCCAGCTCACCTTGGAGGACTCAGATCAGGCACTGCCTTTAGAAAGCCATCTCTGACCTCAGCCCCTGCACCCCATTGCTCAGTGGTTCTCAACCTTTGCTGCACGTGAGAATCTTCTGGGCAGTTTTTTAAAAGCCTAAAGACCTCTCCACAGATCAGTTTGACCAGGATCTTACTGGGATTCAGGCTTTAGTTTGGGGGGTGAAAGGGGGCTTGTTCAACTCCAGGCGATCCCAGCGTGCTGCCGTGGCTGGGGACCACTCTAACCTAGTTGCTCAGTTACTCACCCTACAAAGTAATATCAGCAGGGGAAGAGACAGGAAGTAAATAAATGCATCGTGTGTAAAATGGTTCTCTGTGCTTTAAGGAAAAGTAAAGAGTGACTTGCCAGTGGGGGACTGCCCCTTTATACAGGGTGAGACAGGGACGCTGTGACAATGGGGAAGCAAGGACAAATTTCTGGAGCCTGGCTGTCTGAAAATGGGACCTAAGCCAATCCTGGTGTGTATTTGCTATAGTAATGCTGTGAAGTCTCAGTGGTCTATAACAGTAGGATATTTTCTGCAGTGGGCCAGGCTCTACAGGGTCTTGGAGGGCATGGTGGGCTTGGGGCTTGGCTCAGGGTGCAGGGTGGGTTCCTCTTTGCTCCTCATTGGCCAGCAGCTGCGTCTTTATCCATTCTTCCCACGGTGGGAGCAGAAGTACAGAGGGGACAAGAGGAAACACTTAAGGCGTCTTAAGGCCGAGGCTTGGGGCGGGCATACTGTCAGCTCTCCCCACTTTCCATTGGCCAAAGCAAGTCAGTGAGCAAGCCCGATTGCAAGAGGGTGAGGAAGTGTCCTGCACCCACACTGACCATGGCAGGGCAGGCAGGGCAGAGAAGGTGTGAGCCGATACTCAACCCCATGTGCCATCTTAGGATAATTAGCGGGGCAGCTTTAGCTTAGAAGCTTAGGAGTGTTTTTTTTAAATAAGACCTAAAACCTCCCCTGGCCCTGTGCTCTCCTGTGCTCCTTCACTGCCCTCAGGGGTCCTGCACCTTCTCAACCATTGTGCTCACAGGCCCTCCATGCCACACCCTTAAGAGTTCATAGTGCTAACTCATTCAGTTCTGGATTTTTTAGCACCTGGCTCACTGCCTATAACATCCAGAAGCTCCCCCCTTATGCTGTCAGCCACAGGAGGATGCTATGCTCTGCTGCCTTTGATAATGTGTACCACCCTCAGGATCGTGTGTGTTCAATGTTTTTAATGCCCTGTTGCTTCAAAGCCCCAGGAGGACAGTGATTAAGCCCACTTTGTTCATGGCTGAATCTCCAGTGCCAAGCTCAGGGACTAGCATCATCATGTTTGTTTGATTGAATGAAATTATCCTAAAAGTCACAGCCACATAGAGGGTCTCATATGAAACGAGGGCATCCCTAGGTCATTCAGTTTCCTCTTTTGTAAAGTGAAGTGGTAATAGGAAATTTACATCATGGGGTTGATGTAAAGATTAAATAATTCATGTAAAAGCCCTAAAATACATGTACCTCATAAAAACTCGATAAATAAATTGGTAATCTATGGAATGGGAATATACGAAACCAAATGAAGTGAAATATAATAGAGGGAATTTCACTAGACTCATTCCACACCTCATTTTCCCTCTATTAATAACTGTGGAACCAGTCAAAGTAATCCCCAGACCATGAACTGCTACTCATAAAGTTTGGGGCAAAAGAAGATATTGACCATCTAATTTCAAAGAGTGATCATAGAAATGATGGGCTGAACACCTAGCATGGGAAAGGCCTAGGGAAAACAAAGCCAGCTGAAAATCCATTTGCAGATACCTGGAAGAGAGCGGGGTCCTTGGTAGTAAGCCCAGTGGCTACATGAATACCCACTTTTCTCACACCAGTCTCTGTTCCACATATGACTGGTTGACAGGTCTGGGGATCAAGAGAACTTGACCAGTACAGTATATCTTGACTGCAGTTTGTATAATAGACATTTCATAAACTGGAAACTTATGTCCTAGATCCAGCACTGGTCATCTTTTCTGGTTGTTAGACAGAAAAAGAGAAGAGAGGGAAAAAATGAATGGATGGATAAATGAATGAATATTTGCATAGTTGAAAGAGTAGATAAAGGGTATTACTATTCAAGACCAATAATAATAACAACAGCAAAGCCTATATCCATGTGTTACCAGGTAGTTTCCAGAAGTTAGCTGAATACCTGTTTGTTCAAAGAGCAGAGCAGAGGCTCAAAGCTGCAAGGCATAGTTTAAGGTGGAGCCGGTGAGGAAGAATTCAGGCAGGTAACAGAGAATTGGCTGTGACTGTGCTGTGGAGGCCAGTGTAGGTGGAGGGTGGGCGAACTGGAACCGGCTGGTCCACCTAGGAGAGCAGCCTGGGGCATGGGGTCCAGGACTTTCTCAGCCACCCAAAAGCCACCCTACTCTGCTCACTCAGAGAGCCCCAGTGGGTCATGATTAAGTTAAGCTTCTCGCTTGCAGGAGAAATAAAGGGAAAAGATATGCATGAAATCTGTGGATCAGAAACTACAGGGAGAGCTCCTGCCCAGCTGTTTTTTCTACAGATTCCAAAGAGCAGTGGCTCTCAAATAACAAAAGTCTGTGAACCGGGGTTGACCTCGGAAGTGAACACACAGGTAACCGGAACCTAGGTCAAGAAACAGAACATGTCTCGTGCCTCCAAAGATCCCTCCATTCTCCTGCTCCATCACCACTGTCCCCCCCAAGCATATCCACTCTCTGACTTCTGACAGCTGGCTTTTGAAATTTGCACAAATGGAAACATGCAGTATTTTCTCTCTTGTGTCTGCCATCTTTCACACACAGGATGTTTGAGAGACTCATCCTTTTGTGCAGCGGGTCCCAGTTGGTTTGTTCTCATTGTTGTGAGGATACAGTGTTACACTCGTGTGTGTTTCTTCATCCTGAGGATGGACATTTAGGTTGTATCTGCTCTGGGGCCATTGTGAACATTGTAGCTATTACCCATCTTGTACGTGCCTTTGGAGGCACATGTGAACACATTTCTGTGGGGTTACCTTTCCAGGCATCTGTTTCACTAGAGCTAGGAAATGAAATGAGTGATATCAGCCTCACAGGTTTATTGTAACAATTAAATGAGATAATGTATGTGAACCTTTTGCAAACTTTAAATGTGATGCAAATATAAGAGTTGCCACTTTGAGGGAGACCCTAGTGTACCGTTTTTGTTGAACCCATCGAAAAGTCCAACATCTTTCTTGTAGCATTCTCTAACCACTCTCCAAACCCATATATTACATAGGGTTTGCAGGAGCAGTTCTCAACTCTAGGCCAACGTACATGGGTACGCCAGTGTCTCTACTTGGGGCACTGCCGAATGTCTGTTGATATGTAGATTTTATTTCCACCACAGATGAAACTCCACTAGGTCATAATACCCTCTATCAAAGAAATACTGAGCAGGTCATATAAACAGGTGGAAACCAGCATATAGCTTACTCAGAGTAAGGGGAAAGAGAGAGAAAAATATCAGGCCAGCCACAAAGGAAATTTACGTATTTACCAGATTCTATGTGAACTTGGCCTTACAATCATATGTGAGAACAGAGTTGGGGCCGTGACATTCTGCTCAATCAGAAGCACTAAAGGGGACCACGTGTGAGAGTTAAGAATATTTTTGTAGATTTAGGAGGACTCTGAGGTATGTGGCTATGGTTTCATTGGGATGGTCCTGGATTTTTTTAGTGTTTAGTTTCTTTTAGACCCGCCGAGCATGACACCAGCTTTTAACATTTGAACCCAAAAGGTGGCTCACCAGTGAGGAGGTGCACTTGTGGCCAGTTACTATGTGTTCCTTCTTACACGGTGATCCCAGCAATGCTTTGCCCTCGTACCAGGCTTTAGGATTTCCATTACCCGTCTACACACAGCGGTCCCTTGTATCCTCACAGCCACCCTGGGAATGAGGCAGGGAAGGGAAAGTTTGTATCCCTGTTTTACCTAAAACTCAGGAAGGTTGCCTGTCCTGTCCATGTGTGCAACATAATCAAGTAGGGGAACCACACCTGGATCTCCTGCCTTCCAACTTCCTCCCACTCACCACATGCCTCTTGGGTGCGTACTCACCTCCCCTGCTATACTATACACACCCTAAAAGCAGAGGGCGCCCCTCATCCCGTGCCGTTTCTCTTCTGCACCCACTCCTGCATCTTAAACAGAGTGGGTGCTAAAGGTGCTTTCTTTCCAGGCCAGTTGCAGCTTAAACAGTTTGCTCTAGGAGCTCAGAATTGCTTGTAGAGAATGAAAGGCATTCTTTTTGATTTTTTAAAGATTTAGTTTTATTTATTTATGGCTGCGTTGGGTCTTCGTTGCTACGTGCAGTCTTTCTCTAGTTGCAGCGAGCTGGGGCTACTCCTTGTTGTGGTGCACGGGCCTCTCATTGCGGTGGCTTCTCTTGCTGTGGAGCACAGGCTCTAGGCACGTGGGCTTCAGTAGTTGTGGTTCGTGGGCTCTAGAGCGCAGGCTCAGTAGTTGTGGCGCACAGGCTTAGTTGCTCTGCGGCATGTGGGATCTTCCCCAACCAGGGCTTGAACCCGTGTCCCCTGCATTGGCAGGCAGATTCTTATCCACTGCGCCAGCAGGGAAGTCCCTGAAAGGCATTCTTGTTGGAGACAAGACCCTAAGGAAGCTTTTGTCTCTGCCAAGATAGATCCCAGAGCAAATGTAGAGAAGAGACAGATTATTATTGAGCTATGGAACAAGCATTTTTTCCTGGCAACTTGAGAGGAAGGTTGGGACCAGAAGGGAGGAGATGGGAGAGATTAGTGTGGCTCTGAAAAAGACGGTGGGTAGCCAGAGCCCAGAAGGAAATATGGCTAGTGATCCATTCTCTGCGGTGAGGATGGTGGAGTGCTTGTGATAGCTAACATTTACCACCAGGCATACCCCTCTGGACGATTTTGCCCAGAACTCCAGTAAAATCAGATTACACATCCTGTGTCAGTGGTTCTTTAGGAAACGGAGGAAGAGGAGTTAGGTTGGTCTTTGGTCTAAAGAGGGAAGACAAGAGGGAGGTCAAGCGCCCCAGAAGGCAAGACAGGAAGAGAAGGTTGAGAGCCGAGTCAAGAGCAGGAGCTGAGTGGAAGTAACCTAGACGTAAGCCTCCTCAGGAACACTTGGGAATGTTGGGAAGGTCACAAGACACTGCAGAACATGGGCTTTTGGAGGTCAAGTAATTTTAGTTGATATTGAAAAAAAAATGACCCTGGAAAGCTGGACGTCTTTTTTTCCATAAGTATTTTAATTAATTTATCTTATAAATTTTTTGGTCATTGAATTAAAATAATGTAAATAATAATGTAATGTTTAAAATTACCTCATTTAAAGTAGACAATTCGGGAATTCCCTGGTGGTCCAGTGGTTAGGACTCTGTGGAAAGCTGGATGGCTTGAAGACAAAGAGGTTACATCAACATTTATTGAACTTTTCAAACCACAATTTGGGTGCTCCGATCTTTGAGAGTTTTATTTTGTATTTTTTCACCTTCCATTTTATTCTTGCTGTTACCCTTTGTTCTTCTTGTACTGGGAGATGACCAGATTTAACATTCTTTGCCTAACTGCCTGCTTGCTTAACAAACCAAGGACATGTGCAAAGCCAAGAATCCTAGTGGTGTGGGATCTTCCTATACTCTGTCCCACCCGGGGTCTCAGAGTTGTGTGTGGGCATTGTGTGTGTGTGCGTGTGTGTGTGTGTGTGTTGTGTAACAGAGAGAACAAGCAGTGTCACAAAAAAGAAGGAAGGTTACTTACCAGCTTAGGGATAAACTTGTCTACTCTTAAATATATATTGTTTTCAGAGTCAGCAAAAGCCAGAGCCATCACGCCTATGAAGCTGCATTTGCATTTATATACAAATAAGAAAAATGAATTCTAGCCAGAGCATGTCCTCAAAGAGATTATAAATCCACTCTGTTGACTGGAGTGCTGGGCAGTACTTTGCTCGGTGTGTGAGGCTGTGCGTTGCAATGGTAAGGCGAGTGAGAAACAGGAAAGGAGCCAGTGGGGATGTCTCACCCTGGAAACAGTATAGTCACAGAGAGCCATCTCTTCTGTTGAAAACTGCTTATACCTGCTACCTTTGTAGACATTTATTCCTCAATCAAGTTTGGCTTATGGTGGGTTAATAATTAGATACTCTTTGTGTGTAGTTCAAGGGAAGGCCACTAGCTATGACTTCACTTTGGCTGGGGTTTCCCTGTAATCCATTTAGCAAATTAAAGAGATTACTTTGATTGGTACCATTATCTCCTCTTCTCTTGCGGGTGAACCACTTAACCTGTGCTTAATTGAAAGAGATAGAGAGGGTACAGTAACAAATACAATCAAAAGAAAGGGGCAATAAGATCTGTAGGCCAAACAAATGATGGCACTGGGCTAACAATAGCAGATAAGAGGTGAGATCAATTAATTACAAGCTATTGTAGGCATTGGGTGGTTGCCAAGGTTTCTAATAGCCTAAGCCACCATGCCAGCTCTGTTTTGGAGGATTTTAATGACTAGCAGTTGATGTGGCTATTTCAATAATTACTTACTTTTATAATTACTTCATTAGAATACTAAATGTATCCCTTTATTCCCCCACACATCCAGCCATATTGGAGGCTACATCTTCCCACAGAGAAGCCTCCTGTTTGGAAGAGGCAGTGGTTTGGAAATAGCTGTGCTTGCATTGTGTTCAATATTCTATGTAAAGTGCCCGCCCTGTAAGGCCCTGGGCTAGTGCTTGGAGTACAAAGATCATGAGGCCACAGCTTCAGGGTGGGTGCAAATATAATTTCAATGCGATTGCATAAAGGTTAGAATAAAATTGTGCAAAGGATCTGCTTTGTTCACTGTCAGAGAGGAAAGAGAGGTCATTTCTAGTTGTTTCAAGCAGAAAGGGATTTAATGTAGGGAATTAAGTTCCAGATCTGGCTTCATCTCCTTCTACCCTCTTCCTCCTTGGCCAGCGTCAGCCACACTGGACTCCTCCCTCCTCCTTGAATTCCCCAGTCACACGCTCACCCAAGAGGCCTTTGTGGTGACAATACTTTCTGTCTAGAATGTTCTTCCATCAGCTACCACATGGACAGCTCCCTCTTCATTCATTTATTTCCTCAAATGCCACCTTTTCAATGATGTTTACCCCAGCTGCCAGATTTAAAATTCTTACTCACTCTCACTTACAGCATTTCTAATTCCCTTTACACTGTAATATCCACAGATAGGATTCTATGTCTCTTGAACACTGATGAGCCCCAAGGGCCTTCATCAGTCGCTGGAATATAGATGGAATATTTGGTGAGTGAGTTAGGTGCCTGTAGCCTGGCTGGAAGAGCTGGTGGAGAGGGAGCCAGGGTGCTGCCTGAGGTTGGGGGGCAGGTGTCACACCACAGTAGCTGCAATCCACAGCTCAGCAAGCTGTTGATGATATAGGGCTGGGAGGGCTCGCCACCGCACCACACCATGCACATCTTTGGGAGCTTCCTTGCCAGCCTTTCCTGCCATGGGAGGACGGCCTCTGCTTCCCTTTCTCCTTCAAACCCCTAGGAAGACAATCTGGCAAATGTAGTATTTACATTTTCAATGTCTTCACGTAGAAGGAGGTGTAATGGAGCCTTCGGAAGCCAACCCAACTATCTGCCATAGGACCTTAAGGGCACATGGAGGAGACCACTGTGCTCCCTCTTGGATGGGCAGCCTGAGGCTCAGGGGCTGCGTGGTTTGCTGTAGGTCTCACAACAAGTACATCTCGGAGCCAGGCTTACCCTGAACATCTCTTCATTCAGAAGCCCTTGCTTCCTGTATGCCAATAAAATGGACAACCTGGAAGAAATGGACAAATTCTTAGAAAAGCACAGCCTTCGGAGAATGAACCAGGAAGAAATAGAAAATACAAACACACCAATCACAAGCACTGAAATTGAGACTGTGATGAAAAATCTTCCAACAAACAAAAAGCCCAGGACCACATGGCTTCACAGGCGAATTCTATCAAACATTTAGAGAAGAGCTAACACCTATCCTTCTCAAACTCTTCCAAAATATAGCAGAGGGAGGAACATTCCCCAACTCACTCTACGAGGCAACCATCACCCTGATACCAAAACCAGACAAAGATGACACAAAGAAAGAAAACTACAGGCCAATATCACTGATGAACATAGATGCAAAAGTCCTCAACAAAATACTAGCAAACAGAATCCAACAGCACATTAAAGGGATCATACACCATGTTCAAGTGCGGTTTATCCCAGGAATATAAGGATTCTTCAATATATGTGAATCAATCAACACGATAAACCATATTAATAAAATGAAGGGGAAAAACCATATGATCATCTCAATAGATGCAGGAAAAACTTTTGACAAAATTCAACACCGATTTATGATAAAAACCCTCCAGAAAGTAGGCATAGAGGGAACTTACCTCAACATAATAAAGGCCATATATGACAAACCCACAGCCAACATCATTCTCAATGGTGAAAAACTGAAACCATTTCCTTTAAAATCAGGAACAAGACAAGGTTTTCCACTCTCACCACTATTATTCAACATAGTTTTGGAAGTTTTAGCCACAGCAATCAGAGAAGAAAAAGAAATAAAAGGAATCCAATCGGAAAAGAAGAAGTAAAGCTGTCACTGTTTGCAGATGACATGATACGATACACAGAAAATCCTAAAGATGCTACCAGAAAACCACTAGAGCTAATCAATGATTCTGATAAAGTATCAGGATACAAAATTAATGCACAGAAATCTCTTGCATTCCTATACACTAATGATGAAAAATCTGAAAGAGGAATTAAGGAAACACTCCCATTTACCACTGCAACAAAAAGAATAAAATACCTAGGAATAAACCTACCTAAGGAGACAAAAGACCTGTATGCAGAAAACTATAAGACACTGATGAAAGAAATTAAAGATGATGCAAACAGATGGAGAGATATGCCGTGTTCTTGGATTGGAAGAATCAACATTGTGAAAATGACTCTACTACCCAAAGCAATCTACAAATTCAATGCAATCACTATCAAACTATACCAATGGCATTTTTCACAGAACTAGAAGAAAAAATTTCACAATTTGTATGGAAACACAAAAGACCCCAAATAGCCAAAGCAATCTTGAGAAAGAAAAACAGAGCTAAAGGAATCAGGCTCCTGGACTTCAGGCTATACTCCAAAGCTACAGTAATCCAGACAGGATGGTACTGGCACAAAAACAGAAATATAAATCAATGGAACAGGATAGAAAGCCCAGAGATAAACCCACGCACATATGGTCACCTTATTTTTGATAAAGCAGGCAAGAATATACAATGGAGAAAAGGCAGCCTCTTCAGTAAGTG
The DNA here is from genome assembly GCF_964341445.2 of Mesoplodon mirus. NCBI lineage: Eukaryota > Metazoa > Chordata > Mammalia > Artiodactyla > Ziphiidae > Mesoplodon > Mesoplodon mirus. The sequence continues at coordinate 21,792,123 of NC_138982.1, read as the reverse complement.
GTGCTGGGAAAACTGGAGAGCTACATGTAAAAGAATAAAATTAGAACACTCCCTAACACCATACACAAAAATAAACTCAGAATGGATTAAAGACCTAAATGTAAGGCCAGACACTATAAAATTCTTAGAGGAAAACGTAGGCAGAACACTCTGACATAAATCACAGCAAGACCTTTATTGACCCACCTCCTAGAGTAATGGAAATAAAAACAAAAATAAACAAATGGGACCTAATGAAACTTAAAAGCTTTTGCACAGCAAAGGAAACCATAAACAAGACCAAAAGACAACCCTCAGAATGGGAGAAAATATTTGCAAATGAAGCAACTGACAAAGGATTAATCTCCAAGATTTACAAGAAGCTCATGCAGCTCAATAACAAAAAAACAAACAACCCAATCCAAAAATGGGCAGAAGACCTAAATAGACATTTCGCCAAAGAAGATATACAGATTGCCAACAAACACATGAAAGAATGCTCAACATCATTAATCATTAGAGAAATGAAAATCAAAACTACAATGAAATATCATCTCACACCAGTCAGAATGGCCATCATCAAAAAATCTAGAAACAATAAATGCTGAAGAGGGTGTGCAGAAAAGGGAACACTCTTGCAGTGCTGGTGGGAATGTGAATTGGTACAGCCACTATGGAGAACAGTATGGAGGTTCCTTAAAAAACTACAAATAGAACTACCATATGACCCAGCAATCCCACTACTGGGCATATACCCTGAGAAAACCATAATTCAAAAAGAGTCATGTACCAAAATGTTCTTCGTAGCTCTATTTACAATAGCCAGTACATGGAAGCAACCTAAGTGTCCATCATCGGATGAATGGATTAAGAAGATGTGGCACATATATACAGTGGAATATTACTCAGCCATAAAAAATGAAATTGAGATATTTGTAGTGAGATGGATGGATCTAGAGTCTGTCATACAGAGTGAAGTAAGTCAGAAAGAGAAAAACAAATACCGTATGCTAACACATTTATATGGAATCTAAGGGGGAAAAAAAAGGTCATGAAGAACCTAGGGGTAAGACGGGAATAAAGACACAGACCTACTAGAGAATGGACTTGAGGATATGGGGAGGGGGAAGGGTAAGCTGTGACAAAGTGGGAGAGTGGCATGGACATACATACACTATCAAACGTAAAATAGATAGCTTCCCACTAGATAGCTAGTGGGAAGCAGCCGCATAGCACAGGGAGATCAGCTCGGTGCTTTGTGACCACCTAGAGGGGTGGGATAAGGAGGCTGGGAGGGACACGCAAGAGGGAGGAGATAAGGGGATATATGTACATGTATAGCTGATTCACTTTATTATAAAGCAGAAACTAACACACCATTGTCAAGCAATTATACTCCAATAAAGATTTTTTTAAAAAAACAAAGAATGTGAAGCCCTTGCTTCACTCCATATCATCTCTGTTGGCAACTCACAGCATGGTGCTAATAAGACCCAAATCAGGAGTTTCAATCCCCAGGGAGGCTTTGCCCTCTCCTAGAATTATGGCAGCGACCCTAACTTTTGCCAGTGTTGGACCAGAGCAGAAAGCAGAGTTAGGCTTATAGAAACCAATCAGAACCTGAGAATAGCGACTCAAAGCACTACCTTTTCTGTGGCATGTTCTTTGTTATTAGTACCGAGTCCACTTAGGTTGAAGAACATTAAGTGACTTCCTTCTATTTTGGGCTTGACCCCAAGTACAAATTCTTTGGTCCCTCTGTATCTCAACACTGGTGTCACATCAGTGTGACAGGAGGCCACATAATTGCTGAAATTAAAGTGTAATACCTGACACCTTAGAGGTGGCCCACCGGAGTCTGTGAATATTTATTTAATGGAAATGGAGTAAGCGTGACCTTGCTGGGTCAAACTGACTGTTTCTCTCCCTGACACACCTTGTGAAGAAACAGAGAAATTTTCAGCCGTAGATCAATAAGGTCATCTGCTGCGGGGCTGCTGTTCTGAGCAGGATTATTCCATCATCGGGAGCAAACACAATCATTTCTGAGGGCCCAGTGTGTGCACTGGGTTAGGGTCCAGTCGGACAGGATCACGGTCTGGTTGCTAAGTAACCGTATCCTTTGGGCATTTGCATGAGTGGGGCAGGTAGCCCTAAAATGACTCTTGATGATCCCCACCTCCTGGTATTCACTCCCGTCTTTAACCCCTTCCTTTTGTGTGTGCACCGTGGTCCCGGTGACTTGCTTCTAAACGACATATGGCAAAATGGATGGGATGTCATTTCCATGATGAGGTTATAAAAGGCGTGACTTCCCTCTCTCTTGCTGGCCATCTCTCTCTCTCTCCCTTCTTCCTCAGCATCATGCTTGTTTTGACAAAGCAAGTCGCCATGTTGGGAGGGCCTACATGGCAACAAACTGAGGGTGGACTTCATCCAGTTTCCTTCTAGGAACTGAAGGCCTCCGTCTAACATCTCTCGAGGAACTGAATTCTGAAAAACTAGGCATGGCCTTTGAGGGTGGATCTTTCCCCAGTCGGGCCTAAGACGGCTATAACCCAGTCAATGCCTTGGTTGCAGCCAGTAAGAGACCCTGAAGTAAAGCACCCAGCTAAGCTGTGCCCAGATTCCTGACCAAAAGAAACCGCAAGATTATAAACATTGTTGCTTTGCACCATTAAGCTATGAGTAGTTTTTTACACAGCAGTAGATGATATAATAAGGGCAGCAGAATTCTAAAATATGGGTACTCAGCACTCTGTAGATCCCTGGAAGGTGAAAGGAGGGTCTCAAATGCTTAGTAAAACCATTTGGGTGGGCAGTTCGGGAATATTCAGAATTATAAATCAAACCTTGGCACATGTTGGAATACAAATTACTTTTCCTAAGAGATGTCCTTAGAGCATCTCTGTGAGATCGGTGCCCCAGGACCCATGTACTCCTGTCTTCATTTGTGTATTCACTCCTTTTTTCCCTCGGGCATCCACTGGAGCATCTCCAGGTACTGGGTCAGGGGCACGGAGCTGCCGGGTTAACAGGTGTGAGCAGCAGGGCCTCAAGGACCACAGCCATGAAGGTATCATTAAAACCTGAGCTGTCTCCCAGGGCGACAAAGCTTTCTCCCAATAAAGCGTGTGGTCAGGGCCGGCTTCCCTGGGGAAGTGACATGGCAAAGACTAAAGGATGGGTTAACTAGGTGAATGGGGCAAGGAGAAGTGTTCCCGCCAGAGGGAAGAGGACAGACGGAGGCCATGTGCTGGGAAGGCCCGTCGTTTGATGCCCTCCAGAGCGAGGAGGAAAGATAGGACATGTCAGTGGAGACCAGGCTCTGTAGGGGGTTGTAGGAAACACGATAGAAGCCATTTCAAGAGGGCGCTTGGTGGTGACGTGGTCAGGTGGGCACTTTGGAAATGTCACTCTGGCTACAGTGTGGACAGCCAGCTGGAGGGGAAGCTGAGTTGATCCTGGGAGACTAGGTAAGATGCACTTGCAGTCACCCAGGGGAGAGAGGATGGTGCCTGACATCAGGGTGGTGGCTGAGAGCTGTGGAACATTTTGAGAGAGATGTCTCAGGTGAGGTAGATAGGGTGAGTGATGAATTTTGGAGGTGATGCAGAGGAAGTTTCATGTCTACCTCCCTCTTGCAGATGATGCCTCGAAGCTTAGAGAGGGTGACAACTTGCCCAAAGTCAACGGCAGAGCCAAAGAAAGGAGAAAGATTATGGATGCCAAATTCCATCTTAGACAACTGAGCTTGAGACTAGTCTTCCTCTTTCTTCTGTGTCCATCCCTGTGTATCACTGATGCACACGTACAGATACATCTGCACACGCTCAGGCAGGCTCTGTAACATTGATGTCCACACAGACGCACATGAGTGTACTCCTGTGCACACACCCTGTGCACACACAAATGCACACACAAGCTCAAAAATATTTTTAAAACCCACTTTTTCTGCCCTCCCTATGTTGGTTCCTCTAACCCCTCTGTCTCAACCAAGCACCCTTCTCCAGCTGCCCAACCCCGTTCAGTTCATTGCTAACTCCTGACCCTTCTCTGGCAATCTCTTTGGAATACAGCACTGGATTCTCTATTCCCTCTCTACTGCCAGCCCTCTAGCATTTTTTCAGTAACAGTTTCATGTTTCTCCTCCTCCCCAGCCTCTTTCTGCCCCAGTGTGTCCTCTGCCGCATTGCCGGATTGACTTTCTTCAACCACCTCTTTCGTCATAGCATGCCCTGTTCAGAAGCTTCAGGCGTCCCCAGTACCTAAGCTTAAAGCCCCACCTCCTCACTGTCTCCCTTTCACCCTCCAGATGCAACTCCCCGGTGATTTTTCTCTGTGTGATTCTTGGTTTCGCCACATTTGCTGAATCTTCACCCACACCTAACCAGCCATTTGAACATTTTAATGGCACCTAAGGATGGACAGAGCTCTTTCTCATGTTCAGAACAATGCTACAAGGTTAGCATTTTCACATTTCACAGGGGAGTAAATCAAGACTCCAAGAGATTAGTCACTCATGCTAAGTGGCACCTATAGTATTACTCTTTCAATATGTCTCTTTAAATAAACCTACGTTTTTATTTAAATGCATTTGTTTTATAAGAAACTTTATATTTCATGGCCACACAGGAAAAAAACCCTATCACTTGTGATACTTTCTCTCTTTGTTGAGGAGAGATCAGAGAGGTAAAGACACATTGCAACTATGAAGACTTTCTACTGGCTGGACTCAGAGCACTGGAAGAGGCCATTCATTTCTCGCTGGGTGACTGTTTTCCCATTTCTATTTGTGTGCCTCGTAAATTCAGTCACTTCCTAACAGTGATGCAGGTCTCACATCTTGGGCAGAACTGCACATCACCTTGAGCAGAGTTAAGCGCCCAAGGTGCTCTCCTATAGATCCTGGCGTTCTTCTCTTCCAACCAACGTGAAATCCATCCTCCTTGCTCCACCCAAAGCTCATTCCTGGCATGGCTTTGTTTTTTCCATGTACTCTGTATTCCAAACCACATTTCTTCCTATGTTTCCACTTATAAGAAAAAAAGAAAGAAGCCAAATTTTTGGAATAAGCAGTTTCTCTACAGAGATTCCCAAGGCTGCACTCATATCAAAGCTAAATAACCCCTCATTCTAAGGGATGTTTGTCCCTCAGGCCAGGGCTGAGGTCGTTAGCAGGGCAGAAGGGGGAAATGTGGATGGGAAATGCCTTCATCCATCCTGGTCCACACACAGATAGACCCCTCAGCCTCCCTTAGTATCAGGCGAGCAGCCTTCCCCGATACCAGGAGTCACTGCAAATTCCAGCTCCTTTGGTATGAGTTCAAAATTTTTAAAGGGTCTTCCCCTTTGTCAGCTAATGAAATGCACAGAAAACAGTTTGTAAATCACAGAGTTTTCTACATAAATAGAATGTCTACTTTATTTCATATTTTTCACTCTTCAGTTTATTTTGAAAACTAAATTCAGGAAGGATGCAAATAGACATTGTGAGAAATGATTGTAGTTCTGGAGGAGCCATTTCTCTTCCATTTGTTCTCAGCCATCTTCACCTAGAGCTCAATAAAAGCAGATCAGCTGTGATCCCAAACATTCAGGCAGTGCATGTAGGATCACAGATTTATTCATTCAATGTGTACGAAAAGGGGGGAAGGGAAGAAATTTTTCACTATTAAATTATCCACAAAGCTCGTGACTTTTAAAAATAAAAATCTATATTCAATAAAAATTAAATAGTGTGTTTATCCAGCTAAGAGTATCAAATTTAACGTTAAAAGTAAGTGGCAAAATATAGTAAAACATTGTCAAAGAAATTCAAGCTGCAGACATATAAAGCAATTACAGGGAATCATCCACGTGGTTTACAGGCAATACTGCACCTAACAGTCAATTATGTTTTTACTGTAGCTTCAGCTTAGAGAGAAAGGAGGGGAACAGCGTAGATGTCTGGAATGTAAAAATAAATAACTAGCAGCAAGATACACGATCTAGAGAGACTTCGGAACTGAGTTCCAATGCAGACTATAGAGCAGCTGATGAGTACTTCTCTACCTAATCATGTCAGGCTGGCAGTGGGAATGAGTGGAAGACTTTCTAAGCTAATGGAAGCAGAGAGGACACAGTCAATGTGCTATTTTCTTTAGTTCAAGTCTTTGGTGTAAAGTATTCTCCATATTTTTGTGGCCACTTGACATCAAATCCCATTTCTGTCCATTCGAATAACCCACGAGCTCAGGAGGTGATGAGGGCCAGTTTGCGTGTGTGAGGGACTGCACCCCAGGTGGTGTCCATTTGGTGAATGATGACCTGGTCACAGACTGCCTTTGTCCCCTGGAGATGCTTCCGTTCCTGACCATCGGCAGCGCTCCCTACACCAGAGACAGTGAAAGACACTCATCCCAGAGCTGCCATCTTTACAGAGAACTTGTCCCGCTTTGGAGCTGTGCTTTTTCTCCTAAAGATTAAATTTCTGCTTTCAGTGGTCCCTGTAGAGATTTGAGACATTGATCTTTACCCCACCTGTCCTCTTCTCCTTAACTCTCTCTTTGATGCAAGTTCCCATTCGATGGTCATTTTCCACCAGGCAGAGGACCAGAACCCTCTATTATTCCTCATTCCTTGTACTTCACCTATATTTGGAGGCCTGAACTTCTAGAATAATAATCCTGTGAGCCAAAGGTGATGTTAACTCAGTTATAATGTTCCACCACTGAGGCCGTGTTTCATGGTGTCCAAGTACATGTAGATGCCTGGACCAGCAGAGAAGCCTGTTCAGATGTGCCTGGTAGTAGGTTAGAGACCAGGTTTAGAGCCGAAGCTGAATTCAGTTACTAGCTCTACCTCCCACATGCTGTGGAATCCTAGTCATGTTCCTTAGTGTGTCTGACCCTCCTTCCTCATTCGCCAAAAATGGTAAAGAAGACTTTTCTCACACGGATACTGGGAGGTTGAAAAAAGATAAGTGTATAAAGTACCAGGCATGGGACTTCCCTGGCAGCCCAGTGGTTAGGACGCTGTGCTTCCACTGCAGGGGGCCCGGGTGTGATCCCTGGTTGGGGAACTAAGATCCCGCATGCCATGTGGTATGGCCAGAAAAACAGAAGTACTGGGCACAGTGTGGACTCTTGGCAAACGCTTGATGAAGACAGCTTCATAAACTACGGATTATCAAAGAGACGACGTATCCATGTTCCCATGACCACCAGCCACCTCTCAACCACAAAGAGTTACCTTTCTAAAAGGCCACAGTTGTCCACAGATGTCTTTATTGTGTATTTGTGTATGTAGTCTGACAAAACTGAGCTGCAAGGAGGTTTAGATCAACAGAATGTTATGTCGTTATTTACTAAACTTCAGCAAAAAAGGATTCTGTCCGCCATAACTCACATCCACTTGAAATAATCTCACTTGATTTCATTAAGCTTGAAGAATTGCACCTCTCCTTCACCCCCTCTTCCTCAGACTTACTTAGCCTTTACAGCTCAAAAGATAATTGCTCTATTAACAAATGTTTGTAGCATAATAAAGGAGTAGGAGGAAGGAACAGGATTTCTTTTTTTTTTTTTTTCCTCTGGGCCATTCCCTTCAGTTTCTTGGAAGTATGGGAGAGCAAGGGAATTAGCCATAAATTATTTTTGGAATGGAACCAAAGGATTCATTTTTCAACCACTAGCAAACAGTTCTTAGCCAAAAGACTCCAAGACCTTGTGGGGAACGAGACTACCAGGAATTCCTAGTGGCTGAAAGGATGTCACCACAGCTCTGAGCTGTGAAGAAATCCTGGCTTTACTGGAAATCAGGAACAGGCTCTGGCAGGTACTGGTAGGGCCTGTGGAAATTCCCTCTGGGGCCTGGGTTTGGGGGATTGAGGACAGCCTTCTGCAGAATGCATCCTTCTTCTTCAGGCTGGTGAAGGGTTGGATTCTTCCAATAGAAATCTCTTGTAACTGTGAGTTATGGGCTGGATTGTGTCTGCCCAAGACTCAGATGTTGAAGTCAGATACCCTAGTACCTAGCCATGGGACTGTCTTTGGAGAGAGAGCCTTTAAAGGGATCATCAAGGCTGAATAAAGTCATCAGGGTGGGCCCTACTCCAATCTGACCGGTGTCCTTTATGAGATTAGGACACACACGCATGGGGAGAAGACCGTGTCGAGGAACCCAGAGAAGATGGCCATCAATGGGCCAAGGAGATGGGGCTTAGAAGAAATGATGCCCCAACACCTCGATCTTGGACTCCCAGCCTCCAGACTGCTGTTCAAGGCGCCCAGTCTGTGGCATTTTGTTAGCAGCCTGAGCTGACTAATACACGTGTTAAAGGACACAGACCGCACACCCCAAGACCAGGGAGGAAGGTTCCTTCATGGTGTTCCCCAGACACTCAGAAGGCTTTACAAGGAGCTCCCCTGATCCAGGAGGCTCCAAGTGGGCACATGGTTTAGGTTCAGGGTCAGAAGTGCCCCCACCCATGCCTTCCGCCTCCTTGAAGAGATGGTGCGTCATCAGTTGATACCAGCCTCTCGGGCTGCGTTGACCTCTTTCTCAGACGTCGTTCCCTGTATAAGGGCTGTTGACAGTGAAGCGTGTCCTTAGCTTCCTGCTCACCCCTCTGTTTCTCCCCTCACCAGCCCTCTTCTCTCCCTCTCCCCCAGAACATAAATTGTGGACTGTCTTTGACCCAGGGATAATGTTTTCCTTGAGAATGACATGTGAAATTACCCCATCATCAATATACAAGCCCTCTCCCCACCTCTGACCCCAGAATTTTCTATGGCCCACTCACAAGGTAGGGGAATGATAGCACGAGTATTGGCAGAGACAGCTCTGCTCTGGCACAGACCACCCGAGTCGCGCTGGGCAAATCCCTTCCTTTCCCCCTCTGAGAAACAGAGAGGCGAGGCAAGATGATCTTTAAGATCCCTCCAGAATTAACATGCAGTGATGCTAATCCACCTGCTCAACACAGATATGCACAAAGACACACTGAGACACACCTATGTCTCTCCCATGGGACCATGAAGGCACAGCCATCCTCGAAGATAGAGTGCCAACTTTGAACGCGGTGCCTTCTGCAAAAAATTTAAGCAATGAGCTGCACTTATAGAAACCAGCCATTAATGGTCCCAAATAGGACAATGAACTTTTCTTTGTACTCATGTTTATAAGGGCTATAAGAATGCTTGCCCCGAGTCTTGCATATAAGTCATCATTTCAGAGAGATGTGTGAAAATGCTTTAGCCAGATGTTTGATTATTTTTTTTTAACACACACAGCTGTTTGCACCCTGCCTTTTACCCAGTGCTGTGTTTGGCCTCCGAGGGTAACTAAGAAAAACCTCTGAGATTGTCGGAGGGGAGCTTCACCTGCCAGTCTGGGCTGCAGGATCTCTATAGCAACCAAACATAAATCAAGGAAATGGCCCCTTTTGTAAGTTGCTTAATAGGCACAACATGCTTCTTTAGAAAATCCAACCATTCTTTCAATAGACTTTGATTGAAAGTCAGCCTTTTCTTCAGACGCATTCCCATTCACATCTAGTAGCAGCTTGTATGGCTGTCCACAGGCTAATTTATTACCCTTTAAAGATCTGGCAAAGAAAAAATGGCTCTCAGAACAATGTTTACATTCAGAGGTATAAGCACAGAACCACAAAAGAGCATCCTTTTGTTCTGAACTTGGAATATTAATCTTTAACCTGGGACTTTAAATTTCCTCCTCTTACGGGGTTCCTGTCACTAAAATGTTACCAATTTAATACGACTTTGTTTCTAATACGTGGGAAGAGGAGGGTAAGCCTTCCTCCCATTGTTTGGCAAACCTTGATAGAGACTAATTATTTCTCAGACTCCCCACTCTTTGCTTGCAGAATACTCTGCTTCAGGGATTGCTGAGGAGGGAAGTTGGTCTCTCCTCCCTAAGAGGGAATTTGGCTAATTAATAAGACTACAAGGGATGCTCCTCACCCCTCTTTGTGTAGCTGGGGAAGGGCCACCAGCTGGTGAGTTGACCCTCTCACACCCCCATCCCACCAAAATGGGATTTGGAAATGGATCCAAGGAACGCCCGCCTTCAGCCAGTCCTTCCCAATGTCCAGAGTGTAAAGGCAAAGTGGCGACACACCAAGCCCTCCCCTGTGTGGGCTGGGTCACGTCACCACGTCCATGAACATTTTCTCTTAAGGGGGGAGCCAAACACCAGGCCCTGTCTTCCTTTGAGGGAGGGAAAGGAGATGGGGAAAAGCCTGTAGACACAGACCTTTGTAGTTTTATACAGTAGATTATGAGATGAAAAAGTCCTTCTAAAACAAGAGGGAGCTGGCATTGCTCTGTCGAGCTTCACATCACAGATGGAGTTGGGCAGGAGAAGATTTAGATTAATCCCTCCCTCCTTAGCCTTCGCAAATCCTCAGAAACCGAAGTCTTCAGAAACCAGACTCTTCAGGCACTCCTTTCCCTTTGATATGGTCAGCTGTCCCCACTGGCAGGAGGGGGATGAAGGGTTGGTTTCAAAGTGTGCTTGTTTAAACGTGCCCTTTATTTTAGTGGTAGGACTGGGTTATGAGAAAAAGTGGTCCTCGCTATTCAGGGCTGGTCACTTAGAAATAACTTTTGCCTTAGCATTAGCCTGAAACTGAAGGGCCCCCCCAAAATGTAACACAAAATAAGCACAGTGTGTGAGAGTCTCCCTCAAGAACAGAAAAAGATCCCAGACAGTCAGTAAAGGGAGTTGGCCTCCTTGTCACATGGGACCAAAAGGTATTAATGACCCTCGCTGTGTGGTCACGGCCAGGTCAGATGGTGCATGCGTGATTTTCCAGCATACGCCTATGTCCAAGTTGAGACACATCTTGGAGAGTGAGTATGTAGTCAGACTTGTGGGCAAAGGCACCGACCTGTCAGGGTTCAAACCCCAGCTCTGCCCTCACTGGCTCTGTCCCTTTGGGCAAGTGACTTTACCTCCTCATGCTCAGTTTCCTCATCGTAAGATAAAGTTACAACAGTACCTCCTTCATCAAGCTGTTAAGAGGATCAGTGTGTTATATAATAAACCACTGGAAATAGAGCCTGGCCTATCATAAGCCCTCAAAGGTTAGTTGCTATTAACATTTTTAATGTTTCTGTTGTAGTTGATGTCATGGTATGGATACTGGTGTCTACAGGAGGAATGCACATTAACCAACACACAACAAGACATTTTCCAAGTTTAGATAACACTTTGCAGAACTCTGGACAAAAAGAAAATTATTTCCCAAGGCTGGAGTAACTCCATTAAGAAAATCCAGAGATAGACAACAGCTTGTGTGTGTCTATGGCAATAACTCATCCCATTTGTCTAAAACCATCATCACCTGGTGTGTCCATCCCTGTTCACAATCCTATTTGTATATGATGGAAACATCTCAGACTCAGGAGTTCTGGCTTAAGAAGCTGTATGTGTGTGTGTGTGTGTGTGTGTGTCCTTATCCCGTCTGTTCCCTGCCACCAAAATGAAGAACTGGTTCTCCCCACTACCCTTGCTGGTCTCACAGGGCCACAAACTAGTTGCATTTTTGCAATTCAAGCAGAGAACCCTGGGGCCCAGTTTCACATGTGTCACAACCAGAAGTGGCTAATCAGGACTCCATCCTGACCCCAATCATTTATTTGAAGGACTTCGTTCCCTGCAATAAGTCTCCTCACCTTTGGTGACAATATGAGTGTCAAGCAACAATAAATTCAGAGGAGGTAAGGAGATACTCATCGAAGAATTCATCAAGGAAAATGCAGCCTGTTTGCCAGGAAAGAGCCCTGCATCTGTAAGAATTTCATGAGCAAATTGGAACTTGCCAAAAGAGTCAGTAGAATTAAAAAACTGTAAGCACGCCATGAAATACAGAAACTGTAAAGGCAAATACTGATAAGTTTGAGTACATAAAAATTTTACATTTCTGTACAATAATGAATATATTTAAAAGGCAAAACAAACTAATAAAAATAATTTCAATGTAAAGAAAATAAAATAAAAAACTGAAGATTAAGATTTTTTAAAATTCCAATTCTTATTTTTTAATACATTTATTTATTTATTTATTTTTGGCTGTGTTGGGTCTTCATTGCTGGGCCCGCGCTTTCTTTAGCTGTGGCGAGCGAGGACTGCTCTTGTGGTGCATGGACTTCTTATTTCAGTGGCTTCTCTTGTTGCAGAGCATGGGCTCTAGGCACACGGGCTTTAGTAGTTGTGGCATGCGGGCTTTGTTGCTCCACGGCATGTGGGATCTTCCCAGACCAGGGCTCGAACCCACATCCCCTGCATTGGCAGGCGGATTCTTAACCACTGTGCCACCAGGGAAGTCCTAAGATTTTTTTTAATATATTTTGGTTATTTTGTCATTGGCTAAGAATGAAACTTTAAACTTTGGGTCCTCACTGAGGAGGGACATTTCTAATGGGAAAGGTTCAGGTTTTATAGAGAGACATTTGGACCACAAGAACTTAACTTCAGTACTTACTGTGTGACCTTAGGCAAGTGTTAGTCTTGAATTCATTCCAGCTGTCCATTGGTCAGCATCCAGTAAGGACAAACAAACACCATTCCAGTTATTTCTCACAGAAGGAATTTAATGTAGGGAATTGGTTGTACAGCTGATAGAAGAGCCGAAAGAGGAACCTCGGAGCTGGGCAACCCAGATGTCAGCTTCCACAGGGGGCTAAAGGGACAATGGGGGGGTGCTTCAAAGCCTTGGGACTGGGGCGGATGGTGAGAGCCAAACCCCAGAGGAGGTTCTGTCACCAGGAGAAGCACCTAAGGCAGAGGGTTCTCCCCACGCCTGCCCCTGCTGGCAGAAACTTCCTGGAAGCCAGTTGGCAATGTATTCCACCTTTCCCGGTCTTTTCCCCTCCTGCTTCTGTAAAAGGAGAAGAACAATCCATAAGCTTTGCAGAGTATCTCCCAGATTCCTTCCCCACCCTCCGCCTGCTCTGCTCTTTCTTACGGGGCTCCATGGCATAGAGGGCGGTAACCAAGGCCCTGTTGGCCCAGTGCTTCGGGATCAGTCGTGTGCTACAACGTCATGGTGCACCAGAAAGCATTTCTATGCGGTTTCCTCCGAAGACAGTCTTAATCTGTTCATTCTCCCAAAAGAACGGTGTATAACCCTAAGCAGTAGATCTATATGTTACCATTTACCATGAAGCTCTCTTACGCTGGAGGCAGCGTGGGTAGTGTAGTGGTTAAGAACCAGAGCTGTGAAGCCCTTGGATTCAAATTCTGGCTGTACCTGCTGTGTGACGTTGGGTGATTTAACTTCTCTGTTCCTCACTTCTTTCATTGTAAAGTAAGATTAAGAAGAGTCCCAATCTCACAGCATTTTCAGTTTCATCTGGCTAATGACGCAGGGCTGTGTTCTCCTAAGTTGTAACTGATAATTTTCTCAGGCCCTGCCTAAAGTTCTGACGTCTCAGTGGCCCACCTTTATTGCTATGGTAAGATAGTAAAATGGGACTTTTTCTGCTTCCATGTTGACTAAGGTACCAGTGCTGATGTTGGATCCAACCTACATGTGAGGCAGATCATCAGAAGCAGAAAGGGCTATGCTGAGAACAGCTTCCATGACCCTCCTCCCCCCCACCCCCAGCAACCACCGGAGGGTTCAGAAGTATCAGGAGGTGGAGGCGTGTTTGGAGGAGCCAGAGGAAGGGGAGCTTTGCCTCATACACTAGGGGGTTCTCAAAAGATTGTCTTGTTGACCAATTCAGTAAATGTCCATGGCTATATTTTTTGACCTAGCACTTGTTTTTATTGGAATATAGTTGATTTACAATATCATGTGAGTTTCAAGTATACAGCAAAGTGATTCAGTTATATATATATGTGTATGTGTATATATGCGTGTGTATATATATATATATATGTATTTATGTATATGTATACACACACATATATATTCCTTTTCAGATTCTTTTCCTTTATAGGTTATTATAAAATATTGAGTAGAGTTCCCTGTGTGGGTTTTGCTGGAAGCTACCGCTTAAAGGAAAACTGAGATCACCATATCCATGAGAAAAGGTGGATGGCAAATAACTTCACCATTTTCTAGCTTTGGGGCCTCAGGTAAATTATGTCTCTGTGCCTCTGTGTCATCATCTATAAAATTCTGATTTTAACGGTACTTCCTTCTTGACATTGATATGACGTTAAAATGAGTTTGTATGTGAAAGTGCTTAACATGGTACCTGGCAGGTAGTAAATATCCAAAATTCTTAGTTCATTTATTTTAATTATTTGGTGGTAAAGGTTTAGTAAATTATTCAAGGAAGAGAAGGATAAGAATGATCTGGGTCACTGGGGGAAAAAAAAACCTTACTCTACCTGGGAGTATCAACTGATTCCCTGTCCAAATTGTTTTACTATTTAATTCAATGATTCTCAGGGTGGATCTCCAGCCTGACCCATGAACTGGTCCATGTCATTGTTACCGGTTGTAATTTGGAAGTCCTGTGACTCTTGTTTTCTGGCCTGAATCCGTACGATTGGTTAAGTGAAGCAGCCATCTCTTCAGTATGCCATCCGCAGCAGTGCTTTACTTCCCACATGATCTGGAGAGGATGTTTCACACAGACAAGGAGATAGTTCTTGGAATATCATGGAAGGAGGTCCTAAGGCCCGTGGACCCAGATGGTTCCCAGAGACTTTGCGTTTGGTATAGGGCTCTCCTTTCCCAAGTGTCTGTGATCTACAGAAAGAGTTAAGTGGCCAGTAAAATCAGCTAAAGACCCAGGCCCTTCATCTGACTTCTCTGGATTTCTGAGACTTGTGAGGATAGACACTATAGGACACCCATGCCCCTGTGTGTTGGGTAGCATGACTGTATGTGCCTGGGTACATCTTTCTTACGAGAGAATTCATTGCTTTCTTCATATTCTCAAATGGTTAAAAATATTAACTGGTTTAGGATACAGTAGGGGAATTAAGGTCTAGCTTTCCCACCAGCAGGATAATCAGACCAATACCTGAAATGTGGTACCCTAGACAAGGAAAGGAATTTGTAATCAATGCATGTAACCCAGCAACCTCCCAGTCCCCGTCCCCATCCCCAAGATCACGGAGTTGGAAAAAACAGAGAATCCAAAAGCCGCTTTTCTTTTTCCCAACTTACAGTTTACTTTTAATTTTATTTTGGATTTAGACTGGTCAAAGGCTTTCCTGCCTTCTCTACAGAGATGTAATGTAATATGAACTCATAAGCATCATGGTTTGTTTGTTTTCTTGTAATCTGAAGCAGCTTTTATCAGAACCCTAATTCATGAGGAGAAGATAATCATGGGCAGGAAAAAGCAGATCTTCGTGAGGTTTTTTTTTTTTTTTTTCCCTTTCCTAAGATATCAGGACCATAAAGTATTACTTCTTTCCTTTTGTCTTGTCCCCTGTTAAAAGCAAGAGTTGATCCAGTTTCTTTTTCCCTCGTCCTTCAGTCTAATCTCACGCATGGGATTAATTAGACAAGGACATCTATCTTTATCCAGGAGATTGTTTTCAGAATTTTTTGATGTTGTCCTAGCATATCTACTTTTTTAGCGGCATTTTGTAATGATGGATGGGTTTGACTGTTTTTAATGCCTGGTGAGGCAAGCATTCACTTCTGTGTTGTGTATACATACATATGAGAAACATTAATTTTTAATTTACTCTGTTTTCCTTGAGAAACTGCCAGTGGATGATTCAGATATTCCAGAGAAAGGGGCTTTTCTTTTGTAACGTAGGACAGAGGACAGCTAAGCCCGCGTTCTGTCTTCAAAGCAGAGGGTCAGACTGAAGCAGCAGTAGTATTTATTTGTCCAGCTTACAAAAGGGCTATTTGGATTATGGAAACATTCATATAATTGTATTGAGAGTTGCTACCACGTCTTTTCCTCTAGTGTATGCTTAAACACTAGGCTTAGATACAGTGATAGAGAACCAGCAAGGGCTGTTCCCATGTTCTCTTAACTCAACAACTCGTGTGTCTGTGTTTGAGAATCAAATCTCAGGCCAGTGATTTGGGCAGTGGTGAGTTTAGGCTGGTCTCTAATTTCCTGTCCCAGGTGTGACACCACATTGGGAATATCCGCAGTCCTCACCTGTCTTGGACTTGGGTGGCCCAGGAGGCTGGATGCATGGGGTCTGCAGATTCCAAGAAGGAGCAGAACTTCCCCGCTTCCCTGGGAGGGCTCGGGGATGAAAACTGGAGAATTCCATTGGGCTTTCCAATAACCGCTATGGACAACCTGATTCAGGAGGTCGGAGACCTCTTCAACCCTCCCCAGATCATCCAAATAAACAGGGATTTACTCAGACGGAAGAGGTCAGTCCTGATTCCAAATGCCAGGAGGGAACTGGAGCATCTGAGCAAGAACTAATATTGCAGCCATGCGGGGCCTCATGGCAAGGCTGCCCTGTCTGGTTGTGCTGACGTGCACTGCACAAGGGCAGCACCGTTCACGTTGGGGATATCATTGACTTGTGCAGTTATTAAAACTGTTTCCTGGAGGATGGCATTAAGTGACTTACTCTAACACAATCAGTGTATTAGTTCAGTTTTAGGTAACATGAAAACACTTATTATTCACGCAGCTTTTGTTTGTGCAACAAATAATTAACATTTAGGGGACATTTCCTGGAGAGTGATGGTTGTTTTCTTTAATGTACGATTTTTTGTTGTTGTTGTTGTTGGGCACGTGAGATCCTACTTCCCCGGCCAGGGACTGAACCTGCACCCCCTGCAGTGGAAGTGCAGAGTCTTAACCATTAGACTGCCAGGGAAGTCCTGATGGTTCATTGCTTTTGATCTCTCCCCTCAGGACAGCCTTCTTAACATAGATTCAGAGGATCTGTCAGCGTTGATAGGGGGAAAAAAGAGTTGTATCTTCATTATCACTCACTCCTAACTGAACTTTAGGATTCTGAATGGAGGGAACCAACCATAACAGTACTGGCGGCACCTGCGACTCTCCTTATATCACATTTAAGTTGGTGCAGTGTCTCAAAATACTACTCGTGCTCATCACCATTTCAAAGTTATGCTAGTTGTGAAGACCTGCCTCTAATACGTTATTTAATGAGTTAATAAAGAGGAATGTCTATTACTCTATCGTAAATTTTTAAATGTATATTTAACTGTCTTTTAATAAAACTGGTTTCTTTTGTAATATTATATAGTTTATCTTATGAAACCCTATTCTGAGAAGGGGTTCACAAGCCTCAAAGCCAACTGAAGGGTCGGTGGCACAGAGATCAGGTTAAGAGATTTTGCTTAGCAAGTTCACGACTAGGAAATATTAATTCCTTTCCCTCTCCTTTTTGAGAATCATTCGCCCCCCTCCCCCACTACAGCTGACTGTGGAAAAGTCGTAATAATTGTATGAATCCCCATGAACAGTGTTTACCTCTGTGTCTAATTGCCGTGCAACATAATTACAACTATGCATGGCATTAAATGCGCATCAAATCGATATTTAGTTCATTTGCTTCGATTTCAACACCAAACTCTGTTCATTTCAGCAGACTTCATAGTGTCATAGTTTCTGCCCCAGTGAGAACGTGGTTGAGGAGAAGATGGTGCATGAAGTCAAGTGTGGCTCTAAATTTAACCTGTGCTTCCATTAGCGCTTCCATGGTGTATCTGATAAACACTCTTGTGGGACAAAAGATGACACTATTTTCTACATGATCATGTTCTTGGGTGATCATTTGTTCAGCACAGACATGTGCTTCTCCATGTGGAAAAGGATTAAGATGCTGTAAACTTCTAGACGGCGCTTTTGCAGGGGCAGGAGGCTGATGTGGGCCTGGTGACACTGCTTTCCACAGGGTGCAGGACGCTGTCCTGTGCACACGCAACCTCCTCACCCCATGTGGCCTCCTGGTCTCACTGTTAGCAGAATGACTGAGTCTCAGGATTATTCCCTCCAGATTCTAGAAGGAGGAATATGACTGTCCAGTCTGATGTCCTCCGGGCTCATTCAGGAAGCCAAGGGGACGAGGTCTTATGGTGCAACCATCCTGCAGGGACCCCATACGTGGAGGGCGGCTCTCTGGAAGAATCAAGGGAGGCAAAGCTTTCTGTAATGGGATCATAAAGGCTGAAAATGGAGGGAACATAATGATTCTCGAGGAAGCCCCCCACCTGTGAGTGTTGTCAGGACATCCCCTTGGTGGCTGGTACAGAGACCGGGGCATGAAGACCAAGCTAGCCGTTCTTTGTATTTTCAGATACATATTCAGGGAACATAGGAGGGCCTTTTACATGACTGACTCTGTGTAAGGCAGTTTTTGTTAATTGGAGTATGTATAGCTGATTTACAGTGTTGTGTTAGTTTCAGGTGCACAGCACAGTGATTCAGTTATGCATATATATCTTTTTTTCAGATTCTATTCCCTTACAGGTTATTATGAAATACTGAGTAGAACTCCCTGTGCTGTACAGTAGGTCCTTGTTGGTTACCTGTTTTATATATAGTAGTGTGTGTATCTGTTAATCCCAAACTCCTCATTTATCCCAACCCCCCATTTCCCCTTCGGTATATGTTAGGAAATTTTTGTGTACATCATCTCATTTAATCCTCAGATTTCCTTAAGCTCCACCTGCCAAAATTTCTCTGATGTCAATCTCCTTTATAGGATTCTTTCTAGTCCTCCCCTTTAATGCCAACTTTTTTCAGGAGTCCCCAGCTTCACACACATAAGTTTCCTGGCATCTCCTGTGGGTGTCTCACATGTACTCACCAACTTTGCCCATGTGGGTCATTTTCCTTCTCCTCTGCTTGGCCCTCTTAGATCATGGCTGAGCCCTCTGCTGTTTCTGGGGCCTCTGGAAGGTGTTTCTCCACCTCCATGATTGCAGGGCTGATGCCCATGGTGCTAGCACCTGTGCCAGAGATACCTTCTCTAGCCTGACACTGGTACCGCCTCCACTGTGGCTGAAGCCATTGGCAGTGGGGACAGTGTTAAAGACTCAACAGCTAAACTGAACAGCATACTGGACTCAAGTGCAGAATAAATCCCTGAGCTAGAAGATAAATAATGAGATAGGAAGTATTAAAAAAAAAAAAGGTTAAGAAACCTGAGGACAGATCCATAACTTCCAACATCCATCTAATAAATGGCACAAAAAGAGAAAATAGAAAGCATGAAAAAGAAAAGAAATAGTGGCCATGAATTTTTTAGGACATGAGTTCTCAGATGAAGTTCACTCAAAAGCCAAGCTGAATAAATGTGAGTCATAATCACAGTGAGATCGTACTTCATGGTCACTAAGATGGCTAAAACCAAAAAGTCAACAATAACAAGTGTAAGCAAAAATGTGGAGATACTGAGACCCTTGCACATGGCAGTGGGAATTTTATTTTACGTTATTTTTAAAATAAATTTATTTATGTATTTATTTATGGCTGTGTTGGGTCTTCGTTGCTGCGTGCAGGCTTTCTCTAGTTGTGGCGAGTGGGGGCTACTCTTCATTGTGGTGTGCAGGCTTCTCATTGCGGTGGCTTCTCTTGTTGCGGAGCACAGGCTCTAGGCGCACGGGCTTCGGTAGTTGTGGCACGCAGGCTCAGTAGCTGTGGCTCGTGGGCTCTAGAGCGCAGGCTCGTTAGTTGTGGTGCATGGTGCACGGGCTTAGTTGCTCTGTGGCATGTGGGATCTTCCCAGACCAGGACTCGAACCCATGTCACCTGCATTGGCAGGTGGATTCTTAACCACTGCGCCACCAGGGAAGCCCTTGCAGTGGGAATTTTAGATAGTGCAACAGCTTTGGAAAATAGTCTGGCAGTTCTCAAAAGGTTACGACGACGTAGCCAAGAGAACTGAAAATGTGTTCACACAAAAGCTTGAACATGAAAGTTTATGCAGCGTTATTCATCATAGCCAAAATTTAGAAACAAACCAAATGTTTATCACTTGCAAATGGAAAAATGAATGTGGATGAATGGATAAACATAAAATGGAATATTATTCCGCCATAAAAAATAAATTGCTGACACATGCTACAACATAGATGAACCTCGAAAACATTAAGTGAGAGAAGCCACATATTATATGATCCCATTTAGATGAAGTGTCCAAAATAAACAGATACGACAAAAAGTAGATGCGTGGTTGCCAGGGGCTGTGACAGGGCAAAATGGGGAGTTACTGAGTTTTCTTTGGGGGATGATGAAAAAGTTCCCAAATTAGATAATTGTGATGGTTGCACACCCTTGTAAATATACTCACAACCACTGAATTGTATACCTTAAAAGGGCGAACTTTACGTTATGTGAATTATGTCTCAATTAAACTGTTAGAACAAAAAAGTGAGTCCTCACCAAAGCTGGGCCGAGGTTACGCTAGGTCCCGTGAGAATAATTCCTCTCACCCCTCACTTGAGTGGTTTGGGTCTAAGGTGTACTGTTCTCCAGTCACAGAACGTGTGTGTATGTGAGAGAGAGAAAAGTTTGTTAAGCATTTGTTTGCATCCTCCAGCCTCAGGTTCTAGGAGGCTGGCCTGGAAGATAATCTGAAGAGCAGCTGGATGCCCTCCTCAGGATGGCTCCAACCTCCATGCCCATCAGAGCCTGCGTTCTTTCCCAGGGGCTCCGTGGTCCCTTCCACATACAGCCCCCTGGCACACACAGTGGTCCAGCCCCCGGAGCCTTGTTCACTCAAAACAACTTGGGGAGGGCTTCCCTGGTGGCGCAGTGGTTGAGAGTCCGCCTGCTGATGCAGGGGACACGGGTTCGTGCCCCGGTCTGGGAAGATCCCACATGCCACAGAGCGGCTGGGCCCGTGAGCCATGGCCACTGAGCCTGCACGTCCAGAGCCTGTGCTCCACAACGGGAGAGGCCACAACAGTGAGAGGCCTGCGTACAGCAAAAAAACAAAAAAACAAAAAAAACAATTTGGGGAGGTATCAGTATCCACATTTGCACATGAGAAAAACCGAGCTCAGAGAGATGGTGGCTCAAGAAGCAAAGAAAACGAACACTGATTTTTATCCTCGTGAGTTTGCCAACCCCCTTTAATCTGATTCTTCAAAGTGCTCTTATTACTCAGCCATTAAAAAGAATGAAATAATGCCGTTTGCAGCAACATGGTTGGACCTGGAGATTATCATACTACGTGAAGTAAGTGAGACAGAGAAAGACAAATACCATATGATATCACTTATGTGGGGCATCTAAAGTATGACACAAATGAACTTATCTACAAAGCAGAAACAGACTCACAGACCCAGAGAACAGGCTTGTGGTTGCCAAGGAGGAGGGGGTTGGCGGGCAGGGATGGAGTGGGAGGTTGGGATTAGCAGATGCAAACTATTATATTTATGATGGATAAACAACAAGGTCCTACTGTACAGCACAGGGAACTATGTTCAATATCCTGTGATAAACCATAATGGAAAAAATATGAAAAAGAACGTATATATGTATAACTGAGTCATTTTGCTGTACAGCAGAAATTAAGCACGACATTGCAAATCGACTATAGCTCAATCAATTAAAAAAAAAAACAACAGTGAACCTTGCTGACTAACTTTGTCACAGGCCTCTGGGTTCAGTAATGACTACAACTGAGCTAAAACATGATCATTGACAATGATAGCAAAGCTGAGCTTCAGTTAATTTTTGTGCTAGCCCAAAGAGTAAGTAAACCAACGGCTCTGATGAGTAAGAGCCCCCAGGGAAGCCCGAGTCCTGTCTGACTTCCGGTTTTCTCTCTCATCCCCCATGACCTCAGCTGGGCAGACACCACAGGCGCCCACCACACGGCTGAAACCTCATCAAGGACAAAAGATGGTGTTCATCATCTCTCTCCCCGTGATAAACGGTTGTTTAGATGCTCAGGTTTCCCTCTTTGTGAAACTCAGATACAATAACAACTTACCACAATCACTGGCAGAATTTCAGTAGAGCTACTTTTGAGCCCCATAGAGCCACTGCCAGTCTGGCAGAATGCTTTTATTTTGTTTTGTTTGGTCTTGGTTTGTTTCTTAATTACAGACCGCAGTGTCCAGGATTCAAGGATGAATTATAACCATGGGTGGCCCACTGGTTTACCAAGGCTTGTGAATACTGCCAGGCCATAGCCAAGACAGTCCTGAGGCTTGTGGGTACCTGGTATGGAAAAAAACACAGAGCAGCTCCAAAGTTCCAGAAAACTGGAAACATGGTAGTTCCTCCTAGGTCCACCCCACCTCCCCCACAGGCACCTGGAGACCTGACAGAAGACACATTTAACCCCCTTGAGCACAGTAATATGGGTACATGCATACCTTTCCTTTGCTAACCTTAAAAATAAAGTATGCTTCTTAGCAGTATTTTTTTGGATCTGTCATCTAAAGCAAAGGAAATAAAAGCAAAAATAAACAAATGGGACCTAGCTAAACTTAAAATCTTCTGCACAGAAAAGGAAACCACCAACAAAACAAAAAGACAACCTACTGAATAGGAGAAAAATGGTTGCAAATGCTATGACTGATAAGGAGTTAATATCCAAAATATATAAACACCTCATACAACTCAATATAAAAAAGAAAGAAAAAAAAACCTGATTGGGCAGAATTTCTGAATAGACATTTTTCCAAAGAAGACATACAGATGGCCAATGGGCACATGAAAAGATCCTCAATGTCACTA
Source organism: Mesoplodon mirus (assembly GCF_964341445.2). Taxonomy (NCBI): domain Eukaryota; kingdom Metazoa; phylum Chordata; class Mammalia; order Artiodactyla; family Ziphiidae; genus Mesoplodon; species Mesoplodon mirus. The sequence continues at coordinate 21,769,516 of NC_138982.1, read as the reverse complement.
ATCATCAGGGAAATGCAAATCAAAACCATAGTGAGATATCACCTCACACCTGTCAGAACAGCTATCTTCAAAAAGACAACAAAGAACAAACGTTGATGGGGATGTAGAGAGAAGGGAACCCTCATACACTGTTGGTGGGAATGTAAATTGGTGCAGCCACTGTGGAAAACAGTATGGAGGTTCCTCAAAAAACTAAGAATAGAACTACTATATGATCCAGCAGTTTCACTCATAGGTACCTAAGGAAAACAAAAACACTAGTTTAAAATGACACATGTACCCCAAAGTTCACAGCCTCATTATTTACAGTTGCCAAGATATGGAAGCGACCTAAGTGCTCATCAACAGATGAATGGATAAAGATGATGTGGTACATATAGACAATGGAATACTACTCAGCCATAAAAAAGAATGAAATTCTACCATTTGTAGCAACATGGATAGACCTCAAGGGTAGTACTATGTTTAGTAAAATAAGTCAGACAGAGAAGACAAATACTGTATGTTATCACTTATATGTGAAATCTTAAAAGTAAGATGAATGAATATAACAAAACAGAAATAGACTCACAGATACAGAGAACAAACTAGTGGTTACCAGTGGGGAGAGGGAATGGGGGAGGGGCAAGATAGGGGTATGGGATTAAGCGGTATGAACTATTAGGTATAAAATAAATAAGCTATTTATTGTATTGTACAGCACAGGGAATATAGCCAATATATTAGAATAACTATAAATGGAGTATAATCTATAAAAATATTGAATCACTACGTTGTACACCTGAAACTAATATAATATTGTAAATCAACTATACTTCAATTTAAAAGAAACAAAAGATGGAGCCCATAGGCCTTGTGGAAGACTTAGATATTGGGAATAAAGGAAGAAAAGAGGCAAAGATTATTCCAAAGATGGACTGACCAGCTGGAATGGATCAAGGTCAAAGAAAACATCCAGAAGAGTGAATGTGAGCACCAAGCTGAGTAAGGAAGAAAGAAATCATCCTGGGGGTCTGAGGGAGCAATACTAGAGCACCGTAGTTACGACGGATGGAGCACAGAGGCAGGTGGCTTTGGGGTCATGGGCAAGTGGAGAGGATTTAAAGGACATTCAAGGCAGGAGGAAATGCTTGCGCAAAGCTGTGGGAATGGAACGAACATTGAATGTCAGGGGAAGAAGAGACCCGCAGAATTGGGTAAGGCAGCTTTGCTAGGAAGCAGTGAAAGTGAGGCGGAGAAGTCAGGTGCAGTGGGGATTTGGGAGGCTTGACTACCTGCCCGGTAATACACTGCGAGTCTAGACACCTGGCTTCTAGGTTCAGCCATGATCTGTGCATCATATAAGAGGCCACTTCCTTTTGTGAACATCAGGAAAGTTGTAAAAATACTGCCAGAGATATGGTATGAAAACTCTCAGATCTTAAAATTAGCAGTGGGCCATCCAAAATTTAAAGATTGGTCACTCATATGAACACTACTTTAACTCCACATGTGGATAGTGGAACTCATCTTTCTGTGCATTTTAATAACCTGAATGAAACTCAGTGTGTGCTTTTGGTTATGTAATTTATATAGCAAAACTCTCTTATGCACATGTACCATTTACTATGCGATCTACATTTCTGGGTGCACTAAGCATCTACACTTAATATCCAATAACCATTCAGGGCTACGGGCACAAAGCCACTTACGCTCTACTTCATGGGCAGTTAAAGGATTTATCAAGAGTAACTTTTTCTACTCACAATTTTTTTTTTTTTTTTTTTTTTTTTTTTGCGGTACGTGGGCCTCTCACTGCTGTGGCCTCTCCCGTTGTGGAGCACAGGCTCCGGACGCGCAGGCTCAGCGGCCATGGCTCACGGGCCCAGCCGCCCCGCGGCATGTGGGATCTTCCCAGACCGGGGCACGAACCCGTGTCCCCTGCATCGGCAGGCAGACTCTCAACCACTGCGCCACCAGGGAAGCCCTCTACTCACAATTTTTGCCTTGGGTATTAGAACGTAAGCCTTGAATGAGATGCAAGTTTGCTCCAAGCACTGGTTCACAGTATTGGCTGCACACTGGAATTTAGAGCCAGGGAGCTTTAAAAACTGGTGATACCTGGGTCCTTTCCCCTGAGATTCTGACTTAATTGATCTGGGGTGAGGCCTGGGTGTCAGAATCATTAAAATCTCCTGGGGTGATTCTAATGTGCAGCAGAGTTTGAGAACTACTGCTTTAAGTTTATTTTGATTGTTTTAAGATATATATATATTTTTTTTATTGAAGTATAGTTGATTTATAATATATTAGTTTCAGGTGTACAACATAGTGATTCGATATTTGTATAGATTATACTCCATTTATAGTTATTATAAAATATTGGCTATATTCCCTGTATGGTACAATAATATATCCTTGTAGATTATTTATTTTATACATAGTAGTTTGTACCTCTTAATCTCCTACCCCTATCTTCCCCTCCCCTCTTCCTTCTCCCCACTGGTACCACCAGTTTGTTCTCTATATCTGTTAGCCTGTTTCTGTTTTGTTATATTCATTCGTTTTATTTTTTAGTTTCCACATGTAAGTGATAACATACAGTATTTGTTTTTAATTTATTACACTAAGCATAACAACCTCTAGGTCCATCCATGTTTCTGCAAATGGCAGAATTTCATTCTTTTGTATGTCTGAGTAATATTCCATTGTATACATGTACCACATCTTCTTTATCCATTCATCTATTGATGGACACTTAGGTTGTTTCCATATCTTGGCAGTTGTAGATAGTGCTGCTATGAACATTGGGGTGCATGTATCTTTTCAAATTAGTGTTTTTGTTTTCTTAAAATATATACCCAGAAGTGGGATTGCAGAATCATATGGTAGTTCTATTTTTAGTTTTTGGGGAAACTCCATACTGTTTTCCACAGTGGCTGCACCATTTTACATGCCCCCCCCAGCAGTGTACGATGGGCCCCTTTTCTCCACATTTTCGCCAGCATTTATTATTTGTAGACTTTTTGATGATGGCCATTCTGACCAGTGTGAGGTAATGCCTCATTATGGTTTTGATTTGCACCTGTGGGCTCCATCTCGAAAGTCCTCCAGAATCTCCCCACTGCTTACCACCCGCACAAGTACAAGGCACCATTTGACGCCACCTTGGTTATTGTAATAATCACCCAATAAGTCTTCCTGCTTCCACTTCTGCCCTTACAGACTGGCTTCCAGAGTGATCCTTTTAGACTGTAATTCCAGGCACGTCCCTCCCCTATTCAAGGTCCTTCAATGGCTCCCACCACCCTTAGGATGAAACTGAAAATTCACCAAGATCTTCTAAGACACACGAGCGATTAAAACTTTCTTCACAGAGTTTGACTTTCCATATTAATAATAACAGCTGGCATTGAACAAGTGTTTACACGAGGCACTGTTCTAAGCCTTTTACATGTTTCACCTGGTAAGAGACAGAGGCACAAAGAGGTCAGGAGCCTTTCCCCAAGTACACCGGCAGTAAGCCATGAGCTAGGATTTGAACCCATACCAGCCTCTGGACCACCGCCCCTGCCGCTAGACATAGGCCATATACTAAGATGTGTTGCAATCCACGCTGTCAGACCCTCATTGTAATTTCAAATATTTCCGTAAGGAGCCCGACACTATTTGTTTTCTTACATTTGCAAATGCATCAATGTGTGACTTTGTAGGTGGAAAGATTTTAAGGAAGGGGAAAGAGAAAACACTGGAGCCTGAATTAATTAGGCAAGCCCAATCCCTCAGACAGCAATGCCCCAGAGCCAAGCTGGGAGCCAAGAAATTTGTTTTAAAAATATGATCTCTCCCAAGCCACAGATTACGTCAAATATATGGTGATATACCACCCAAAAGGCAAAACCGCAGCTTGCTTGTTTAAAGGCTGCTTTAGGTTAGCTTAGCTGCCCAGCTGCACCACAAGCCATGGGCTGCAGATTCTAGGCAAAGGTTGAAAAGTCCTCTGGAGAAGAGGCACCGTGGTCCTGCCCTCCCAGAGGCTCTGCATCTTTGGAAGGAGTGCCCTGGGCTGCTGACGTCAGGCAGGCCGGTGGGCCACTGGCTTTCACCGTAGCCACCGCCGGCCAGAAGTGTCCACCACACTCCCTGCCCCGAAAGGAGGGAACAGTCCTGTTTGTTGAGTAGCACAAAGAGCTTGGGCTTCGACCAGCGTTCCCTCAGAAAGAGGAAAATGTCCCCCAGTGGTGTGAACAACAGGGATGGGGAAGGGTCTGAGGCATCCCGGGAGCAGGGTCACTGCAGAGTCAGGAGTGGAAGGCAGGTGGCCGGCTGTCTGAAACAGTCACGCAGTTCAGGCGATTAACCCACCGGGTCCCCGTCTTGTCCCGAGGGCCCAAGCTCTTCTGTTGATTCTGCTTTGTGAGTGACACGTGGGTACCCTACCTGGAGCCTGGTCGCACCTGGGGGGAAGGGTTTAGGAGGTTTAGCTGGCCCTCCCCGATGTATCATACAGTTGTCATCTGAAACCATGGAGAACACAGGGAAGGAAAAGCCGTTACACCCCAGGAGGGGCCGTGCCCATTTTTGGCAGGGGGGAGTGAGTGAGCTGGCGTTGGGTTTCTTGATCAGGTCTCCATGGCAGGCCGGCGGCCCCCCAGCAAGGCGTGGTACCCCTGTCCTCTGTGTGAACCTGCCTGAAAGGGATCCAGGAGTTATTGGGTAATCAGGACTTGTCAGCACCTCGGTTATGCAGGATGGTTCAACCCGATAATGTGAATGGAACCTGTAATAGCACTGATGAAAAGCGCTCCAGTTTCAAAAGGGCCTTGAATGATTTTTTGTTCATTTTCTGTTTACATGTAATGTGTTATTGATGTCACTACCTTATAATACAGCAGCTTGTTTCATAGAAAAAACAGGAATTATTCATTCTTTAAAAAAAAAAGACTAAGAAGAAGAAAGAAGGGAAGAAAGAAACCCTGTTACGTGAGGAAAATTGCATTCGAATGCTGCAACTGAAACATATTGATTTTCTGGCACCAGACTTTTTAGATTAAAAATGCCAATACTAAATCCTTTCATGACCCATAGTTCATATGAAGTTCGCATGTCATTTACTATTATTCTGTGGGGAAAAAAAAAGAAGCTGAATCTTTAATGAAAACAGAGTTGGAAAGAATGTCTGCCGTTTCTACAATTTGCATACCATTAGAATAATGCTTGCTTATGCATGCTGAGTGGGGTGGGTTGAACACTTGTTAGTTCAGATCAAAAACCGTGTGTCTATGTTAATCGTCTGCCTGGCTTGGCCTCACCCTGGGTAAGGACCGTGGATGGACCATTTTCATCGTCCAAGTCATTCAGGGTGGCATGTCCAGCTGCCCCGTGGTAAGACACGTTCCTTCACGTTCTGTGAGGGTCAGAGACCTATGTCTGGTCTCACCGTGGTCCAGAAAACATCAATGGTACCTATTCGTTGTTGAGAACAACAACAGAGCCACAGACGTTCCTGGTGCAGTCCTGATTTTGTTGCACAGTTACTGCTGATCTCAGGAGTTCCTGGGCCAACACACCACAGCCTCCACAGCACGTCTGGTCGCACCTCTATTTTCTTGCGATGCGCCGTGAGTTAGTTAGATTGGAAAGTCAAGCAAAAACAGCTTTCCTAAAGACCCATGTCCGTTTTCTCTATTCTTCCATGTTTTCAAACCATTATCACAAACTTGTATGCCTTTTTCAGAGCTCACTCTACCTCTGGCTAAGCCAGGGACTATTGGGGTTTCCTTGTCTTTGGACAAAGATGAGCTCATTCTCTAACTTTTCAGTCTTTATTCCTAGAAGGAGGATGATACACTCAGTGTAGATTTCTTGAATAAGCAGCTCCTCTAACCGGAATCCTGCTTAGCGTCCACAGCAGGGGTTGACAAGATCCACAACCAAATCTTAACCTGACACCTGCTTTTGTAAATAAAGTTTTATTGGAACACAACCACATCTGTGTGTTTACATATTGTCTATGGTTCTGCAATAGCAGAGTTGAGTAGTTGCCATTCAGAATGCATGGCCAGCAGAGCCTGAAATATTTGCTATCTGGTCCTTCTTGGAAAAAAATGTGCTAATCCCTGGCCTATAGAGCTGTGTTTCTCTAAAATCTTCTCCTACGTTATGATGTCGAAGAGTAGATACAGCTGCTTCTCAAAGCTTCACTATGAACGCGAACGTAAGAGTAGGTTAAATCATGAATTTAAAATCATGGCCTTTCGAGTGAGGTGGAATCTTACAAATCACCTTGTCCTACTTCCTATCTGACTGATGTTTGATTACCGTCAATAACATATTCCGGTACTGGGACAACTATTAAATCCCCAAACATGCCATTCTGTATTTTGATAGTTCTGTTAGGAACTCTTCCTTGAATCAAGTAAAAATCTATCTCCTTGGGCTTCCCTGGTGGCGCAGTGGTTGAGAGTCCGCCTGCCGATGCAGGGGACACGGGTTCGTGCCCCGATCCCGGAAGATCCCACATGCCGCGGAGCGGCTGGGCCCGCAAGCCATGGCCGCGGAGCCTGTGTGTGTCCGGAGCCTGTGCTCCGCAACGGGAGAGGCCACAGCAGTGAGAGGCCCGCGTACAGCAAAAAAAAAAAAAATCTATCTCCTTGTTGGTTCTTTCCATTTGTATGTCTGTATGCTTTGCAGGCATATAAACAAGTATGAACCCTCCTCAATGCAGTGATCATTCAGGTATTAAAAACTGTTATTTTCTCCCTGAGTGTTTTCTTCTTCAAGTTAGATTTTCCAGTTTACTTTCCTGGTTCCTTTTATGTTTGAGTCCTGAGGCCTTTACCAATCCAGTCACACTCCCCTGGATGCCTTAATCCATCACCAGGTACTAAGGCAATATTCCAGGTTGTGGTTCCACCAATGTGGAGTTACACAGAGCCATCACCTCCATCATTCTAGAATTAATATTTCTGTTTTTGTAAGCTAAAATTGAATTTGTCTTTGGGGAGACCACATCTCACTGTTGATTCTGACCATGCATGAAATCCACTGTCTCAGTCAGCTCTGGCTGCTACGACAAAATACCATAGACCGGGTGGTTCAACCAGTAGACATGTGTTTCTCATGGTTCTGGAGGCTAGGAATTGTAAGACCAAGGTGCCGGCATATTTGGCTCCTGTGAGAGCCCGCTTCCTGGTTTGTAGACGGCCACCTTCTCACTGTATGCTTGCAGTTCCTTTCCTGGGTTGTGTGCATGTGAAGAGAGAAGTCTCTCTGTCTCTTCATATAAGAACACTAATCCAACCCTCATGGCTTCATCTAAACCTGATCATCTCCCAAAGGCCCCGCTTCTAAATACCATCACATTGGGAGTTAGGACTGTACCCTGTGAATTTTGGGGGGATGCAAACATTCAGTCCATAGCATCAACTAAAACCCCTTTTCAGATATATAGAAAGTTATCTTGCTCTTTTTCCTACCTTTGTCCTTTTTCCACTGACCTACCCCCGCCACCATACCTGCCTGAACTGTGTCTCTGATTTTACAAGGGAACCCGATCCCTTAACATCTGATAGTTGCTTCTTAACTGGGAAGGAATAAAACAAAGGTCTCTAATCCTTTCTCCCTTCATCCATCCATGTGAAACATGGCTTCTTCCAAACTACTGACTCTTCTCCCACCTACTTTATCCACCTCCAATGGAAAGAAACCAGCTAAAAGCAAAGACTCCCCTCCTTTTGGTAACATGATAGGATTGCCCATGCTGGCTTTCTGTGGCTGAGCATACCATATGATGAAACCTGGCCAATGAATCACAAGCGTGAAAATGATGTGCATCACTTCCAGACCAAGCATGTAACTGCCAGTTCAAAACGCTGGATCTCTCTCCTCTCTCTTTGTTTCTCTCTCTCTCAGTTTCTCTCGCTCTCTCTCTGGCATGGTGTTCAGCAGCATTCAAGACTGTGGCCATTGTATGAGTCTGGGTCTCAGAATACGGTGGCAGAGAGCAGATCCCCTGCTAAGTCAGGGTGGACATGGAGACTGCGTGAAAAATATTCCTTTGTTTCTGTAAGTGGCTGAGATTTGGGGGTTGTTTTTACAACATAGCCTGGCCTATCTGACTTATATTCACATTTTCTGGACACTCATTCATTCAACATCAGGTAACTCTTTGTTTAGTAGCTACTGTGTGAAAGCACTTGGGCTGTCACAGTGAACAAAACAAAAATCTCTACCCTTGTGGAAATAAAGGGTTTAACATTTAATGTAATGGCCACCTCACACCTGGACTCTTCCAAATACAGTGTGGCAGACAGAAGGTGACACATTCAGGATGAGTGTCTTTCGATGTGTGATTGTCCATGAATACACTAGAGATCATCCAGGCTGGGTGTCGGAGGGCCAGGGTTCAAGTGCTGGTGTTGCCACTTACCTGCTGTATGACTTTAGGCTGACCGCTCTACTCGTCTGGGCCTCTCTTTCCTTTACCCCTTTACATGCATGCTTAATTCCATTCCATGCCATTCATAACCAATGGTTGTCCAGCCTCTACCTGAATACTTCCAGAAACAGGATCCTCACCACTTGCCAAGGCAGTGTTACATTTCTGAGCACCTGTGTCTGCTTGAATGTTTTTCCTCTGAAGCTCTTACACTCCAGAAGCCTGGAGATGCAGCAAATTACATTTTGTGCTGAAATCCCCAAGGCCAGAATTTGCAGGTAAATCAATTTTTTACTGAGTTTCTATTTTGTGCCAAGCACTGCCTTGGACTAGAAGCTCTGGAGCTTAGAGGAGAAGCTTGCACAATGGCCCTGAACTTCACATTCAAGTAGACGGATAAGAGTGGCAGGTAGGCATTCTTTAAATGGTTATAATAATACTGACTGATTCATTGGAGAGTTGTGGGAATTAAATGAGAAAATATAGGTAAAATGTTCAAAATGCCCAGAGTAGTGTTAGTAAACTTTTAATAAAGATAAGTAATATTTCTATTATAGCTAATACATATTATATCATTTTTCTTTTAACTTCTGTTTCTTTTTAAACCCCTTTAATTTGTTTCACACTGGTATTTAACCAGTTATTCTTTGAGAGTCAGGTAGGTCCCAGAAGTGTTTGAATGCCTCATTTCAGGGTGCAATCAGTTGCATGGTTTCATCCCTGCCCTCTGAAAGACTACTCCAGGGTGGAAAAAAAAATGTTGGTTATGTACCTGGCTTTTGTGTGTGTGTGTGTGTTTTTTTTTTTTGAATAGCCCTCTGAAGGGAATTATGACAGTGACTGCAAAAAAAAAAAAAAAAAAGTGGTAGGTAGGCACCAGGGCATGACATATTGTACTAAATTGTGTTTCAGAGTCAGGGGAAAGGGAGAGGTGGTGGGGATGAGGGTGACCAAGGAGGGCTTCATGGAGAGCATGGGAGTTCTGTCCAGCCTGGAAGGATTGTAGACTCCAGGTAGGTGGAGGGCATCAGAGAGCGATCTATCAGACAGGGAGAGCCCCCTTAGGGAAGGCAAGGACAGCGAGTGTGGTGTCCTGTGGAAGCAGGATGGGGCCCCCCTGGTAAGAACAGAGAGCGGGAGTGAGGAGGAGATTCTGACCAGCACTGTGCGGACAGTGACCAGAGGAGCCCACTGGTAGAACTTTGAAAGACAGAATACCAGCCATCCATACTGTCTAGATGTGTAGTAAAGAATGTCTTCATTTTCTTTTCAATCAAAAAGTTCTCCCATAGCTAACAAAAAGAGCTTTGCCTATCTGGGACTTCTCCTTTTGTCACAGATTCTCCGTTCGTTTAGTTTTCATCTAATTAACAATAGCTATCAAACTTTCAAATTACAGATGTTTCTCCCTGGACATCCCTTGTGTTGATGGCAGTTTCTCCACACCAGTGTAAATGGGTCTTTTGAAGGCTTCCATGGGGAGGCAGGGGGGAGCTTAAGCCTGTCCTCACGCTGTAACAAGACATGTTGGTGGGAATGGAAATTGGTGCAGCCACTAGGGAGAACAGTATGCAGGTTCCTTACAAAACTAAAAATAGAGCTACCATATGACCCAGCAATCCCACTCCTGGGCATATATCCAGAGAAAACCATAATTCAAAAAGATGCATGCACCCCAATGTTCATAGCAGCTCTATTTACAATAGCCAAGACATGGAAACAACCTAAATTTCCATCGACAGAGTAATGGATAAAGAAGATGTGGTACATATATACAATGGAATATTACTCAGCCAGAAAAAGGAACGAAATAATGCCATTTGCAACAACATGGATGGACCTAGAGATTGTCATACTAAGACGAGTAAGTCAGACAGAGAAAGACAAATATCATATGATATCACTTATATGTGGAATCTAAAAAAAAAAAAAAAACGATACACATGAACTTATTTACAAAACCGAAACAGACACACAGATTTAGAGAACAAACTTATGGTTACCAGGGGGTAAGGCTGGGGGTGGGAGGGATAGACTGGGAGTTTGGGATTGACATGTACACACTGCTATATTTAAAATAAAATGCCATTCCATGAAAAAAGAAAAAAAAGACATTTGGAGAAGGGAAATATGGAAAGGAACACAGTTGCCAAATGGGCTCCATCCTTCATCTAAGTGATGGGTTTATTTAGGCTTTCAGTGAGAATGGCTTTCCCCAGGGCACATATGGTACATAGACAGTTCAGGCTCATGACACAAACTCTCAAAAAAAGCAGGGAATGACAGTGGGGGCTGTGGAGACACACTGCAGCCACCCCTCTTTGCCTCTCAGCTGACCTCCTGGGTGTTTCCACCTCCTTGTTCAAGTAAGTGAGTTTCAGGTCCCCACAGAAAAATTCACCTGAGACCCAAGCTCCTTAGTGTGGTACTCAGTTAAAAAGAAAAAAGTAAGAAGATGGGTGAAAACAGAAATCCTGTGTTCCAAATGGAAGTTATTTGGGGAGCAGGTGAGTTGTTTCCTGTGGTATGTGGGGAAGCAGTTAATGAACTCACTGAATCCAAGGCAGTCATTTTGAAATGCCAAGGAGGGTGGGGGAGAGTCAGAGACGGAAGGAAAATTAGTGTGTGATTCTATAAATGGAAAGGTGGGATTTGGGCTAAGTACCTTTCGGAAAGTTAAGGTTATCATTAAAAATAATGCACTGACTTTTCTGTAGATCTTGATAGTTTTCAAAACATGTCCAGATCCAGTATTTTATTTGATTCCCCCAGCAACCCTGGGGGGTAGGCAGAATGGATTTTTTTTTTTTTTTTTTTTTGGTGTTCATTTGACAGATGAGAAGTTAGAGGATTCCCTCAAGATTACACAGCTAATGAACAGTAAAGTCAGGCCTTTAGAAACTCAGTCCTAACTCTGGTCTGGTCAAGTATGGAGGAAAAGCAAAACCTGGGAGTTAACAGTGGATTCATAAAATGTAATCCACTTAAGAGAGGAGGTGTGGCAATGTAAATAGTTTAGTAGGCAAGGGCTCACTTTGGAGCAGAAATTGCAAATAGAGATCATAATCTACTAGAAGATGACCTTGCACAATTATGACCCAAACAATGTTGACAAAGTTTTTTCAGTTTTTAACAAGATGTAAAATTCAGGACAATTCACAGTGAAATCTAGATGTCTCATCTCTCTTAAAATCAGCATGTCTGGTTCCACTGTCTGGTCCCACACGGCCACAACCAGCAGGAGCTTAGGAGCAGTGTCCCTCTTTAATAGATATGAGTGCTCTAGTTTGCCACAGTCCTCACCATTCCCTGTCGTCCCCAGCCCTGAAGACCAGGGGTCAGTTGATATTCCCCTCACACCCATGCTGTTATTTTTCTCCTACTCATCTGCACCATTCATTGGATTCTGCAGGCATTTTGTTTTCTTTTTTCTTTTTATTTATTGCTGTACGCAGGCCTCTCACTGTTGTGGCCTCTCCCGTTGCAAAGCACAGGCTCCGGACACGCAGGCTCAGTGGCCATGGCTCACGGGCCCAGCCGCTCCGCGGCATGTGGGATCTTCCCGGACTGGGGCACGAACCCGGGTCCCCTGCATCAGCAGGCGGACTCTCAATCACTGCGCCACCAGGGAAGCCCCTCTGCAGGCATTTGAACTTGTGCCTCCTGGCTCTATCAATTTCTGGCTATGTGAACATGGCAGTCTACTTTCACTCTCAAGGTTTCCACTTCTATTTCCATTCTATAAAATAGGGATGATAATGGTGGCACTATAGTGAGTATTTGGGATTTTTTTGTTATTTTTTCTTTCTTTAATTTTTTTTCTTTTTTTTTTACACTGAAGTCTAGTTGATTTACAATGGTTTAGGTGTATAGCAAAGTGATTCAAATTCAAAGTGAGCAAAATATATATATATTCTTTTTCACATTCTTTTCCATTATGGTTTATTATAAGATATTTAATATAGTTCCCTGTGCCATATAGTAGGTGCTTGTTGGTTATCTATTTTAGATATAGTGTTGTGTATCTGTTAATGTCAAACTCCTAATTTATCCTCCCCCCTTTCTGCTTTGGTAACCATAAGTTTGTTTTCAATGTCTGTGAGTCTATTTTTGTTTTGTAAATAAGTTCATTTGTATCTTTTTTTAGATATAAATGATATCATATATTTGTCTTTCTCTTTCTGACTTGCTTCACTTAGTATGATAATCTCTAGATTCATCCATGTTGCTGCAAATGGCATTATTTTGTTCTTTTTTTTTTTGTGGTACGCGGGCCTCCCACTGCTGTGGCCCCTCACGTTGCAGAGCACAGGCTCTGGACGTGCAGGCCCAGCGGCCATGGCTCATGGGCACAGCCGCTCCGTGGCATGTGGGATCTTCCCAGACTGGGGCACGAACCCAGGTCCCCTGCATCGGCAGGCGGACTCTCAACCACTGCAACACCAGGGAAGCCCTATTTTGTTCTTTTTATGGCTGAGTAATATTCCAGTGTATGTACATACCACATCTTCTTTATCCATCCCTCCATCAGTGAATATTTAGGTTGCTTCCCTGTCCTGGCTATTGTAAATAGTGCTGCTATGAACATTGGTTATTTGGGATTTTTTTTTGTTTTTTTTTCTTTCAACATTCTTTCTTTCCTTGTAAGTTCCCGTCTTATGGGTATAAGGAGATTCACATGTTTCCCCTAGCACCTAGGGCAGCACTGGGTGTCCCTGGCTCCTCCAGTCAGATGCAGATGAACCAGACTTAGATCTGACAGCTAGTGACCCACAGGAACATACACGTGCATGGTGCATCTTGCAAGAGCTACATTGCATCTGTGGAAACAGCCATGGCAGGTGCGTCAGTGGTACCATTCAACACCCAGCATCAGTGGGTTGGCGATGTGAGCCAGTATAGGACACGTCTGGGCTCCCTCCATCCCCTGCATGGAGTGAGCCATCATCGCTGGTTGCCTAACTCCCAAGCCCTGTTCTCTGGCCTTCCCAGAGGAACCGTGAGCTCCTTAAGTTCCTGCAGTGCTTGTCTTTTGCCTATTGGATCTCGGCTCCCTTCCCATCCTTCCCCTCGTCTACTCTATGCTGTACAGGGCAACCACCATAAAATACACTTCCCAAGCTCCTGTGTCAGCAGGTTTGTAAAGTTCATGCACTTTGGGGGCCCTCTTTTATAAAAAATAATTCAAAATTATAGAAACAAAATTATGTAAAAAAGGGAATATTTAATGAGAAAAAAATCACAACAAATTACAGATCTTAAAAATTTTACGTACAATGAGAAAATAAAAGAACAAATAAAAAATAAAAAGCTGGAAACAAAATTATATTTTTCTTGAACTGTGGCAGATGTCTCTCTCCTACTTTTTTCCTAGAATTTTTGACTTTATACTCTTGGATTTTCTCTTCCTATGACAATAATTTTCTATAGAGAAAAGCAGAAATATCATTCAGTCTTTCCTCAGTATGCTGACTGGAATTCACTTTTTTATTATTGACAATTTAGAATAGTTTCCATTATCAACTCATTATTAATGCAGTTATGTAAAATTTTAGGATCATTGTCAATTGTGGGCAAGCCTCTATCAGCTTGCTTTCATGGTAGAGCTGTGAGATTTTTAAGGTAGTTTAAGTTTCTTATGTTGCAACCAAATGGTTTGTTATCATGTCCTCATGTTAAGGCATGAGGTGATAGCCAGGTGAAAAGGCACAGCGGACAGTCGTGTTTTACTGCAGGCTATTCTGACACCAGGAAAAACCTTTTTCCCCTATCTGAATGTCTGATGGGACATTTAAAATGCATGTAAGATGTGGAAAATTCTCAGGGGCGTGGGACAGTCTGATGTCTGCAGGATGTCTCCATACTAAGTGGTGCTAGCAACCCTCAATCCTATGACAGCAACCAGACTCCCTGTTCATTTATCTCAGAAATAAACGTGAACCACAGACATACACCCCACTAGACACCAACTAAATCACCTTCCCCTAGCCAGCCCCTAAAGATGCCCCAGGCCATTTGAATGACAAATTCGAGAGGAAATGTGAGATGGGGTGTGCATAGAGAATTCAAAGAGAACAGCAGTGATAGCCATGAGTTCAAATAGCATATTTTTCAAATTGCCTACATAGGACCCTTGTACATAAGTTGCTAGGGCCTTGTAAGGGGTCTTCATGGTGAGAGGCCCTTCAGCCTAGGCCTCACTAACTTCCCTCTCAATCCACTTCCTCCAGCCTGGCCTGGTCAAAAGGAGACACTGGCAAGGGTTGGGGGTTGGGGGGCTCCTGGCTTTTGTTCACCCCACTTCTTCCCTTTCTCCCTCCACCTTCCTGCCTGTGTTAATTTCTATCAGCATCCCTTTCAATTTCCAGCTCTAACAGAACATGTGTGACTATTTACTGTATTAAATTCATTCTACTGGATCACCTAGAATGGGGTTGTTTTTCTAACTGGACTCTGATCCATACTCTTGTTCTGCTTAAAAAAAATAAGCTTAGAAATTTTTATATGTTTCTGAATTTAGCCTAAAGATATGGTATAAATAGATCCCTGTTGTCTTCAGTAAACTTTCTATGTGTGGCAGCAGGCTGAGCCCACAGGTGAATCTGAGGGCCATTATATCCAGATATCTGTTTTATATATTTATATAATTTCTAGTCTGTCTACTTATTGAGAGACACAGAGTGTCATTTTTCTCCACAATTGCAAATATATGAAAGGTGGCATATTCTATTAAGAGAAAGCCTTAAATATGGGCGAGCGTCATCCAGAACTCCCTTGAAGTACCTTATATAATACAGGTAATAGGACCAAGTTATAAAAATGCCAAAGAATCTAGTGGGATTAGAACTAGGAACAGAAAATGAAATTTTATTTCATTTGGAAAAACATGCCTGGCGGAAATAATATATAATTCAGCTCTATCAATAGAGTAGTAAAACCGGGATGGTGCTGAGACCAAAAGAGGATTAGAATAGTAGTGACAACAAACTTGGGGTCAGCACCATAGTCAGATTGTAATAACTTTAAGAGCATAAACTGGACTGCAAGTTGAGGAGAGAATAGCAAATTTGTTAGTGTGAATGGTAAAAAGAAAACACCAAAAAGTATAAATGGCATTGCAGAGGACTAACAAATATGACAATGGTGACATTTTGTACTTCTGTATTTTGTCATTTTTTTTTATATTGGAGACATTTTCATAAATGGGACAGGTTAAGATAAGGGACAGCAAAAAGTATTCTAATCCTAGAATTTGAGAAGGGATCCTAGAAACTACCTGTTTACCCCGTCATTGTACAGATGAAGAAATGCGAGAATAAATAATTCACAGCAAGGGATTCGGTTAAACAAGGTCCTCCCTTTCCCCTCAGAATCTTCCTTGTGTGTCAACTTACAATTCCGTGTATGTTGACTAAGAGAAAATGCAAAACTAACCATAAGTATTTGATTATTAGAAATGGTGTCAAAAACACAAAAACACACAGCATATTTGCATAGGTAAAAGAATAACATAATAATTGAACCTATCTTGTTACAAGGATAGCTGCTCTGTCTGGTCCTTTGTTGCATCCTTAGTGCTCACCTCGTGTCCGACACAGAGTTGCTGGATCATTGATTGGTGAGTGGATGCTTGGATGCTTGGATGATGGAAAAGAGGGAGGGAGACAGTGAGGAAGAGAAGGAGGTTGGGTGGAAAGACAGGTGACTGACCTCCAAGGGGAAATTTGATCTGATCTCCAACTTGCTGAGGAAGAACTGACCTTGGCAATTCTGGGCCATGCTATCTTATATTTAACACAGCAAGGACTTAATTTCAGGTAATATAAAAATCCAGTCTCATTTTCATGATCAGTAGACTTGAGTTTGCCAAGAGACATGTCCAGGAGTGTCAATAGCAGGGCTAGGAGTCCATTGCCTGAAATTAGCAACAAGACCTCACTATTTATGACTAAGTGGAGGAACACCAAATGAGTGAAGAATCTGAACTGCAGAACACAATTGCATTGCTTTTAGGTACCTACAGGAAAAATGGAATAGGCTAATAAAATATTACCTAAAAAAGATCAGTGGGGAAACCTCTTTTCATTCATTGATAAGAATGTGTATTCATCCTCTCAGTTATGAGTAACAGGATACCTCCTACAAAATTTCAGGATGGTTTTAGATGGTCCTCTGGTATGAAAACATTCTCCTGGCACTTCTTTCACATTATTAATTACATGTGCACACCTTTTTCTCCACACCACCCAACCTCTGTCTGCCTTTTCACAAATGAATAATTAAGGGAAGTCTGAATTGATAAGGTTTTTCAGGCACCACAATGTGGGAAGCAGCAGACACCCCGTTAAATGGCCACCTGGAGATCTTGAACACGTGTCACTGAGAAAAGGTTTTGTTTGAGTACCTTCCCACAGCAAAGTTTGTCTCCCTCGCTGATTGTGTCATTATCAATCTTATGCATTTTTAAAACTAATGAACAGAAAATGTGAGGAAAGTCTGCCATTTCTTTCCCTCTCTTTTCCCTCTTTCTGTGCAGCTGAGTTCAGTCCCCATCAGCACTCGATTCCATTCAGAGTTCACAGCCATCACAATAGCTGCTGCAGTTTTAGGTTAAGCATATTTTATCCATAAATTGCCATATTTGGTTCCCGAGTTATTATTGCAGTTCCTTGGGGTACATTTAAATCCACCTTATTGTAATAGATTATGGAATATAGGGGCTAATGTGTCTAATGTAAAATAAATGACTCTAATGATTTATGACGTGACACTTCAGTTTTATTGAACATAAGGATCATTGTACTGAAATGGATGGTGTATTGCTGGTTTAGCATAAAATACTGAATAACATATTCAGGAAAATGAATGGCTCGGCCAGTTCATAATATTCTGCCCCTTCAGCTGAGAGGTCTTTAATAAGCAAGAGTGTCATTACACTTGAAAATGTATGTATAGGTAATCCATTATCTAGAACAATGACAGGGGTCTGCTCAAGTGCTTATTAAAGAAGAGGCTCTTTAGGAGAAAATGCAGAGTTCTCTGGTCTTCCTGAAAGGATGATTTCCACCCAAGCACGCGGCGACTCTTAACAGCGCCTAGCAGGATTGTAAGTGGCCCCCACGTTTAAACATTATCACCTTGAGACTCTCATGACCTACTAGACACGGGAATTTCAGGAAGGTTTTGATTTTTCAGCATTGTCCTCGGGCAATATCCTTGATGTCGTTTCCTCTCTGTGTCCATTCACCAACATTTCACTTTAACACTCACAGGGCCCAGCACTCACAGTAACTCGTGATGTGTCTTTCCCTCGAACTCCGTGTCTGTGTTTGATTACTGAATAACAAGGTAGAATTAAGAAGATGTAAAAAAAAAAGAATGTATATATGGGTATAACTGAGTCAGTTTGCTGTATAGCAGAGATTGGCCCAGCATTGTAAATCAACTATACTTCAATTTAAAAAAATTTTTTTAAGTATAGAAAAAGAAGATGGAGAATAAATACCACAAACATTTCTAAAAAAAAAAATCTGATTTAGCTGTTAATTTTTATTAACTACAATATGAAAGATGGTTTCCAGTGATCTATTGGATTGATACATTTGTGTTCTTGGGCCTGGGAGATGAAAGGAAATTCTTCTATGACAGATGACAGGTTTAAACTGATGCTGCAGTTCTGTCTTCCAAAAAGGGGTGGGGAGGACAGGAGGGATAAGGGACTTGACGTGAGTATTTTCTGACCCTCTCACCCCTGCAGTCCTGTGATCGCGGCCATCACAGCCCCATGGTCCTCCTGGGATACGGTTTGATGACATAGGCAATTCCCACCTAATCACTAACTCCTCGTGGAATTCTCTTGGTAGCATCCATCTCATTCATGGGGAGGATAACTCATTTTTCTCTTGTGGAGGGTCATGCTGTCCTCAGGGGTGAGTGAACCTGAGGCTTCTGAACCCAGCTGCTGCATCATGTGTGGGACTCTCATAAACCCATCACCCTATTTCCCCTCTCCATGTTCTGAGTCTACACCCGTTTTCCAGCCCTCAGCCCAGACAAGCTCATCGACCAACCAAAACTGAGGAGTGGTCATGTTCCACCCAAGCCAGTGACTGGGGGCCTTTTCCTTACAGTCCCAAGAACCCAGTTCAACATCACGCCATGCATACGTGGCAGTTTTGATTTCCTTCTCCTCAACATCAGGTTTCACCGCCGCCTGAAGAGGGGTGGGTCCTGATGAGAAAGTAATCTGACGACCAAGTGAACATTGTGTTCATGGAGGGGAGGAGGTTTACATTCCAGAACAGAAAAATCATGTTGACGGTAGAATCTGCACTGTGCTCATTTCAGACATTTATTTATTCAGGATATACTCTCGGGACATTTTTTTTAATTATTATTGTTTTGAAAAGGTGACACAGCTTGGAAGTATTCACTGCAGAAAGTCACTAGAGATATCTTGATATCCTGACTTAATTTGGGAGGTCAAAGGCTTGTTGTATATCAGGCTATATCTGGAACAGTGTGGATATGTTCCCCGTAATCAGCAACTAAAAATGAAAGTGATAAGGACCATCTTTTTGCTAATGGGTATGTTGCTTTTGGATCTCTTGATACATCAATCTGGGAGAGACCAAGGCAAGGGGCACTGACCCCCTCAAAGGTTCCCTGGCCTCTACAAACTGCCCACCACCAGCCCCTAAATTTTAGGATTCCTTTCCACAATAAATTCTATGCAGTCATCAAAGATGGTCAGGATGTTTTCATAAAGAATATTAGGGCGGGCTTCCCTGATGGTGCCGTGGTTAAGAGCCCGCCTGCCAATGCAGGGGACACGGGTTCGATCCATGGCCCAGGAAGATCCCACATACCACGGAGCAACTAAGCCCGTGCGCCACAACTACTGAGCCTGCGCTGTAGAGCCTGCGAGCCACAACTCCTGAGCCCGCGCTCTAGAACCCGTGCCTCGCAACAAGAGAAGCCACTGCAGTGAGACGCCCACGCACCATCTTGTTTTTTCTTCACGACTTCACTATTTTTCCTCAAAATATTGTAGTAAATATAAATGGTTCATAAGACATTACCACTGCCCCACACGTGCTTGTTTTCTCTGCATTATGCTCTCACACCAGCTTCAGTTTGAATCCCTATCTGATCATCTTTGGGAACTGATCCCCACCATATCATGATGACAGAAGCCTACCAGGGCCTCGGCCACTGAGAGGCCTTTTGCTGTGACTCCATTACCAGTTCACTAACCGCCCCCCATTATCGTTCTCCTTCTGCCACTTCCCCATACTGTGCTACCCCCGTATACTTGTGTTTTAAATTCTTCAGCATGTCAAATAGCTACCTGACTTCTAAATTCTTATGTCTTATGTCTAACACCAAAGTAATATTCAGAATCCAGGCTTCCATTTATGTGGATCCACAGGTAGACTTACTGATGTTAACATGTCTCTCAAAAGAGTGCTAAAAAACGGGCTTTTTCTGAAACCAAGGATTTACATACATATTTATACCAGAGATATTATTTGGCTTCTTTCCCAGTGAATTCATCTAACTGTTTCTTCTTTCAATCTTGAAGCATCTAGTGAAATCCCAGGTAAAGCCTCAATGTTCATCACTTAATTCCTTCAAAACACTTTGATTTACAGAACAGAGACTTGTACCTGGGAAATTTTGAGGCACCCACCAACACTGATATATAGATAATATATATAATAGTATATATATATATATATATATACACACTATTTAAATACTTTTAAATATCAGTGTTAAAAATATATATATATATTCTTTTTTTAACACTGATATTTAAAAGTATTTTTCCTCTGTATCCTCCTTCAAATTATAAGCTGTATAAGCCCATCAAAGGATCTTAGGGTTTCTCTCTGGGAGCCCTGTTTTTCTAAGTGTTGGTATCTTTGTGGAAATCAGCCTCAATTTAACAGGCAGACCTTCCCGTGTTGGACACGGTGAACCAGGCTGAATTGGGAAACCACTGAGTTGATCAAGGGCAATTATCCCTGAGCTGAACAGGACCGATGCCGTATCTGAAGTTCTGTGTCACATTGAGACTTTGAGAACTTGACTAAAATGACTTTGAAACATATGGAGGAAAGTCATGGGTGTACTTGCACACCGCAGTAATGTATCTGCCTCCTCTAACCCAGAGGTAACTGAATATTTGTATTGTATACTATCTTTGTGACCAATAAAAGTTAAAATATCTAGAGATGGGCCTCCCTGGTGGCGCAGTGGTTGAGAGTCCGCCTGCCGATGCAGGGGACGCGGGTTCGTGCCCCGGTCTGGGAGGATCCCACGTGCCGCGGAGCGGCTGGGCCCGTGAGCCATGGCCGCTGGGCCTGCGCGTCCGGAGCCTGTGCTCCGCAACGGGGGAGGCCACAGCAGTGAGAGGCCCGCATACCGCAAAAAAAAAAAAAAAAAAAAAAAAAAATATCTAGAGATAAACTCAACAGAGACAAGTAAAGAAAAAATCTTAAATCTGCCATTAGCCACTGTGCTTCTTGAATAACTACGAAGATACCTTGTTCTTGGGTAGGAGAACTCAGTGTTATAAAGTCGTAACTTCTCTGCAGAATGAACTATGAGTTCAATGGTACGACTTCCAAACTAAAAAAGATGTCTGGGGAGTTTGTGAAGGCAGGCAGTCAGAGGATGGAGGCTAACTTGATGTGATTCTTAAGTTCATCTTGAAAAATTAAAAGATAGTGATCAGGGAAAAAGATGTTTGTAAAAAGAGACAAAGAAGAGAGGATTTCCTTTCCATATAATGAAATGCATCATAAGCAACAGTGATGAAAACAGAGCTACTGATGTAGAAGTAGCAAGATGGGTGGCGCAGCATTTCGTGGAGAGATCGTCCCAAGTACACAGGGAAAGTCAGCAGATGAGGTGGCCTTCACATCAGTGGTGGAAAGGTGTGCAGTTTAATAAATGATGGGAAGAAAATAAAGCAGGCTTCCTACTTCACTTCTTCCACCAAAAATTTTAAACAATTCTGAGAACCCATAGAGGGATAAATGATTACAATGGGGGGGAAAAAAGGTTGTAAAAGAAATCCTGTGTGTATTTTATGCTAAAGAAGGGAGGACCTTTCTAGGAGTGACATGAAAGGCAGAATATCTTATAGTGTAAGATATTGTTATATCTGACAGAAAACAAAACTAAGCTCTCCTCAAAAGTCAAAGGACAAACAACAAACCAGTATAAGATATTCCCAATACATATTTCAAAGGTCTGATTTTCTTACTGAGCAAAGTGATTCATTCATATATGAATATAAATGTACACCTAAAGATACACATATATAAACATACGTATACCATTTTAATTTCTCCAGCTAGATTCTTAATATTTATGTGCCCTGGGAGGTACACACCAAAAGTTTTGCCATGCCTTTAGGACAATCTTTTACTTAATTTTCTCATCTTATTTTTATAAAAGTACAAGCATGTATTATTTTTATAAACAAAAACTGAAAGCTGTGTTGATACTGTGTTTAACTTTGAATGACCCATAAATCAGTGGTTCTTGGTCATTTCGGAGACAAAGACTTTTATAAGAATCAGGTGAAAGCTGTGGACTCCATCCCTTGACAAGTGTCTAGAAGTACAGACACCCAAATACTGTATGAGTTGAGTCCCTGAATGGTTCTTCTAAAGGCACACTAATCCAGTGCTGCATAACCGCCCCCAAATGTGGTGACTTAAAACACGAACCATTGGATTGTTCGTGATCCTGTGGGTCAGACATTCAGGCGGGACTCGGCAGGCACAGCTCCTCTCTGCTTCGAGTGTGGTCGCCTGCACGTGACTAGGGTTGCAAGACCCAGGAGGACCTCACTTCCACGTCTGTGGGCTGGGGATCTCGGTACCCCTTGTGCGGCCTCTCTTGGCAGGGCAGCAGCTACGCAACCTGGCAGCCGCACAGTGTCCCTGTCACCACCTTCTGTTCCTCAGAGCAAGTCACAGGGCCAACCCAGATCCAAGGTGAGGGGAAACAGACTCACAGTGGGCAGGATGGCATAGGACCCATGGGTTGGCGGGGGAGGGGGTTGCATCTACCACGGTGTGACTCTAAAAACTGTGCCACTTTTAGCCAACAGATGTATTAGTCCATTTGTGTCCCAACATGTGTGTTCAACATAAGTAATCTAGGAGTGGCCATAAGGTATAATAGTCATCTACTCAATGTAAATACCCAAGGTTTTTGTAGTATCCCCCCAAATAAGAACTATGGCTATGTGTGTATGTGTGGAATACATGGGGAAAGTAGATGCCATAACTTTGGCTGATATACTGTATTTCATGCATTTTGAAATAAAATCTTTTACCCATTACTGGAAGGATCTAGCTTGGAAACTTCAGAATACCCACTATCCTGGATAATGAAGGGTCACACGTTTTGATGCTGGACCTCCAGGCCCACACAAAGAAGAACTGCAGAAAAAGACACAAGGCATGACCCTAAAATGGATTAATGTGGTGATAAGATTTAAAAATTACAGTTAATTGATGATCCCAAGTCCCAAGAGACCTTTCAGTTAAATGTGACAAACTTAACCATAAGTTCGTCTCCCTTCTAAAACACCACTCAGACACTAGTCCCTAACTCTTAAATGACAGCAGATTATCAAGAATTCCCAAGCATAGGAAGGATGCTTCTGGTGTAAAATAATAAACAAAGCAAAAGTAAACAAACAAAAGAGGAACCTAAAGAAAACAGAGATAATAAAGGAAATGGAAGAAAATTACTAATTTGTGGTCTCAGATAAATTTGAAGATACTGTATGTTAATAAAGATCAGGAAACTGAAGAGAAGAAACAAAAAGAACTCTTGGAAATAAAAATAAAATTTCTAGAGTGAAGCAAGAGGCTAAATGCAGATTTTCTTGCTGTCTCATTTTTAAGTAGATCCAAGATGAGCAGACTGCAGATAACCTGTTTGGTCCACATAAGAGAACATGAGATGGATTTGCATCCCTTGTTGTCATGCATCTTAAGCATATATGAGAGAATGAGATTTATGGAGGGAGAGCAGTAGTGAGAGCTTCTTTAGAGAGAGGTACCAGTGTGTTCTTCATTGCTCACTTCCCCCTAGGGAAAGGAAATTCACTTTTGAAAAAACACTGAAAGACGTTGCCATATGTCTCCGTAAAATTCAGGGGAACAGAATGGTTGGTACCTAACGGCCCCAGCAGGAGAACAAGGAGAAAGGACTGTGGTGAAAGCCCACTGCATACCACTGATGGTGGAACAAATCTTTGTGCTTCCCATGGGTCATGTGTGGAATCTATGGAAAGGAGCAGAAATTGCATCACCCTGGAAGGGACCCCTAGACAAGCAAGATGTCCCCAGTTGTCTCTTGAGACAATTGTCTAATTGAAACTATTTTTAATACCTGGAAGTGACCCAAGTTTCTTTCAAGGGCAGGAAGAAAATATTCAAAATAATATGGTTGACAGACAGACTATGGTATTAAAAAAAAATGATTTCCTGACTTCAGCCTAACAAGTCCAACTGTTTTCCAACAGCCTAGTTCCATTTGTGGTTTCATCTTCTTTTAGCATCTCCTTAGTAGGTCTGTAAGTTTTGTTGTCAGCCTCAGGAGCCTCTCCTGATACTCTGAGACAATCTGAAAAGTCACAATTAAGATCTTTTTATAGAAATGAAAATATTTAATAGGTAACTAAATGAGAATATCAAAAAACTTTCCCAAAATGTAGAATAAAAGACAAAGGGAATGTAAAATAAGAGGGAGAAAAAAAAGATTTAGATCAACACAGAAGGTTTAACATTTGACTACCAGTAATTCTGGAAAGAGAGAAAAGACAAAATGGATGGACGGAAATTTTGAAAAATACAGAATAAAATATAAAGGACAGTTTCCAAGATCTGAAGGACACAGAGTTCCAGAAAGAAAGGGGCACAACAGATGCTTAGGTACAGTAACTGAAAAATCAGTAAAGGGCTTCCCTGGTGGCGCAGTGGTTAAGAATCTTCCTGCCAATGCAGGGGACATAGGTTCAAGCCCTGGTCCGGGAAGATCCCACATGCCTCGGAGCAACTAAGCCCGTGCACCACAACTACTGAGCCTACGAGCCACAACTGCGGAACCCCGCGTGCCTAGAGCCTGTGCTCCACAACAAGAGAAGCCACCACAATGAGAAGCCCAATGAAGAGTAGCCCCTGCTTGCCACAACTAGAGAAAGCCCGCGTGGAGCAACAAAGACCCAATATAGCCCCAAAACAATTAATTAATTAATTAAATTTATAAAAAAGAAAAATCAGTAAATAAAAATATACACACCAAGGAACACTACTGGGATATTTCAATAACACATAAAGACTCAGAAAGCATTCCAAAAAGGGGAGCAAGTCATACTCAAAGTAACAGGAACCAAAAAGACATCAGACTTTTTAATAGCCACAATTAGAAGAGAGAGAAACATAAAAGCAGTATTTTTACAATTCTAAGAGGAAAAGGTTTTCAACCTAGGATTTTACACCTGCCTAAATTTTTAATCCAGTGTGAGCACAGAATAAAGCATCTTCAGATATGTGGGGTCTCAGAATATTCCTCTTCCCTGCACGATTTCCTAACCTGATCCTCGAGGTTTGGCTTTAGCCAAATGAGGCAATTAACTCTGAAGTAGAAAGGATCCATAAAATAGAGGATCCAAGACAGAAAATCAGAAATGTAAAGCAATATCCAGATTATGGGAAAGGTAAAGTCCCAGATGACAAACTGTGCCATTAGCCTAGAGGGAAAGGAGTTCAGATTAAAGCAAGAGAATGAAGCATTCTGGGAAGGTGTTCTCCAGGGTGGTGGGAGGGTGAAGGAATTGGTGTATTATCTGGCCGACTTGACCATTGGAACGTATAATGGTTGAAAGAAAATTAAAGATAGATATATGGAAAACTAAGCAAATTTAATAAAAGATGCAATTATGAGGTCATTTGTATAAGAAATGAAAAATAATTATAGTACACTACTTGGCTCTGCAGTAAATAATAGTACTTAATACATTGATGATTTAACAAGAACTTTATTAGGAATTATAGATATTCCTAGTATATCATTAGAAATATATATTCTTAAGTGGGGCGAGAAGGAGAATGCTGTAAAAGCTAGATCCTCATGTCTCATAAAGGATATCTATATACATAGTATAAAATTAATATACTGAGAAATACCTATGTAAGAAATTTGGCAATCTGGAGATCAGAATAAATTGCTAAAGGAGATGTAAAAGAAAGAGATGGGGGACTTCCCTGGTGGTCCAGTGGTTAAGAATCCGCCTCCCAATGTAGGGGACACAGGTTCGATTCCTGGTCTGGGAATTAAGATCCCACATGCCCCAGGGCAACTAAACCCGTGCACTGCAACTACTGAGCACATGGGCCACAACTAAGGAGCCCACGGGCCACAACTACAGAGCTCATGTACTCTGGAGCCCGCGTGCCACAACTAGAGAGAAGCCCGTGCCCCACAAGGAGGAGACCAAGCGCCACAGCAGAGGATCCCACATGCCGCAAGGAAGTTCCTGCCTACTGCAACTAAGACCTGGCGCAGCCAAAAATAAAAGAAGGAAGGAAAGAAGGGAGGGGAGGGGAGGGGAGGGGAGGGGAGGGGAGGGGAGGGGAGGGGAGGGGAGGGGAGGAAGGAAGGAAGGGAGGGAGGGAGGGAGGGAGGGAGGAAGAGAAAAAGGGGTGGGAGTTGGGGGCATGCAGTGGGGAGGGGTGTTTAATTGTTACATTTCTTTTGTCACTATTTTATTTTTCTTAATGATGTATGTTACTTTGACAAAGAAATTAAAAGGAAACAAAAATAAGGATACCCAACATGGTTTGATTCAATTCAAGCCCACGTTATTTGTTGGTCACCTTCTTTTTCCAAATCAGCGTGAGTCGTGGCAGATATGAAGATAAGGCACAACCATATGCCTTGTGGGGTTACTTAGGGATGGAGAAAGATAGGGCACTGGAGTAGTGAAGGGGAGGGGCTCAAGGTCCACTCTCCACCCACCTGGGTGGCTGACTCTGGGCAACCTCTTGTGCCTCTGTTTCCTCATCTGTAACATGGAAATGGTGATAGAAGAATATTGTGTAGGTTTGTTGGGAGGATTAAGTGAGTGGATGCATATAGAGGATTTCAGTGCTAGCACATACTCAATGCTCAATAAGCAGCAATTACCACTGTATTTTAGCTAATAACATACACATCATGAAATAGTTAGTGGATGTGCTAACAAGGTGTCCAAAATGCTTAGGAAGCAAAGCCATGGATTTTTAAAAAATAATTTCCTTATAAAAATAATTGTTAGTTTCATTTAGTTACAGGGCTCTGATTATGCATGGAAAAGCTATGCAAAAGCGATCCACCATTTGACAGACTTCCCAAGCCCAGCGAGTGGACGTGTGTTTGCTTGGCTTCTGTCTCCTGCATTCTGCACGTCAGGCCAGGTTTGGCACTTCATTCCCTTCCCTCGGCTCCACGGATTCCATCAGTACAGTCACCTCTTAAGGTTTCTGCTCCAGCGTAACTGCTGACAGCATCGCCTATCTTCTGGCTGTCAACCCAAAGGCCACTGACAGTTTACTTCCTGAGGGAACCCTGCTGGAGAACAGAGAGCCCAGTCAGACAGCCAGAATCCCGCATGGTCACTTTTTGCAAGGGCAGACAAGTAAATACTGAGCTGCTGCCTCTGAAGTCCTTATCTGTATGTTCTCTGCTATATTCTTTTCTTGAAATGATAATTTGTCACCTATACGACCAGGGAACAGACCAAAGCAAAGCACAGTAGACAGTGTGAAGCATCCAAATACAGAAATTTTGTTGGAGTATGTAGTAATAGGGCATACATAAAATTTCAGCCTAGTTAATAAACCATTTATTAAATGATTATTATTTCGCCAATAACCAGAGAGTTTTAAAACATGCAGAACATGCTTTGATTTTAAGAGGAAAATAGGAAATAAAATTATGTATTCCATATGATCTTATCTATGTAAGAAGACGGAAAAAAAACACAGCTGGAAGGAAATAAACCAAAATATTAAAAGAGGTCTTTCTGGATTCAAAGATTATGAATAGTTTTCATTTCCTTCCTTACTCCTCTCTTCTTTTTGTTTTTATTTAGGAAGTCTATTATTTTAGCATGAGAAAAAAATATATATGATTTAAAAATAAGTAGTAATAACCTCAAGATAAATAACACAAATTTATTTATAAGTACTCAAAACATTTGAGTACTTATTTTCCAATACCATGTTAGATGCTTTTAGCATTCAGTGCACTTTGGTAATGAAATTTATTTTATTCATTTAGAATTTAGTTTAATGGTATCTTATTATTACCATTTTCCTCAGTAGATTTTGAACCTCTTGTAGGAAGGAACCAGCTGTTAGACCCCTCTGTAACACTGTTACCAACCAGAGTACTTGACATCCTTAATCAATAGAAATTGACTGGAGGCCAGACAAGAAATCCAGGCAAGGCTTTATTGGGTCCCCTGCTGCAGCAGAGGGGAGAGAGAACAACCAACAGGTTCCCTTGCTTGCTCCCTGAAGGGGGGCTGTGAGCTGGTTCCTTATATGGGGTGAGGGTAAGGGCAGGTCCAGGGGTCAGGCCACAGGGATGGCTTAAGTGGTCTGCCCAGCCCTTAGGTGGTGGTGTGTGCAGGGGGCATGCGCAGTGCCCTGCTTTTGCTCCCGATTCCTGAGAAGTGGCGGTTGGGTATTTGGTCTTTTGGTACCTTGTTGTCCATAATTTGCCCCAACTGTGCGTGCACGCAGCTATTTTTAGTCACTTACAGTTTCTTTGTATTTTGTTGCTGAGGAGACGTTTGTCCAGGTGCAAGCCCTGCAGCACAGACAGGTCCCAGCCTCTCACCACTAGTGCCCAGCTCTCTTCTGATGTTCAGTGCTTATGAATATCCCAGCTGTGAAGACAGGGGGGTGTGATGCTACCACCAATTCAGGATCCTTAGAACAAATCCTCTACAACGACAGGAAGCATTTGGACAAACACGGCCCCCTCTCTCATCACCCAGAAGTCCTCTGAACTGTTCCTAAGTTTAGTGCTATTACCTGAACCAGGTGGATGGGGGCTCCCATGGAATGGCCCTTTCTTTGCACATTATGTTCCGGATGAGGGGGCATGATTGGGAGACCAGAGCGCCCTGGGGTGCTCCTCTCAGACTGGTATCCTGCCCTGTGAGGCTTAACGGAGGAGACAGCAATGACAAGGAAGAGATGAACCTGGGCGGAGTGTGTCCAGGTGTTCAGCGACTATCTGCGAACCACCATGGGTGCCATGAATAAACCCCTGTCCTCGTGGAAACTAAATTCTACTAGAGAAACTCCATCAGGTGCCAGTGAGTTGGAGCAGGGTATCACTGAATGGTTAGAGTGTGTGAAGAGAGAGCTCTGGGGCCATGTGTTAAATCAGAAAAGGCAGGAATTAGAAATGCACATTTTGTCCTGTTTTGTATTTAGCCTTAGTCTAGGTATGTCAGCCACTAAACCACCATCCTGCCCCTCCTCTCCCCCACAAAAAATGGAAAAATTAGAACACGTTTGCTATAGAATCACATGGGAAACCATACCAGGGACCAACAATAATAAAGTTTTTGTCTTAGGAGCATGACCGTACAATTCAGCGTCCTCATCCCCACCACTGGAGCTATTTTAG
This sequence comes from Mesoplodon mirus, assembly GCF_964341445.2. Taxonomy (NCBI): domain Eukaryota; kingdom Metazoa; phylum Chordata; class Mammalia; order Artiodactyla; family Ziphiidae; genus Mesoplodon; species Mesoplodon mirus. The sequence continues at coordinate 21,740,376 of NC_138982.1, read as the reverse complement.
GAAGGATTCTGTTCTTCGGAGGGAACTTACAGCATTGATTTGAAAAGTCCTTTCCATCTGCCTGCCAGAAGACTGAGACTTATCAAGAGTGACATTGGTCTTCTCTCCTACACTTGCACCCTCGTTCAGGCCACTCCAGACATTCAGCATCCTTTTTTAAAAAAAAATTTTTATTTTATATTGGAGTATAGTTGATTTACAATGTTGTGTTAGTTTCAGGTGTACAGCAAAGTGATTCAGTTATATATATCCATCCCTTTTCAAATTCTTTTCCCATTTAGGTTATTACAGAATATTCTGTAGACTTCCTTGTGCTACATAGTAGGTCCTTGTTGGTTATCTATTTTAAATATAGTAGTGTGTGTGTGTCAATCCCAAACTCCCAGTTTATCCCCCCTACCACCACCTTTCCCTTTTGGTAACCATAAGTTTGTTTTCTAAGTCTGTGAGTCTGTTTCTGTTTTGTAAATAAGTTCATTGGTACCATTTTTTTAGATTCAGCATATAAGTGCTATCATATGGTATTTGTCTTTCTCTGTCTGACTTCACTTAGTATGATAATCTCTAGATCCATCCATGTTGCTGCAAATGGCATTATTTCTTTCTTTTTTATGGCTGAGTAATATTCCATTGTGTATATGTACCACATCTTCTTTATCCATTCATCTGTTGATGGACATTTAGGTTGCTTCCCTGTCTTGGCTATTGTAAATAGTGCTGCAATGAACATTGGGGTGCATGCATCTTTTCTAATTATCGTTTTCTCAGGGAATATGCCCAGGAGTGGGATTGCTGGGTCACATGGTAGCTCTATTTTTAGTTTTCTAAGGAACCTGCATACTGCTCTCCATAGTAGCTGTACTAATTTACATTCCCACCAACAGTGTAGGAGGGTTCCCTTTTCTCCGCACCCTCTCCAGCTTTTATTGTTTGTAGATTTTTTTGATGATGGCCATTCTGACTGGTGTGAGGTGATCCCTCATTGCAGCTTTGATTTGTATTTCTCTAATAATTAGTGATGTTAAGCATCTTTTTATGTGACTCTTGGCCATCTGTATATCTTCTCTGGAGAAATGTCTATTTAGGTCTTCTGTCCATTTTTGATTGGGTTGTTTGTTTTCTTGATATTGAGCTACATGAGCTGTTTATAAATTTTGGAGATTAATCCCTTGTCAGTAGCATTGTTTGCAAATATCTTCTCCCCGGGCATCTTGATGTGACTTGAACACACCAGGAGCATTCCACCTCAAGGCTTTTGCTTTGATGGTCCTCTCTGCCTGGAATGGTCTTCTTTCAAATATTTAGAGGTCTCTCCCCTCACTTGTTCAGAGGTCATCTCCTTACAAAGGCCTTCCCTGACCACCCACCCACCACTTATCCTGCTGAATTTTTCTTTTGAGTACTTACTAGTCCCTGAAATTGTAAGACAAATATTTACTTGTTTATTTACTTATCTGGCTTTTTTCCCTAGAAGGTGACTTCCACGAGTATAGATTTCTTGTTTACTCTCTTCCCTTCTACATCCTTGGAGCCTAAAAAAAGTAGATGATGTAGAATAGAGACAATGAATACTGGTTGAATAAATAAATGAATAAATTTAATTTAATCGAGTTTACCTAGAGATAATAAATTGAAAGCTCCAGAAAATTACATCTAACAATTGTAAGTTACCTCTACAAATAATTAATGCTCTGCCTTTCATTGAATCGTTGGCTTTAGAATGAAATCACCATTACTGAGCGTGCATACACACACACACACACACACACACACAGAATAAAAGTTTTCTGGGGCCCAGGTGCTACATTTGGGTCCCAGAGGTGATATAACCCATAATTTCTAAACCCACCCAACTTTGAGGTTCAGCCTTCCTTCTTTGCAGCAGGTGTCCCCTGGAAGAGCTGAGCTGGAGATGGCAGCTGGAGGCTGTGTTTACCAAAGGGATGCTCTGGGCTGAGGGCCCCTGGCTATTGCCACACTGTTTGTTTTTCATGATTGGAATGTGTGGCATTATTTGGAGGTGGGCTAGTGTCTAAATCGAATGGGTGAAGAGAAACAGAGAGACATTCTCCTTGCCACCTTTGTAGAAAGGCGGCTGGGGAATCAGTGTCCCAAATTACCTGCTGTCAATTATTGATAGCCGTGGCGGGAATCATTTACCTTCTCCAGTTACTTTGACATTTGGCCAAAAGGCAGTGGCCAGCCTGTTCGGTTCTTCAGCAGCCTCTTATCCATAGGAAAGTTCCCAGGAAAAGACTGAGTTCACCCTTCGAATGTTCTGTAGATTTCTGGAGAACTCAGGAGGACCTGATTCTTCCTTGAGGATAAGTCATTCATCTATTCATTCATCTAATTTTATTCATGAAAGTAAGGCTGATATTCAGCAGTTTGCACCAATACAGCTATACTGGGTATTAAAATGGTGAAATGCAGTTGACCATTGAACAATGCAGGGGCTTAGGGGCCCTGGCCCTGTGCAGTCGGAAATCCACATCTAACTTACAGTTGGCCCTCTCTATCTGCAATTCCACATCTGTGGATTCAGCCAACTGCAGATCACATAGTTCTGTAGTATTTACTGTTTGAAAAAACTCCATGTATAAGTGGACCCGAGCAGTGTTGTTCAAGGGTCCACTATCCTGAGCCTTCCGCAGCACCAGGGTCACCTGGGTTGCTCCACCAGAACCCCTTCACCAGCTCTTCCCAAAATCACCACCCAACAGTCATTGCCTGACACAGCAGGGAGCCTCCTGGAACAGGTCCATTCTGAGTAGCAGCGCCCTTACCTTCCATATGACAAATATTTAAATATCAGGCTGCCTGAGACCGTAAGAGCAATGAAACTTGCATTTGAAAGGTCTATGTCCTTTACTTCATAACAGAGATGGAACTCACATAAGGTGAAAATATTAAGCTGTTTAGAAACATCCTAAAGCAGAAGTCCCCCAGAATCTACTTCCATTGCCTTGCTCTTACTGAAACAAGCCTCACACCCTTTGCCTAATTTGCGAGAATTTCCAAAGAAAGGGTGTTCTGGTTTTAACACGTACGCCCACGAGGGCACAGGGGTGTCCCCCGGCTCCTGCACGGCTGCATCAGCTGGGATATATGAGTCAACCGTATTCCATTGCCAGAGAAGGTCCGAGGACTGCATCCAACTAATAACATATACCGCAATGCTTGGCAACCTGCTCATCTTCTGGAAAAGAACTTTGTCCTCGGCAGTCTCCACATAACATTGCTTGAGTCTTACATAACTCTGGCCACGGTTTCTGCGCTATGACTTAGACAATTTATCAGAAATAAACTATTAAGCGCCCCACCGTGGAGATGACCGCAAACTTAAGGCATGCGGAGGGCCTGAGTGGGTTTAAAGCCCCTCATGGGCACATGAAAAAGACCTTCAGTGCACTAACCATGGGTAATGGATGCTTAAAGTGAGAGGGAGCACTTGGGGCAAAGGTCTTTGATATTAAATGCAGAGACCTGCTACCATTTTCCTTCCTCTGAAGAAGAGGGAGGGTGGAGCCATCCTCCTCAGTCTCGATGCCAGGCTGACCCCAGAGGCACCTGAAGGGCCCGTGGAAGGAAAGGGAGACTTTGGGTCCTACTGTATTTACCCCATTGCACTGTTCTAGTGAACTTTTTCCCTTTAGGGGGCTCTCCTGGTGAGTTACTTTTACCTCCACAGGATAATAGTTTAATCTCCCAATTACCTGAGTTCGAGATTTAACCATCCCTCCATTCTGAGCCCCACTTACTTTAAAATCTCAAGTCCACTTTCAGTACACGAGGAATGAGACACCACCATCAAGCTCTCTTTCGCAGGAAAAAAAAAATAGAAATGCATGTTGTTATCAGTATTTATGCCTCTGGTTTTATTTTATAAGCAGCCTGGACATGTGAATCATTGTGTGGTTCTGACCAAGCAAAACATGACTTAGAAAGCACAGGGTACCTTTTTTTTCACTCAAAGTATCTGGCTCCACAAAGCAGGAAAGAAATACTTTGCCTCCATTCAGTTTTGCTGTCCTTGGCAGTTGACTTGGCCAGACAGGTGATAGACAAGAGAGATTTTAGGGGCAAGCTCTGTCTTGGGGAGACGGGCCAAGAAGGAAGTAGATCAAAAGCCAGGCAGAGGATTTGAGGAGAGATCTCCCTTTGGGGAAGCCATCAACAGAGCTTGAAGCAAATGAAAACCAAGTTTTAATTGATTCAGCAAATAATTAGGAAGAATGGAGCCTTAGTGGAACGGCCACTTCAGCTACAGGTTGTCTGAGTGAGTGCAGAATCATTGTCATTCATCATTTGCTACCAGAGTACCATCAGTCAACCTGCGGATATTCTCCCTTCACCATCATAGGTGCTGAATTATGAACCAGATGGGCATTGCCTTTGCTTCTCAATCTGTTTTCATTTGAAGGGACACTTGAACAGCAGAAAGTACCTGGTTACACACTGAAGGGTTGCCTGTACCGCTCTTGGGGGAGCAGGAGAGGGAGTTCTCAGAGAGCACAGCTCTTTGCTTATCATAGTCCTACTGTAGCATCTAAGACAGCCCCGCACATAGCAGGCCCTCAAGGCCGGGCTGTGCAGAGGCCAGAAGAAAGGAAACAGTACACAGGGTGCCATAGAGTCTGGATGCAGAGGTTGAATGTTCATGAGGTCCTCTAGGTCATCTTCGATTGGTGGAAAAGTGGAATAGTACCATCTATGCTTCCAGACCTCAGGGCACCCTGCAGTTGGTGAAACAGTGAGTAGAAAAAGGTCATAACTTAGAGAACAAACTTAGGGTTACCAGGGGAGAAGGGGAGGGGGAGGGATAGATTGGGAGTTTGGGATTGACATGTATAAACCGCTATATTTAAAATGGACGGGCTTCCCTGGTGGCACAGTGGTTGAGAGTCTGCCTGCCGATACAGGGGACGTGGGTTCATGCCCCGGTCCTGGAAGATCCCACATGCCGCGGAGCGGCTGGGCCCGTGAGCCATGGCCACTGAGCCTGTGCATCTGGAGCCTGTGCTCCACAACGGGAGAGGCCACAACAGTGAGAGGCCCGCATACCACAAAAAAAAAAAAAAAAAAAAAACGGTGTGTGGAGGGGTGGACTTCCCTTGTGGTCCAGTGGTTAGGACTCCACTCTTCCACTGCAGGGACCTGGGCTTACGTCTCATCTAAAACACCAAGTAAATAAAAGAATCTGACGTGGTGAGGCTGTGGCACTGAAAGATTAATGGGGAGTCCAGTCCACGTTGCAGGGAGTACAACAAAAGAGGGCTCATGGTTAAAGAGAGAAAAAAACCAAATACTCGTGATACAAAGTGTACCTGGCTGACTTGCCATTTACATTTTGCTCTCTGTGGCGGCAGGGGCTGGCGGAGGGAGTGACTGGTTAGAAGATGAGAATTTCAGGTGCAGATTGAAAGGTTCTGCGTGGAGGGAAAGACTATAGCATAGAGTGGCTGTCCTACAAAATGTGTACATCTACCTCCTTCTGCTTGTCTAGTTTTCCCCACTACACTCCGAGGATCTTGAAGATGCGGCCCATGTCCCCCTTTTTTTTTAACATCTTTATTGGAGTATAATTGCTCTACAGTGGTGTGTTAGTTGCTGCTATATAACAAAGCGAATCAGCTGTACATACACATATGTCCCCATATCCCCTCCCTCTTGCGTCTCCCTCCCACTCTCCCTATCCCACCCCTCTAGGTGGTCACAAGGCACCGAGTTGATCTCCCTGTGCTATGCGGCTGCTTCCCAGTAGCTGTCTATTTTACATTTGGTAGTGTATATATGTCCATGCCACTCTCTCACTTCGTCCCAGCTTACCCTTCCCCCTCCCCGTGTCCTCAAGTCCATTCTCTACATCTGCGTCTTTATTCCTGTCCTGCCCTTAGATTCTTCAGAACCATTTTTCCCCCTTTTTTTTAGACACAATATATATGTGTTAGCATATGGTATTTGTTTTTCTCTTTCTGACTTATTTCTCTCTGTATGACAGACTGTAGTTCCATCCACCTCACTACAAATAACTCAATTTCATTTCTTTTTATGGTGGAGTAATATTCCATTGTATATATGTGCCACATCTTCTTAATCCATTCATCTGTCGATGGACACTTAGGTTGCTTCCAGGTCCTGGCTATTGTAAATAGAGCTGCAATGAACTCTGTGGTACCTGACACTTTGAATTCTGGTTTTCTCAGAGTATATGCCAGTAGTGGGATTGCGGGGTCATATGGTAGTTCTATTTTTAGTTTTTTAAGGAACCTCCATATTGTTCTCCATAGTGGCTGTATCAATTTACATTCCCACCAACAGTGCAAGAGTGTTCCCTTTTCTCCACACCCTCTCCAGCATTTATTGTTTGTCGATTTTTTGATGATGACCATTCTGACTGGTGTGAGGTGATACCTCATTGTAGTTTTGATTTACATTTCTCTAATGATTAGTGATGTTGAGCATTCCTTCATGTGTTTATTGGCAATCTGTGTATCTTCTTTGGAGAAATGTCAATTTAGGTCTTCTGCCCATTTTTGGATTGGGTTGTTTGTTTTTTTGTTATTGAGCTGCATGAGCTGCTTGTAAATCTTGGAGATTAATCCTCTGTCAGTTGCTTCACTTGCAAATATTTTCTCCCATTCTGAGGGTTCTCTTTTCATCTTCTATATGGTTTCCTTTGCTGTGCAAAAGCTTTTAAGTTTCATTAGGTCCCATTTCTTTATTTTTGTTTTTAGTTCCATTTCTCTAGGAGGTGGGTCAAAAAGGAACTTGCTGTGATTTATGTCATACAGTATTCTGCCTATGTTTTCCTCTAAGAGTTTTATAGTGTCCAGTTTTACATTTAGCTCTCTAATCCATTCTGAGTTTATTTTTGTGTATGGTGTTAGGGATTGTTCTAATTTCATTCTTTTACATGTAGCTGTCCAGTTTTCCCTGCACCACTTACTGAAAAGACTGTCTTTTCTTCATTGTGTATTCGTGCCTCCTTTATCAAAGATAAGGTGACCATATGTGCATGGGTTTATCTGTGGGCTTTCTATCCTGTTCCATTGATCTATCTTTCTGTTTTTGTGCCAGTAACATACTGCCTTGATTACTGTAGCTTTGTAGTATAGCCTGAAGTCAGGGAACCTGATTCCTCCAGCTCCGTTTTTCGTTCTCAAGATTGCTTTGGCTATTCAGGGTCTCTTGTGATTCCATACAAATGGTGAAATTTTTTGTTCTAGTTCTGTAAAAAATTCCATTGGTAGTTTGATAGGGATTGCATTGAATCTGTAGATTGCTTTGGGTTGTATAGTCATTTTCACAATGTTGATTCTTCCAATCCAAGAACATGGTGTATCTCTCCTCCTGTTTGTATCACCTTTAATTTCTTTCATCAGTGTCTTATAGTTTTCTGCATACAGGTCTTTTGTTTCCTTAGGTAGGTTTATTCCTAGGTATTTTATTCTTTTTGTTGCAGTGGTAAATGGGAGTGTTTCCTTAATTTCTCTTTCAGATTTTTCATCGTTAGTGTATAAGAATGCAAGAGATTTCTGTGCATTAATTTTGTATCCTGCTACTTTACCAAATTCATGGATTAGCTCTAGTAGTTTTCTGGTACCATCTTTAGGATTCTCTATGTATAGTATCATGTCATCTGCAAACAGTGACAGCTTTACTTCTTCTTTACTGATTTGGATTCCTTTTATTTCTTTTTCTTCTCTGATTTCTGTGGCTAAAACTTCTAAAACTATGTTGAATAATAGTGGTGAGTGGGCAACATTGTCTTGTTCCTCATCTTAGAGGAAATGATTTCAGTTTTTCACCACTGAGAACGATGTTGCCTGTGGGTTTGTCATATATGGCCTTTATTATGTTGAGGTAAGTTCCCTCTATGCCTACTTTCTGGAGTTTTTTTTTATCATAAATGGGTGTTGAATTTTGTTGAAAGCTTTTTCTGCATCTATTGAGATGATAATATGGATTTTCTCCTTCAATTTGTTAATATGATATATCACATTGATTGATTTGCATATACTGAAGAATCCTTGCGTACCTGGGATAAACCCCACTTGATCATGGTGTATGATCCTTTTAATGTGCTGTTTGATTCTGTTTGCTAGTATTTTGTTGAGGAATTTTGCATCTATGTTCATCAGTGATATTGGCCTGTAGTTTTCTTTCTTTGTGACATCTTTTTCTGGTTTTGGTATCAGGGTGATGGTGGCCTCATAGAATGAGTTTGGGAGTGATCCTCCCTCTGCTATCTTTTGGAACAGTTTGAGAAGGATAGGTGTTAGCTCTTCTCTAAATGTTTGATAGAATTCACCTGTGAAGCTATCTGGTCTTGGGTTTTGTTCCTTGGAAGACTTTTAATCACAGTTTCAATATCAGTGCTTCTGACTGGTCTGTTCATATTTTCTGTTTCTTCCTGATTCAGTCTTGGAAGGTTATACCTTTCTAAGAATTTGTCCCTTTCTTCAGGTTGTCCGTTTTATTGGCATAGAATTGCTTGTAGTAATCTCTCACGATCTTTTGTATTTCTGCAGTGTCAGTTGTTACTTCTTGTTTTTCATTTCTAATTCTATTGATTTGAGTCTTCCCCCTTTTTTTCTTGATGAGTCTGGCTAATGGTTTATCAATTTTGTTTATCTTCTCAAAGAACCAGCTTTTAGTTTTATTCATCTTTGCAAATGTTTCCTTCATTTCTTTTTCATTTATTTCTGATCTGATCTTTATGATTTCTTTCCTTCTGCTAACTTTGGGGATTTTTTTGTTTTTCTTTCTCTAATGCTTTAGGTTAGGTTGTTTATTTGAGATGTTCCTTGTTTCTTGAGGTAGGATTGTATTGCTATAAACTTCCCTCTTAGAACTGCTTTTACTGCATCCCATATCTTTTGGGTCATCGTGTTTTCATTGTCATTTGTTTCTAGCTATTTTTGATTTCCTCTTTGATTTCTTCAGTGACCTCTTGTTTAATTAGTAGTGTATTGTTTAGCCTCCATGTGTTTGTATTTTTTACAGATTTTTTCCTGTAATTGATATCTAGTCTCATAGCGTTGTGGCCGGAAAAGATACTTGATACAATTTCAATTTTCCTAAATTTACCAAGGCTTGATTTGTGACCCAAGATATAATCTATCTTGGAGAATGTTCCATGAGCACTTGAGAAGAAAGTGTATTCTGTTGTTTTTAGATGGAATGTCCTATAAATATCAATTAAGTCCATCTTGTTTAATGTATCATTTAAAGCTTGTGTTTTCTTACTTATTTTTATTTTGGATGATCTGTCCATTTATGAAATTGGGGTGTTAAAGTCCCCTACTATTATTGTGTTACTCTCAGTTTCCCCTTTTATGGCTGTTAGCATTTGCCTTATGTATTGACGTGCTCCTATGTTGGGTGCATAAATATTTACAATTGCTATATCTTCTTCTTGAATTGATCCCTTGATCATTATGTAGTACCCTTCTTTGTCTCTTGTAATAGTCTTTATTTTAAAGTCTATTTTGTCTGATATGAGAATTGCTACACCAGCTTTCTTTTGATTTCAGTTTGCATGAATATTTTTCCATCCCCTCACTTTTAGTCTGTATGTGTCCCTAGGTCTGAAGTGGGTCTCATGTAGACACTATATATGAGTCTTGTTTTTGTATCCATTCAGCCAGTCTGTGTCTTTTGTTTGGAGCATTTAATCCATTTACATTTAAAGTAATTATCCATATGTATGTTCCTATTACGATTTTCTTAACTGTTTTGGGTTTGTTATCATAGGTCTTTTCCTTATCTTGTGTTTCCTGCCTAGAGAAGTTCCTTTAGCATTTGTTGTAGAGCTGGTTTGGTGGTGTTGAATTCTCTTAGCTTTTGCTTGTCTGTAAAGGTTTTAATTTCTTCATCAAATATGAATGAGATCCTTGCTGGGTAGAGTAATTTTGGTTGTAGGTTTTTCCCTTTCATGACTTTAAGTATGTCCTGCCACTCCCTTCTTGCTTGCAGAGTTTCTGCTGAAAGATCAGCTGTTAACCTTATGGGGATTCCCTTGTACATTAATTGTTGCTTTTCCCTTGCTGCTTTTAATATTTTTTCCTTGTATTTAATTTTTGATACTTTGATTAATATGTGTCTTCATGTGTTTCTCCTGAGATTTAACCTGTATGGGACTCTCTGCACTTCCTGGACTTGATTAACGATTTCCTTTCCCATATTAGGGAAGTTTTCAACTATAATCTCTTCAGATATTTTCTCGGTCCCTTCTCCTTTCTTTTCTTCTTCTGGAACCCCTATAATTCGAATGTTGGTGCGTTTAATGTTGTCCCAGAGGTTTCTGAGACTGTCCTTAATTCTTTTCATTCTTTTTTCTTTATTCTGCTCTGAGGTAGTTATTTCCATTATTTTATCTTCCAGGTCATTTATCCATTCTTCTGCCTCAGTTATTCCACCATTGATTCCTTCTAGAGAATTTTTAATTTCTTTTATTGTGTTATTCATCATTGTTTGTTTGCTCTTTAGTTTTTCTAGGTCCATGTTAAAAGTTTCTTGTACTTTTCTCCATTCTATTTCCAAGATTTTGGATCATCTTTACTACCATTGCTCTGAATTCTTTTTCAGGTAGACTGCCTATTTCCTCTTCATTTGTTTGGTCTGTTGGGTTTTTACCTTGCTCCTTCATCTGCTGTGTGTTTCTCTGTCTTCTCCTTTTGCTTAACTTACTGTGTTTGGGGTCTCCTTTTCTCAGGCTGCAGGTTCGTAGTTCCCATTGTTTTTGGTGTCTACCCCCAGTGGGTAAGGTTGGTTCAGTGGGTTGTATAGGCTTCCTGGTGGAGGGGACTGGTGCCCGTGTTCCGGTGGATCTTGTCTTTCTGTTGGACAGGACTGCGTCTGCTGGTGTGTTTTGGGGTGTCTGTGACCTTATTATGATTTTAGGCAGCCTCTCTGCTAATGGGTGGGCTTGTGTTTCTGTCTTGATAGTTGTTTGGCATGGGGTGTCCAACACTGGAGTTTGCTGGTCGTTGACTGGAGCTGGGTCTTAGCATTGAGATGGAGATCTCTGGGAGAGCTTTCACAGTTTGATATTATGTGGGACCGGGAGGTCTCTGGTGGACCGATATCCTGAACTCGGTTCTTCCACATCAGAAGCACAGGCCTGACAACTGGCTGGAGCACCAAGACCCTGTCAGCCACACCACTCAGAAGAAAAGGGAGAAAAAAAAAGAAAGAAAAAAGGAAGGAAGGAGGGAAGGAAGGAAGGAAGGAAGGAAGAAGATAAAGTTATTAAAAAAAATTTTTTTTTCAATTATTAAAAATTAAAAAAAAATTTTAAGTAATAAAAAGAAAAGAAAAAAAAAGAAAGAAGAGAGCAACCGAACCAAAAAAACAAATCCACCATGCTAACAAGTGCTAAAAACTATACATTAAAAAAAAAAAAGGACAGACCAAACCCTACGACAAATGGTAAAAACAAAGCTATACAGACAAAATCACACAAAGAAGCATACACATACACACTCAGAAGAAGAGAAAAAAGAAAGAAAATATATATCTATATATTTTAAAAAAAGGAAGTGAGCAACCAAATCAGTAAATAAATCTACCAATGATAATAAACTCTATAAATACTAAACTAAGATAAACATAAAACCAGAAACAAATTAGATGCAGAAAGCAAACCCCAAGTGTACAGTTGCTCCCAAAGACCCACCACCTCAATTTGGGATGATTCGTTGTCTTTTCAGGTATTCCACAGATGCAGGGTGCATCAAGTTGATTGTGGAGATTTAATCCGTTGCTCCTGAGGCTGCTGGGAGAGATTTCCCTTTCTCTTCTTTGTTCGCACAGCTCCTGGGGTTCAGCTTTGGATTTGGCCCCGCCTCTGCGTGTAGGTCACCTGAGGGTGTCTGTTCCCTTCTCAGACAGGATGGGGTTAAAGGAGCAGCTGATTTGGGGGCTCTGGCTCACTCAGGCCTGGGGGAAGGAGGGGTACGGTGTGTGGGGTGAGCCTGTGGCTGAAGAGGCTGGCATGACGTTGCAACAGCCTGAGGCGCGCCGTGCATTCTCCCGGGGAAGTTGTCCCTGGATCACAGGACCCTGGGGCAGTGGCGGGCTGCAGAGGCTCCCAGGAGGGGAGGTGTGGTTATTGACCTGTGCTTGCACAGAGGCTTCTTGGTGGCTACAGTAGCAGGCTTAGCATCTCATGCCCGTCTCCTGGGTCCGCTCAGTTAGCCGCGGCTCACACCCGTCTCTGGAGCTCATTTAGGTGGTGCTCTGAATCCCCTCTACTCGCGCACCCCGAAACAATGGTCTCTTGCCTCTTGGGCAGGTCCAGACTTTTTCCAGGACTCCCTCCCGGCTAGCTGTGGCGCACTAACCCCTTCGGGCTGTGTTCACTCAGCCAACCCGTATCCTCTCCCTGGGGTCTGACCTCCAAAGCCTGATCAGGCCTTAGCTTCCAGCCCCCGCCCGCCCCACCGGGTGAGCAGACAAGCCTCTCAGGCTGGTGAGTGCCGGTCGGCACCGATCCTCTGTGTGGGAATCTCTCCACTTTGCCCTCTGCACCCCCGTTGCTGTGCTCTCCTCCGTGGCTCTGAAGCTTCGCCCCCTGCCAACCCGCCATCTCCACAGTGAAGGGGCTTCCTAGTGTGTGGAAACTTTTCCTCCTTCACAGCTCCCTCCCTGAGGTTCAGGTACCGTCCCTATTGTTTTTTGTTTTTTTTTTTTTTTGCGGTATGCGGGCCTCTCACTGTTGTGGCCTCTCCCGTTGTGGAGCACAGGCTCCGGATGCGCAGGCTCAGCGGCCATGGCTCACGGGCCCAGCCGCTCCGCAGCATGTGGTATCTTCCCGGACCAGGGCATGAACCCGTGTCCCCTACATCAACAGGCGGACTCTCAACCACTGTGCCACCAGGGAAACCCCCATCCCTATTCTTTTGTCTCTGTTTTTTCTTTTTTCTTCTGCCCTACCCAGGTATGTGGGGAGTTCCTTACCTTTTGAGAGTTCTGAGATCTTCTGCCAGCGTTCAGTAGGTGTTCTGTAGTGGTAGTTCCACATGTAGATGTATTTCTGATGTATTTGTGGGGAGGAAGGTGATCTCCACGTCTTACCCCTCCGCCATCTTCAAGGTCTCCTTGAGACCCATGCCCTCTTGCTGTCAGTTTCTCTGGTCCCAGCAGAGTGCCATGCCTATAGGACATTCTCAGTCAATGTTTTCCCAATTGCACACTTATAGTTTTTCTCTTTTTTGGTCTCTAAATTACATAATTGTGAAAGAAAGAGAGAAGTAATGAAAGTCTGGAGGAGGAGGTTAATCTCATTTTTTCCTCTCATCTCTGCTTTTTCATCTCAAGCAGTAGTTCCTATAGTTTGAATAGAAGACAAAACTCTGAATTAGGGAAAATTCTGAAGAAAATAAAAAAGCTTTATTCAAGAAAAGAATATCTTGAATTTTGAAAAAGAAATTTTCCCACACCCAATTCTATATTTTTTATTAAAGTATAATTAATTACAGTACTCCTTTAGTTTCAGATGTATAACAAGAACCCTGTTCTTTATAGCTTTTTTTATGGCTTTATTTTTTTATTTATTTATTTTTGCCTGCATTGGGTCTTCGCTGCTGTGCAGACTTTCTTTAGTTGTGGTGAGTGGGGGCTACTCTTCATTGTGGTGTGCAGGCTTCTTATTATGGTGGCTTCTTTTGTTGCAGAGCATAGGCTCTAGGCGCACGCGCTTCACTTGTTGTGGCATGCAAGCGCAGTAGTTGTGGCTCATGGGCTCTCGAGCACAGGCTCAGTAGTTGTGGTGCACAGGCTTAGTTGCTCTGTGGCATCTTCCCAGACCAGGGCTCGAACCCGTGTCCCTGGCATTGGCAGGTAGATTCTTAACCACTGCACCACCAGGGAAGTCCAAACCCAGTTCTTTAAATAAGTAGCTTAGGAAATACTGGGTTAAACAGTCACTGCCTTTGATATGCCAGTGTGTGCTGTGTCTTCCCGAGACATTTTGCTACTCTTCAAAACCCTATTTAGAGCAGAAGCAAGAAGAAGTACAGTCCTGCTGCCTGTGGAACAAAAACCACATTCACAGAAAGATAGAGAAGATGAAAAGGCAGAGGGCTATGTACCAGATGAAGGAACAAGATAAAACCCCAGAAAAATAACTAAATGAAGTGGAGATAGACAACCTTCCAGAAAGAGTTCAGAATACTGATAGTGAAGATGATCCAGGACCTCAGATAAAGAATGGAGGCAAAGATCGAGAAGTTGCAAGAAATGTTTAACAAAGATCTAGAAGAATTAAAGAACAAACAAACAGAGATGAAAAATACAATAACTGAAATGAAAACTACACTAGAAGGAATCAATAGCAGAATAACTGAGGCATAAGAATGGATAAGTGACCTGGAAGACAGAATGGTGGAATTCACTGCTGCAGAACAGAATAAAGAAAAAAGAATGAAAAGAAATGAAGACAGCCCAAGAGACCTCTGGGACAATATTAAATGCAAGAACATTCGCATGATAAGGGTCCCAGAAGGAGAAGAGAGAGAGTAAGGAGCTGAGAATATATTTGAAGAGATTATAGTTGAAAAATTCCCTAACATGGGAAAGGCAATAGTCACCCAAGTCCAGGAAGTTCAGAGAGTCCTATACAGGGTAAACCTGAGGAAAAACACGCCAAGACACATAGTAATCAACATGGCAAAATAAAGGACAAAGAAAAATTATTGAAAGCAGCAAGGGAAAAATGACAAATAACATACAAGGGAACTCCCATAAGGTTAACAGCTGATTTCTCAGCAGAAACTCTACAAGCCAGAAGGGAGTGGCATGATATACTTAAAGTGATGAAAGGGAAGAACCTACAACCAAGATTACTCTACCCGGCAAGGATCTCATTCAGATTTGATGGAGAAGTCAGAAGCTTTACAGACAAGCAAAAGCTAAGAGAATTTAGCACCACCAAACCAGCTCTACAAAAAATACTAAAGGAACTTCTCTAAGTGTGAAACACAAGAGAAGAAAAGGACCTACAAAAACAAACTCAAAACAATTAAGAAAATGGTCATAGGAACATACATATCGATAATTACCTTAAACGTGAATGGATTAAATGCTCCAACCAAAAGACACAGGCTTGATGAATAGATACAAAAACAAGACCCATATATATGCTGTCTACAAGAGACCCACTTCAGACCTAGGGACACATACAGACTGAAAGTGAGGGGATGGAAAAAGATATTCCATGCCAATGGAAATCAAAATAAAGCTGGAGTAGAAATACTCATATCAGATAAAATAGACTTTAAAATAAAGAATGTTATAAGAGACAAGACAGGACACTACATAATGATCAAGGGATCAATCCAAGAAGAAGATATAACAATTATAAACATATATGCACCCAACATAGGGGCACCTCAATACATAAAGCAACTGCTAACAGCTGTAAAAGAGGAAATCGACAGTAACACAATAATAGTGAGGGACTTTAACACCTCACTTACACCAGTGGACAGATCATCCAAACAGAAAATTAATAAGGAAACACAAGGTTTAAATGGCACAATAGACCAGATAGATTTAATTGATATTTATAGGACATTCCATCCAAAAACAGCAGATTAAACTTTCTTCTCAAGTGCACACGGAATATTCTCCAACATAGATCACATCTTGGGTCACAAATCAAGCCTCAGTAAATTTAAGATAATTGAAATCATATGAAGCATCTTTTCCGACCACAACACTATGAGATTAGAAATCAATTACAGGGAAAAAAAAAAAAAAAACATAAAAAACAGAAACACATGGAGGCTAAACAATACATTACGAAATAACCAAGAGATCACTGAACAAATCAAAGAGGAAATCAAAAAATACCTAGAGGCAAATGACAATGAAAACATGATGATTAAAAACCTATGGGTTGGGCTTCCCTGGTGGCGCAGTGGTTGAGAGTCCGCCTGCCGATGCAGGCGACACGGGTTCGTGCCCCGGTCTGGGAGGATCCCACATGCCGCAGAGCGGCTGGGCCCGTGGGCCATGGCCGCTGAGCCTGCGCGTCCGGAGCCTGTGCTCTGCAACGGGAAAGGCCCACATACCACAAAAAAAAAAAAAAAAAAACCTATGGGTTGTGGCAAAAGCAGCTCTAAGAGGGAAGTTTATAGCAATACAAGTCTACATCAAGAAACAGGGAAAATCTCAAATAAACAATCTAACCTTACACCTAAAGGAACTAGAGAAAGAAGAACAAACAAAAACCAAAGTTAGCAGAAGGAATGAAATCATATATATCAGAGCAGAAATAAATGAAAGAGAAACAAAGAAAACAATAGCAAAGATCAATAAAACTAAAAACTGTTCCTTGAGAAGATAAACAAAATTGATAAACCATTAGCCAGACTCATCAAGAAAAATAGGATAGGACTCATATCAATAAAATTAGAAATGAAAAAGAAGAAGTTACAACAGACACCGCAGAAATACAAAGCATCCTAAGAGACTACTACAAGCAACTCTGTGCCAGTAAAATGGACAACCTGGAAGAAATGGACAAATTCTTAGAAAGGTATAACCTTCCAAGACTGAACCAGGAAGAAATAGGAAATATGAACAGACCAATCACAAGTAATGAAATTGAAACTGTGATTAAAAATCTTCCAGCAAACAAAAGTCCAGGACCAGATGGCTTCACAGGTGAATTTTATTGCACATTTAGAGAAGAGCTAACACCGCTCCTTCTCAAACTATTCCAAAAAATTACAGAGGAAGGAACACTCCCAAAATCATTCTGTGAGGCCACCATCACCCTGATACCAAAACCAGACAAAGAAACTCCAAAAAAGGAAAATTACAGAATGATATCACTGATGAATATAGATGCAAAAATCCTCAACAAAGATACTGGCAAACAGAATCCAACAACACATTAAAAGGATCAAACACAATGATCAAGTGGGATTTATACCAGGGATGCAAGGATTCTTCAATATATGCAAATCAATCAATGTGATACACCATATTAACAAATTGAAGAATAAAAACCATATGATCATCTCAATAGATGCAGAAAAAGCTTCTGACAAAATTCAACACAATTTATGGTGAAAACGTTCCAGAAAGTGGGCATAGAGGGAAACTACCTCAACATAATAAAGGCCATATATGACAAACCCATAGCAAACATCATTCTCAATGGTGAAAAACTGAAAGCATTTCCTCTAAGATCAGCAACAAGACAAGGATGTCCACTCTCACCACTGTTATTCAACATAGTTTTGGAAGTCCTAGCCATAGCAATCAGAGGAGAAAAAGAAATAAAAGGAATACAAATAGGAAAAGAAGAAGTAAAACTGTCACTGTTTGCAGATGACCTGATACTATACATAGAGAATCCTAAGGATGCCACCAGAAAACTACTAGAGCTAATCAATGAATTTGGTAAAGTAGCAGGATACAACATTAATGCACAGAAATCTCTTGCATTCCTATACACTAATGATGAAAAATCTGAAAGAGAAATTAAGGAAACACTCCCATTTACCATTGCAACAAAAAGAATAAAATACCTAGGAATAAACCTACCTAGGGAGACAAAAGACCTCTATGCAGAAAGCTGTAAGACACTAATGAAAGAAATTAAAGATGATACCAACAGATGGAGAGGTATGCCATGTTCCTGGATTGGAAGAATCAATATTGTGAAAATGACTATACTACCCAAAGCAATCTACAGATTCAATGCAATCCCTATCAAATTACCAATGTCAGTTTTTATGGAACTAGAACAAAGAATCTTAAAATTTGTATGAAGACCCCGAATAGCCAAAGCAGTCATGAGGGGAAAAGCAGAGCTGGAGGAATCAGACTCCCTGACTTCAGACTATACTACAAAGCTACAGTAATCAAAACAATATGATACTGGCACAAAAACAGAAATATAGATCAATGGAACAAGGTAGAAAGTCCAGAGATAAACCCATGCACCTATGGTCAACTAATCTATGACAAAGGAGGCAATGATATACAATGGAGAAAAGACAGTCTCTTCTATAAGTGGTGCTGGGAAAACTGGACAGCTGCATGTAAAAGAATGAAGTTAGAACACTCCCTAACACCATACTCAAAAATAAACTCAGAATGGATTAGAGACCTAAATGTAAAACTGGACACTATAAAACTCTTAGAGGAAAACATAGGCAGAACACTCTTTGACATAAATCACAGCAACATCTTTTTTTATCCACCTCCTAGAGTAATGGAAATAAAAACAAAAATAAACAAATGGAACCTAATGAAACTTAAAAGCTTTTGCATAGCAAAAGAAACCATGAAGAAGACGAAAAGACAACCCTCAAAATGGGAGAAAATATTTGCAAACACATCAACAGACAAAGGATTAATCTCCAAAATATATAAACAGCTCATGCAGCTCAATATTAAAAAAACAACCCAATCCAAAAATGGGCAGAAGACCTAAATAGACATTTCTCCAAAGAAGACATACAGATGGCCAAGAAGCACATGAAAAGCTGCTCAACATCACTAATTACTAGAGAAATGTAAATCAAAACTACAATGAGGGTGCTTCCCCGGTGGCGCAGTGGTTGAGAGTCTGCCTGCCGATGCAGGGGACATGGGTTCGTGCCCCGGTCTGGGAAGATCCCACATGCCGCGGAGGGTCTAGGCCCGTGAGCCATGGCCGCTTAGCCTGCGCATCCGGAGCCTGTGCTCTGCAACGGGAGAGGCCACAACAGTAAGAGGCCCATGTACTGCAAAAAAAAAAAGAAAAAAAACTACAATGAGTTATCACCTCACACCAGTTAGAAATGGCATCATCAGAAAATCTACAAACAACAAATGCTGGAGAGGGTGTGGAGCAAAGGGAACCCTCTTGCATGTTTTTGGGAATGTAAATTGATACAGCCACTATGGAGAACAGTATGAAGTTTCCTTAAAAAGCTAAAAATAGAATTACCATATGATCCAGCAATCCCACTACTGGGCGTATACCCAGAGAAAACCATAATTCAAAAAGACACATGCACCCCAGTGTTCATTGCAGCACTATTTACAATAGCCAGGTCATGGAAGCAACCTAAATGCCCATCAACAGATGAATGGCTAAAGAAGATGTGCTACATATATACAATGGAATACTACTCAGCCAGTAAAAGGAATGAAATCGGGTCATTCGTAGAGACGTGGATGGATCTAGAGACTGTCATACAGAGTCAAGTAAGTCAGAAAGAGAAAAACAAATATCGTGTATTAACACTTATATGTGGAATGTAGAAAAATGGTACAGATGAACCAGTTTGCAGGGCAGAAATTGAGACACAGATGTAGAGAACAAACACATGGACACCAAGGGGGGAAAGCAGCAGGGGGTGGAGGTGGTGGTGTGATGAATTGGGAGATAGGGATTGACATGCATACACTGATGTGTATAAAATGGATGACTAATAAGAACCTGCTGTATGAAAAATAAATTAAATTTAAAAAATTAAAAAAAAAACCTATTGAATGATGCAACCCAAAAAAAGTTCCAGGGGAAAAAATCATGCAATGATGATTACCCAATCATTTTCTCACTCATGGCAAAGTTTGCGAACTGCTGTTTTACATCATAAGGTTTGTAAAGAGCAAAATGAAGGGAGCATACAGGAAGAAAGGATTCAAAGGACAGAAGAAGGCATTTTGTGAAATGGGATACTCAAGCAGACAGAAAAACAGCAGTTATGAGAGGAAAGCTTGGGTTTTATGCCTGCCATGACAGTCCCTAAATGTGTGGTTTAGCGTGGAGACCAAAGATAGCATGCTAGCAAAGTTTAAAACTTCTCAGCCTAAAGCTAAGAATCAGGAGCCTGGTATTATATTCCAGAAACTTCCTCTGTCACTTGGATCACTTTTCTAAACTGATTGCCTCAGAGGTAATGGGGTAATTAAACCCTTCATTTCTTCTTTCATAAAATCATGTTGGAAATAAGCTAGAAGCTCAAGTTGGTAAAGAACTTTTGAATTATTTCAAGAAGAGTGAAATAACATGAAAAGACGGTACTTTGTGAAAAAACAGTTATGTTTATTCATTTCAGTCAGGTTCTGAGCATCTTGGGCACGTTTTCACATTAACAAGTCCAGAACAATTCATTTCTGAGTAATGTTTATATCATTGAGACTTACACGTGATTGGCTCAATTAACAAAGAAATGAAGTAACTTATCAAAATGCCTCTGCCAGCACCCCAGCTTGGGGTGTCTGACCATCACTGTCAAAGTAGTTAACTGAGTCAGAACTGGGCCCACCATTTGTGTTTCAGAAATGTGCGGTTTGATATCTAGTTACAAATTTTAAAGTTCAAATAAACAAACACATGGTTTTTCCTTTGACTGAATTTGAAAGCGTCAAGATGGGGAACCCTAACGCCATAAACATTTACACAGCTTGGCAAGCTCCTCATTATGTAAATACTTTGTGAAAACAACTTTGGTCCATAAAGTATTAATGCTATTTGATAAAAATCAGTTTTTGTTTGGTGTGTCTTTTGAAGCTAGTGTAACTCCTGGTCATTCTATATGATATAAGAGCTCTTTGGAATCAAATCCTAATCCCAACATGTTTTTCTTGTTCATTTAAACCTCTTATATATATGTTGGAGCCAGAGAGAGTGGAAAGCTTTTAGGGCTTAAGCGTGAATTGTTTGTCATTCTCATGCATGCTTTCTGAAAAGTATTTGGCATGCTTGTGTTTGTAAGTTAAAATATACATTTGTGTTCTTAAGCATTTTCTTTCTTTTTCCCTTTATGCTTGTTCATTTGGTTTACAGAGACCATCTTACCGTGGTAGAGCAGACATACTGAAGTTGGATTGTTTGACTTACCACCTTGTAGAAAATGTCTGTGGGTGTTGATTTGCTAGGTTTGCCCCTGACTCAAGCTTCTAAAGAGAAAAAAAATTTCTCAACCCAAACTCAATAGTATTAGTACCCCCAGAAGCTTAAAAGACCTAAACAAACACAACTCACCAAAGTTGTCTGTCTAGATCTTTAGGAGTCCAATTTAACCTCTGGAGTATTTCTTTGTTTCGGTTTTGTAGTGAAAAAAGCAACAGAGGTTGCTGAGCAGAAATTCGTGGTACTCTATTTTACCCCTATGGATATTACATCCAATAGCCGATAGGGTTGAGCTGCACAAAATTCATCAAGGACGAAATTGGAACGGACTCAGGAAAAGCTTAAAAAGATTTTTCCATGTGGCAAAGCTGCAGATTGGAGCAAACAAGTATTTGTTTCTCAAGAGGTGATTATGTATGAAATGAAATATAGTTGACCTTCGAACAATGCTGGGGGTTAGGGGTGCCAACCCCTGCACAGTTGAAAATCCACATATAACTTTACAGCCCGCCCTGCTCCAAATCTACCCATCCTCATCCAGGGACTCAACCAACTGCAGATCTGGAGTATGTGTTAAGTGAAAAAAATCCGTGTAAAGTGGACCCATGTAGCTCAAACTGTGTTGTTCAAAGTCAGGGTATATCGATCAGCTTTTGAGGTGTAAGGAGCTTCTCCAGAACTAACCATCATTTAACCAGCTCGTGACTCTACAAGCCTGCCCTTTGGGGTGGGCTCTGAGTAGTGTTTCTTCTGATCCGGAGTTGACCCACCTCAGTGGAGTTCATTTTTGCATCTGTGGTCAGCTGCTGGTTTAGTTGGGGAGTGTCTGGTCAGGGGCGGCGAAAGCAACGACACCTGAGGCCTCTCACCATGGGGCCTTTCAGCCTGGTCCCTTATTCGAATCAAACTTCAATACCTTTTCCATTTATTTTTTCATCTGGCCATGTCTCTAAATTCCTTTTGTAATTTCTTTAATCTGTGTCATATTAGAATATTCCTAAGGGCAACATCCTCTCCTGGTTGCCTGGATTTTCTTGAGACAGGGAGTGGAGAGAAAGCCAACATTTCTTCTGAATTTTCGTAACTTTTAGGGTTATTTTATTTGTGTCTTTGTGTGTGTGTGTGTGTGTGTGTGTGTGGTATGTGGGCCTCTCACTGTTGTGGCCTCTCCCGTTGCGGAGCACAGGCTCTGGACGCGCAGGCCCAGCGGCCATGGCTCACGGGCCCAGCCGCTCCGCGGCATGTGAGATCCTCTCAGACCGGGGCATGAACCCATGTGCCCTGCATCGGCAGGCGCACTCAACCACTGCGCCACCAGGGAAGCCCCTTTATTTGTGTCTTTTATTGTCATCAGCCCCAAATGCTTTCAGGAAGGAGCCACAATCCAAACAGAACTAATTGATTCATTAATTAGATGGTCAAATGATTAAAAATTGATGGCTAAATGAATTAGCATTTTTATTGAATTTATTGCCTTTAATTTTCACTTCCCGTTTCCTGTACATCTCAGAGAAGCTCACCAGTCTCTGGCAGTTTTGCCCTTAGAGACTTCATCCCAAGATCAACATGGACACCACTTACCACCTCCGTAGGCACTGCAGACTGTGCCCCAGTTGTTCCTCACCAGTTAATCAGGAAGCTCGAAGGGACTGATTACAGCTCCATCAACACAGGATGTTTTGACACAGCTGTTTGGACAAGGCTGTTTGAGACCCCCTCCAAGGCTCACTGGTATTTGGAGGGGGACAGGGCCCAAGGGTCAAGGTTTGAAAGCAGACACTCATCTCTCCTGAGCAGTAAATATTCAAATGCATTTTAGAGCAGCTGCCCCAGGTGAAACCCTCTGGGGGAGTCTATGTGAACAACATTGATGCCGGCTCAGCCCACACGAGGCTCTAGTCAAGTTGGCAAGAGAGCTGTTAGTTATTAATCTTCCACATTGGTCAATACAAGCTATCATGAGTATACTGAAAAGGAAGCATTGAGAATATAGGTTTGAGGACAGGAAAGAAGGTTTATAATTGTGGTGGTTGAGAATGGAGAAGCCGCTGGGCCAGGAAAACATACCGGATTAGCAGGCTCTGAAACGGACACCATGAATCTACAGGATTCTCCTCCTGCAGGGCTCAGCCACCCAGATACAGAACCTAACAAGAAGGATCATTGCTTATAGCCAGGACCAGGTTCATGCAATTAGGAGCTGTTGATATTACCAGGTACCAGGTACCAGGAGTTGAAAGCATGGGCAGGAACGTTCTGAGCGGGTGAGCTGTGGGATGCACCCTTAATAGTATAAGTGGAAAATGCATGTGCCTCCAGACTGGGTGGCACTCTGGAGCCTGTGAGCTGGCCATCTCTCCTGATCTACAGGGTACCCCACCTGAAGGCAGTCCCTGCCACCCACTTGAAAATGATACTTGATATGTTCTAAGAAGGGACTTCCCTGGTGGTCCAGTGGTTAAGAATCCACCTTCCAATGCAGGGGACACAGGTTTGATCCCTCGTCGGGGAACTAAGATCCCACACACCATGGGACAACTAAGCCTGCATGCTCTAGAGCCCGCGTGCCACAACCAGAGAGAAGCCCACACACCCCAACCAAAGATCCCACATGACGCGGTGAAGACCCCACGTATTGCAACTAAGTCCCGATGCAGCCAAATAAATAAATAAATAAACAAATAAAAGAATGTTTTAAGAAAATCATCAATGATAGGTCACAAAGAGTACTGTCTTTAGGTACACTTAGATTTTTAAATGTTTTATTTTCTCTATATCATTTATTATTACTTTTTCATGAAATTCACTTTGGTGAAACTGATTTTTCCAGGCACAGTGACAAGGGAATCTAAGTTAGCCACCCAAAAGCAGTGAAAAGATGTGGTAATAATGGAAACTTCAGGGTTAGACATTTTGTAAAATCAGCGAAAGGCCTGAAAGCCCATTTAATCCACACCATCCCAAGATTTGTAATTCGTGAAGAAGGGAATCTGTGCGATGCTGTGAAAAAATTATACAATGACTACTCCAATCATTCACACGAGTTCATTCACTGCCTGCAAAACACATGGCAAATCCCATCAACCAGGTGATATCACTGGTGATAGCAGAGGAAACCCTTCTCAGGAACGTTCTACCTTCTCTGGACGTACTGTCAACTAGTCCAGATTCTTTGAGGACACTCTGGCCCTGTCTTCTGAGAATTCCTGCAAGCTCTGTGATGAACACAAATCTCCAAGCTGGATCCAATCTTGTTCAGCCCACCTGTATCTCCCATCACCACCTTCACAGGCTTCGTAAGCTAAAAAGCCACACGTAGGCCATCAGTCACCTGATAGCAATAGGTTATGGGATCCAACAGGTGCTCCAGAGTTTAAATCTTTCCCTTAGATTTTTGATATATTTATGTAACTAGGTAAGCCTCAGTTTCCTCATCTGTGAAATGGGGTTGGTTGATTTAGTACTGATTTGAAATAGCTAAAAATCACATCTTATATATAAAAAATACGCGAAATCCCAAGTGTGACTGTGTCTGTGGAGCAATTTCTGCTAACTTTATGGCATTAATCCTGTCAAGTTTAACCATTTGGGGTATTCCATATTTATATATCAGACACAGGTACCCATGTGTCACCATTCCCAAAACTGTTTTGTTTGTTTTTTTTCAGTGCTAGTCTTGGTTCTCTTTATTTTTCTTCTACACATCATACTGTATTCCCACCTTACTTGTTTGGCAATGACTAAATACACAATTTTCTTCCTTTCTAAGCTTCTGAATAGTCTAAAAGAAGTATTTGTTCAATGTTTCATCGTGTATGTGGCGTGAGAAAAATCTATAATTGTTCTTGATTTGGACATTTCTCAAGGCAGTCAAACCGCAGAGAGTTTAATCCAAGATAAATGATAGCCCGTTCTCCCAAACTGTTTCTATTCTATTTGATATCTTCCACTTACCCTGGATAAGAAACATAACTTGCCTATACTACCTTCAGAATTTATTGTGCATACCTGTACACCTGCTATGAAGAATTCTATTTAAAAGAGCGCAATAGAGTATATCAGTATATCCTATCAATAAAAGGTATTTTAGACTGAGTCCCCGAGATATGCACAGGATGTATACAAATGTACTTCTGTGCTAATATATTTTTATCTTCTCAGACCATATAAAATAGATATTTTAAGGAATGACATTAGGTAAACCAAACAACATCTTAAATATTTTAAATTTCATTATATTAAATAAAATTTTATTTGGGTACTCAGTAAGATATTATTTTCAACAATATTTATAGTGGGGACAATGTCATGGCTCATAAAAGTGTGAGCAGATCATGAGAGTGTGACCTCTGCCCGTTTTCTTATTTGCTTCAGCTTGGCAGTTTCTTTGCAGGAATCCTTTAAGCCACTTGGCCATTTGAAACAGGTTCGTGAAATTAAAACTAGGTAATATAATTTGTAAATCTGCCAATGGGCATAAGAGTAATATTTTAAAATAGACTGAAAGTGAATGAAGGAGTAATGATAATAATCTCAAATCCTTTGGGTGTGGAAAATGTCTTATCCCGAATGACACAAGATAAGAATCAAATGAGAACAGAAGAGTCGGTTGCATGTAAATGTTAATAACGTTTCATGTTTCTCCTTTTTAAATTACAAACAAATATAAGTAGAAGTTTTAAGGGTTTATTTCCAGAATTTCAGTACCTGAGTGTGCATCAAAAAGCACCTGGCAGGCTTGTTAAATACTGGGCCCCCCTCCCAGAATCTCTGATTCAGTCAGTCTTGGGTGGGGCCCAAGACTTTGCATTTCTAACAAGTTCCCCAGTGTTGCTGATGCCACTGGTCTTAGGACCACACTTTGAGAACCTCTGCAATAGATCATCTTGATGACCCCTTGGGTTGTATCCTCTCGTGACCTTTGATGTATGTGACACAAATGTAGTTAAGATCAATGCCGTCCAGAAGTGATGTTCCCACTATATCCTGGTTTATAGCACCCGTTCGTGTCCTAAATGGCCTCCCACCCACTCCTCAGCATCCGCTGCCCTTCCCCCGTGATCGAGGTGGAAGGGACCAGAGAACAGGGGAAGGATGGCGCATCCTCTCTGAGAACGCAGCTGACATTTTGCAGCACCCGGTAAAAGCATGGCTTCAGCATGTTTCCCCAGGGTGAATTAATTGCTTTGCTTTTCCTTTTCCTTTGCATAAAGCTAGGCAGATTTGTCCCCTGTTTGGACAAGACTTTGTTGCCAGCACTTTCCGAGGATAGCCAGAAACTGGCTGCTGTCTGAGCTTGATAGTGTTGTCAGGAATTCCAGGGTGGGGTATTGTCACTTGAGTTGGGAAATGCTAACTGAGGTCAACTCTAGTTCAGCTTCCTACCTACAGAATTATGGCAGGACGGAAGTTTGGCCCTCGTGAGATGAATAGGTCAGCAGAAACGTATTCTTGTCTTCCAAATAGCAGACATCTCTATTTTTAAGCTTTAAGTCAGAACATATTTTTCCCCTATATGAGATCCAGTAATTTATGTCCTCAAATGAGGAGGTATTTTAAAATCAAAGGCAAAGACAGCAAAACCAAAAAAAAAAAAAAGTCTAAACCCCACCCCAAATTTTCCAAGCCAAAATTGTGCATAAAAAGTTATTATGTTAGTACCTGAAATTGAATGTCAGTGTTTTGGTTAACTACTGCTGAATAATAAAACTACCCACTAAATGTAGTGAGTTAAAACATCAGCCGTTCTATTTCTTTGCTCCTGGTTCTGCAGTGTGTGCAGCTCTGGGTGGAGCTGATCTGAGGGAGACGGCAGTGAATTGTTCTGAAGCAGGATCTTAGTTACCTGCCCAGGAATTGAACCTGAGTAGCCTGGGTGAAGACCAGGAATCCTAACCACTAGACCAGCAAGGGCTAGAGGCTAGAAGAAAAGTTGCCCTGGCTCTTGCCCCATTTGAAAGCAAGAATGTTTCAAGGAGGCAAAAACTGGAAAAACAGGTACAAAGTTTATTATTAGAGACACAGCACAACAGGTGGGAGAGCACAGAGAGAAACTGTTTAGTTAAGATAGAAGGAAGGCAGAGACGCACACCCGGAGAGAAAAGGTGTGGGCACCCTCCCTAACGAGGAGGAGCCCAGTAAAGCGGTGATTTAATCACGTATGCAGGGCAGCTCTTTCGGGTCTTTGTTGACTTTGGCCAATTATCTCACTTCTTTTTCCACACCTGACCTACCCTAGGACCCTCCCCGACATGCATGTGCATCTTTTAGCCCAGATGGATTCTAGCACAAAGGACTATGAGAAGGTTGACATCACCTACTATGGGGTGGCACCCCCTCCCTTTTGACCTCCCAGGAGCCTTTCTGCACATGTGTAGTCGGGAAGGTCTCCTTGACCTCGAGAATTAGAAATATGTGGTCTTTTTATCTTCTATCCAAGCAGGTCTCAGCTTCTCCTTGCTCCTGTCATTGTCTTATCTTGGAGTATCTGTCCACAAGGGACAGACTTCAGCTGCTCAGCCTGGGGCCCGTCTATCTCCTGCCTCAGAGCAGCTTGCCCTCCTGCATTCAGGGTCACCTAGGGTGGCTCAACTGGGGCAGGAGGATCTACCCACCTCTCCTGGGGCCTGTATTTTCCTCTATGGGTCTCCCCATAAGACTAGCTTGGATTTCTCACAGCAGGTTGGGTTCAGAATAGGGCCCAGGGTGCAAAAGCAGAAACTACCAGGCCTTCTTAAGGACTCAGGTTAAAAGGAGCTGCCAGGCCAGGCCACACTCAAGAGGACGGTCTATACAGGGCATAAACCCCAGGACATGTGGGGCATTGGGGCCACCACAACCAGAGTCCACCACAGTCACAGTCCATACTGCTTGAGAGCACCTTGCCTCCACACCAGTCAGGCCGATCAGTTGGGTTCTGAGTCCATCTCAGGACAGACATCAGAGCCTCCCAAACATGCAAAAATGGCTTTGACTGTATCTAACAGAGAATTTTCAGAGGACGAGGACGTGTATCTGTTGCAGGGCATCTCCGGTTTTTTTGTTTTATTTTATATTGGAATAGTTGATTAAAAATGTTGTGTTAGTTTCAGGTGTACAGCAAAGTAATTAAGCTATACCTATACATGTATCTATTCTTTTTCAAATTCTTTTCCCATTTAGGTTATTACAGAATATTAAGTAGAGGTCCCTGTGCCATACAGTAGGTCCTTGTTGGTTATCTATCTTATACATAGTAGTGTGTATATGTTAATCCCAAATTCCCAGTTTATCCCTCCCTGTCCCTTTCCCCTTTGGTAACTATAAGTTTGTTTCCTATGTCTGTGAGTCTTTTCCTGTTTTGTAAATAAGTTCATTTGTACCATTTTTTTTTAGATTCCACATATAAGTGATATCATATGATATTTGTCTTTCTCTGTCTGACTTCACTTAGTATGGTAATCACTAGGTCCATCCGTGTTGCTGCAAATGGCATTATTTCATTCTTTCTCATGGCTGAGTAATATTCCATCATATATATGGACCACATCTTCTTTATCCATTCCTCTGTCGATGGACACGTAGGTTGCTTCCATGTCCTGGCTATTGTAAATAGTGCTGCAGTGAACACTGGGGTGCATGTATCCTTTCAAATTATGGTTTTCTCTGGATATATGCCCAGGACTGGGATTGCTGGATCATAGGGCACCTGTATTTTTAGTTTTTTAAGGACCCCCATACTGGGGTCTCTGTTTAACTTCCTGCTGAAAAGTTCCTCTGGTTATGCTCTCCCCTTACGCTGCTCTTTTTCTCCTTCTGAGCACTCACCACCGCCTAACACTGTGTTAAGTGTTGTCTCTATGGTTATTGCCTGTCTCCCCACAATGTAAATGTTCACCGAATGTAAACTGCCCCGGGGAAGGCCCTCAGTTCCTGTGCTCTCTGCTGCACGCTCAGTACCAACAGCAGTGCCTGGCACACAGGCTCCGCAAAGATAGTTATTGAAGGAATGAAAACAGAAATGGCAAATTTGAGAATATGCCTCCGAGGCAGATGTGGCAACTCGAAGTACGTTGTCCTGATGTAGGGCTGTGACTGCGTTGGGGTCTCCTCTGCAGGCCCTGGGCAGGGCACCCCCTTGTCACGGATGCTGTGTCTCCTCTGCCGGTTCCCATGGTGTCATTGTCCCACGGTGTCAATGGACATCAATCATGGGCTTAGAGGGTTTTCTGTGGAGCCTCCAGCTCCTTTATTTGGCCAATTAGGCTTTGTGCTCCTGTTTCCAAATACAGAAGTGGGAGAAACATGAACCTGGCTTTATTGAATGCCTTAGTTTTAAGGAACGGCTTCCGGTGCAATGCTAGATTATTTCCAATTACACCTCAGATAGCCTCACCCTTGCTAAAACTGGTTAGTGAGCATGAGCTATTCATTCCTAAAAAGAGGCTTAACCAGATAGCTTTTCATTCTGTTCTGCTTTTCATTGCAATGTAAGGAGGGGCTTGCTGTCTTCCTTTCTTCTTTTCTTTCTCTCCCTTTTTTTTGCTTTCTACCAATCTATATTTTTTTCTCTCTTTGCTTTTTTCCTATAGCATCACCTTGAAAACTTGGCGTTATAGGTTAGAATCCTCGTTTGTACTCACCCTCCTGTCCATTTGCTCTTTTGATTGTTTATCGATCACAGAAAAACAAATCCGATTTCCTTAATGAATTTTATATGCTTGCATCGGATTTGGTTACAGGTCACCTAGGTCTGTCGTTTGGGGGGCCTCTCATCTGGATGCCCAGGCTAGTCCTTACCCATTAAGGATCTTCGTCTGAATCCTTTCCTCCTGGCTTTGTGCACCTGCCTGCATGGAGTGGTCCTCAGTGCTGTGCTTTGCAGCCTTTCTCCCAGCCCAGAGGCATCTGTGTCCTTTCAAATAAGGTTAAGAAATTGCTTTGAGAAAGCATCGTGAATGTTTCTCTTGGACTGAGTCCTGGCTGTTTTCCTCCATGAGTTTTTGTTTACCCTCGTTCCAGCCACCACCCTCAGCCCCATTCCCGTCTCTGCTTGTATCACCAGAGTGTGATGACTCTCTCCACGGGGGCCTCAGCCCAGTCTGGCTGCAAAAAGAGGGCATCTGGCTGCGATGTTCTTCAAAAGCACTAATGGGAGAGTTGTTTCTCTGATGACCTTAACCAAGTTCTTCAGACCTGCTAGAGCTAGATTAGAGTTTTCCGAGGGATTTCAGAGCCTGGGCCTACAGTTCCTAGAATACAATGTGTGTTTCAAATCAAATAAGAGACAATTCGTGTCCTGTGGAGTATGCAAACACCACCCCACACCACTTACTGAAAAACAGCCTTGAGTTTGTAAATCTGGAATTTGGCAATGAAGTGATCCAGATGAGCTCCTAAAAGCAAACCAAGGCAAGGCCATGGGCATGGCAGGACCTCAACATAAGAGAATTTGAGCCCCTATCCCCTTGGGAATCATCCCAGCTTCCTTCCTCTCTCTCTCCATCTGAATATCCATCTTTCCTGATGTGAACGTGTCCTGGACTCTCCAAAACTAGAAGAAAACAACCCCAGACTGTCTTGAATTTGACAATGGCCTTGAAGCCTTGATAACGGAACTCTACTGG
This sequence comes from Mesoplodon mirus, assembly GCF_964341445.2. NCBI lineage: Eukaryota > Metazoa > Chordata > Mammalia > Artiodactyla > Ziphiidae > Mesoplodon > Mesoplodon mirus. The sequence continues at coordinate 21,709,899 of NC_138982.1, read as the reverse complement.
ATTAAAACCACCTGTTATTTATCTTTTCACCTCACCTGTGGCAAGCAAGTATGTCTGTAGCTTTGCTCGCATCTGATTTCCGCAGGTTTAACCTGTCCCAGTTTCTAAGGAACTTAATGTTTTCCTTTACTGTCATTTCCTCTCTCCCACCTGATTCCAGTTCAGTCACTATTTAGCTTACTGCTCATTCCTCTCAAATCCGGCCCATTTAATGTCAGCAGGACAAAATTATCAGGCAGCTCTGAACAGGACTAAGTCTAGCTTTACAGACTCTCGTCTTCTGCAATGTACTGCATCCATCTCAGGAGTCTATAAAAATCACTCACCTCCCTGTTGGGCTATAGTGGGAAGAATCCTGGACTGAGAGCTGAAAAGTCCTGGATTCTAGACACGGAGCTGCAGGTATGAACTGTGCTAGCTTTGGACATTTGCTTACGTTTTTTAAGACTGAGTTTTTTCCATCTTCATAATAGGACTGATCATGACCACCCTGCCTGTTATGGAGTCACTGAGCAACCAAGTGAGAAGCAAAAGCTTTCATCTACTCAGCACAGAGCTAACTGAGCACTTACCATGTAACACAAGGCAGTTAGAGCACAGGTTTATTTTTAATTGAAATACAGTTGCTTTACAATGTTGTGTTAATTACTGCTTTACAGGAAACTGATTCAGTTATACCTATATATACATTCTTTTTTTAATATATTCTTTTCCGTTATGGTTTATCATAGGATATTGAATATAGTTCCCTGTGCTATACAGTAGGACCTTGTTTATCCGTTCTCTGTATCATAGTTTGCATCTGCTAATCCCAAACTCCCAGTCCATCCCTCCCCCAACCCCCTCCCCCTTGGCCACCACCAGTCTGTTTTCGATGTCCATGATTCTGTGTCTGTTTCATAGATAGGTTCATTTGTGTCATATTTTAGATTCCACATATAAGTGATATCATATAGTATTCGTCTTCTCTTTCTGGCTTACTTCACTTAGTATGATAATCTCTAGGTCCATCCATGTTGCTGCCCATGGCATTATTTTGTTCTTTTTTATGGCTGAGTGGTATTCTCTTGTACATATGTACCACATCTTCTTTATCCATTCATCTGTCTTTGGACATTTAGGTTGTTTCCATGTCTTGGCTATTGTGAATAGTGCTGCAGTGAACATAGGGGTGCATGTATCTTTTTGAATTAGAGTTTTGTCCAGTTATATACCCAGGAGTGGGATTGCTGGGTCATATGGTAGTTCTATTTTAAGTTTTCTTTTTAAAAATATTTATTTATTTATTTGGCTGTGCCAGGTCTTAGTTGCAGCATGCGGGATCTTAGTTGCTGCATGTCAACTCTTAGTTTATCATAGAGTTTTCGCCCCTGGACCACCAGGGAAGTCCCAGTAGTTCTGTTTTTAGTTTTCTGAGGAAACTCCATACTGTTCTCCATAGTAATTTTACCAACTTACATTCCTACCAACAGTGTAGGAGCGTTCCCTATTCTCCACACCCTCTGCAGCATTTGTTATTTATAGACTTTTTGAGGATGGCCATTCTGCCCAGAGTGAGGAGTTACCTCTTTGTAGTTTTGATTTTCATTTCTCTAGGAATTAGCACTAGAAAACGGCTTTTAAAGGAAGGCTGCTGCTGCCCTTTGGAGGTGGTTCATCATCATCCTCACCGTCATCACACAGCCTCACCTGTGGTGTTCACAGTTAGCTCCTGGGCTCGCCCATCTCTTTCACTGATCCGTGAAGATGGTGTTGATACCCACAGCTCTGAGCTCCCACAGCACTTTATTGTCACTGCTGGACAGGATCTGTTGAATCAGTGGAGTATCCCCATACCATGGAATCTGCCACATCACAGAGTCTCAATGGAAACTTGCTTAAATTAATTCACAAATAAATCATGCATGAGTGAATGTATGATGATGATTTGTTTCCCATGTCAGCCCTATCAATGGGAATTCCTGTGAAGGTCTTATTTTCTATTTGTCCTGTTTTATCTGATTCCAGTTAGTTTTCACTGGAAACTGATTTCCTCTTAACTCATTAAACTTAACTGTAAGATTGATATTCTCTGGAGAAAAACAACTGCTGAGATTTTTTTGTCTTACCCCAAGTAGATTCAGTGGTATTTGTGAAAAAAAAAAAGTAACTGAAACCAAACTTCAGATTATTCCTTGCCTGTCTGATAACTCTTAACCGTAGCTGGGTGTTTGTTTCCCTGCTTCGTGTCTCAGGTGGCTTTAGGGAGAGCAGAGGGCTGCCAGAGTTAAGCACATTGGTCTTGACCCAGTTGCAGCAGTAAGCCCAGCCCCCAAGCAGTTCTATTCTAGCATCTTAAGCTGTCTAGGGAATTCCATTGGGACCCTAATGTATAACATGGTTTCTAACTACAGGGAGTTCAGAGGTTTATGAACCCCGTGAAATAAAGCACAGTATAGTATGACAATATGCCCAGGCATTTTCTTGGGGTGTGCTCATACTCCCCAGCTTTCCTCAGACTCTCAAATACTTTCAGAGGGATCCATGATCCTTCCCACTTCCACCACCAAAAAAAAAAAAAAAAGGTTAAGAACACTTGATTGAAAGACTCTAGCCCACTTAAAGAATGTGCTTTCTTATGACTAACATATTTTACTTTTCCCAGAACTGCTATGTAGCAGTAATAAATATGTAACCCTCCAAACTGCCTGGCAGCAGACTTCAAATTAGACAAGTCTATGGTGTGACTCATGGAACTTTCTCATGCTTTTGCATTCATTAATCAGGAAAATCCCGTGTAACTGTTTCACGCTTCTGAAGACAGTAATCAGGAAAATCCTGGAGGAGACTGTGGTTTTAAAGGATGCTAAATCAGGTTACAATCATGTGTACCCTGATAGTATGTTTTTCCTCTCTGGAATTTCCTCCTGGGGGTGGTCTGTGCTTCTCGCTTCCAAAACTTATATCAACATCCTCTTGGACCTGGGAGTGTAAGCCACTAATTTTTATTTGATGTCATTTTGTACAAAGGAGAAAAGGAACCATCATAAGCCATGGAAAATCTTCCCGGGGTACAAGCAGGACCAGATTTTTAGTTCTCACCTTGTGCTGTAAACCTGGAAACTAAACTCGCTGGTTTCCCCTCAGTGCCTGTCTTTGAGATGCTCAGTGTAAACTCAACTATGCTTCCCAGCTGCCTATTCCAAGTTAGATGGCCAAGGTAGTTTGTTTTGCCGTGGTTGGGTTTGATTTATTGGTAACAGAGTTGCACACACTTAGGCAACGGTGCAGGTGCTTAAAATACTTTTTTAATACTTAAAGAACAGCCTGTGCTTTGCTGCTACTCAGCTGTGGCAGGACAAAGGATGCTCCCTAAAGTTTCATGAAATGGGAAAAGTAGGAGTTGTTGAATCATATAAATTCATCTGCAATGTCTTTTTTCCATTTCCTTGCAACATAGCACGGTGACCATGAGCACACATTCTGGATTCCAAATGTCTGGGTTTGAACCCCAGCTCTGCCACTTAGGAGTTACACAACTTTGGGCAAATTTTAGGATGTCTACCATCCTCACCTAGAGTAGAGGTACTAACGCTGCGAACCTCCCAGGGTTTACAGGAAAATGAGTTATTTGCAAAGTTCTTAGAAGACTGCCTGACATGGACAAATTGTAACATACGTATTCTTAAAGTAAATCTGATTATGGAGGGTAATATTGGCGTTTGCATGGATACATCCAACCAGGGTCAAACCTGAGAAGCCCATTATCACCATTGGACCAGTTGGCGGTGGCAAGTGTTTGTTGCTTTGCTTTTTGGGTTTTGGGTTTTTTTAATCTTTTCCATCCATCTCTTCTGAGGGCAAGGTTTTCCTTGGCTGGCCTCCCCGTGCTCCAAGGGCTTTCAGATCTGAGATACTCTGAAGGAATCTCTGTGTTTTAACCCCTTTGTCACACAATGAGTCAATTCAATCAAAGCCACTTAGCCTCGTCTTGACAGGCGTTTCTCTGGCTGGAGGGGGTTTTGTTTGTTTGTTTACCCTGCCGCCACCTGCGGTTGACTTCCACTCCCAAATACTCAGCCCGATCTGACCTTGTGCTTTTAATTATCATGATTCCACAGGCAGCATCCGCAAGTCATGTTTGAGAAGAGCCATTTGTATGTCCCTATAATGCTTCTGATTAAAAATAACTTGAACAAAAAAGAAAGCAAGATACTGTGGACACAATACTTTTCACCCTCATAATTAGATAACATAGTTCTAATGTAAGAATCACAAGATTTCAGTTCAGTCATGCAAATTGTGTCCTAGAAGCTCATGAAATACTCTTGCGCCAGAACACAGAGAGTGATTTTGTTTGCATTGTGATTAGGTCTCTTTTTTATGGGATGCATCTATAGTAGACTTAGCTATTATTAATTGGGAAAAAATGGTAAGCAGGAACTCAGAAAAAGACTCTTTTTAATCAATCCTTACATAGAAAATGGTCAATATCATCCTTGGAAATGTCCTTTTATTTTAGAAAAATACATTCTCTATTTGCAAGTTAATAGAAAGGAGTTGTAGTAAAGATTACTGACTACAAGATTTATTTCTCCCTGATATTTATTCTGATCACATCTAGTTTTAAGCAGAATAAATGGTGTGTCTCCAGAAATGTTAGTGATTGAACAGAGCCACTCTGAGTTTTTCAAAAAGAAGTATTTGAAGAATTTTAGAATTGTCTAACCCAGTTTCTTTATCTTTCGGATGAGAAACTTGAGACCCACAGAGCTTAGTAATTGCACCCAGCTAAGTGAAAGCAGAATACGAAAGCTAATTTTCAGGGAAACTACACAAGGAGAATTTCTTAAAGTTTACATTTTGACATTTTTTTCTGCTTTGTTTACAGTAAGTATGCATAGTGGGGTTTTTTATTGAGGTTTAATTGACATATAACATTATATTGGCTTCAGGTGTACATCATGATTCTATATTGATGTACGTGGTGAAATGATCACCACAATAAGTCTAGTTACCCTCTGTCACCATATAAAGTTAGCTTTCAGGACTTACCCTCTTGGCAGCTTTCAAGTATGCGCTACAATATTATCGACTATAGTCACCGTGCTGTACGTTACATCCCCATGGCTTTTCTATTTTATAAATGTAAGTTTGTACCTTTTGACCCCCTTTACCCATTTCACCCACTTTCCTCCCTCTTCCCCTCTGGCAACCACCATTCTGTTCTTTGCATCTATGATTTTTGTTTTGTTTTGGTTTGTTTGTTCATTTTTTAGATTTGTTTTTAGATTCCATATGTAAGTGAAATTGTACACTATTTGTCTTTTTCTGACTTACTTCACTTAGCATAATTCCCTCAAGTTCTATCCATATTGTTACAAATGGCAAAAGATTTCATTCTTTTTTATGGGTCAGTAGTATTCCATTGGGTATATGTACCACATCTTCTTTATGCATTCCTCCATTGATGGGCACTTAGGTTGTTTCCATATCTTAGTTATTATAAATAATGCAGCACTAAACATAGGGGTACATCTTTTCAATTTGGTGGCTTTGTTTTCTTTGGGTAAATACCCAGGAGTGGAAATCTGGGTCAGATGGTAGTTCTCATTTTAATTTTTTGAGGAATTTCCATACTGTTCTCCATAATGGCTGCACCAATCTACACCCCACCAGCACGAGGATTCCCTTTTCTCCGCATCGTCACCAATACTTATTTCTTGTCTTTTCAGTGATGGCCATCCTGACAGGTGTGAGGTGGTACCTCATTGTGGTTTTGATTTGCATTTCCCTGATGATTAGCATCTTTTCAAGTGTCTGTTTTAAAAATAACCTCTTTTAAAGAAAAAAATGGTTGGATATGATTTACGTTAAAGAGAAGATAAAAACAGCCTGGATTTGATGGCAAATGTTGATGAGTAATGAGAAAAGAAATCAAAATTATTACATTCAATTCATCTACAGGTCATAGCAATTGAAATATGAAGGCCTAATGATGAGGAGCTTAAACCAATATTTTGGGAGGCAAAACAAGAGATACAGAGTTGGATAGGATACAATTGGGGAACTTTATTGTCCAGTAAAGAGAATGAGGAAAGTAGGCAGAAAACTATAGTACTATGAAAGATGTAAAAATTTTCACTAGGGAAGTACAGCAAAATGTTTTCGGGGATCAGAGAAGGGATGAAGGCTGTTGGGGATAGCTCTCCTGAATATCTGAAATTGATGGCTCCCAAACGTTTATCCCCAGCTGAACCTTTCCCTGGAGCCCCTGACTCATGCAGCTGCCAACTAGATGGCTCCACTTAGAATCCACATCAGTGTATCCAAAGCTGAATTCCCAGCTTGCCCCCAACACCTCCATCCCTCCAGCCTTCCCCATCTTGGTGGATGGAACCACCGTTCCAGTCGTCCAGGGCACAGATCTCAGCATCGTCCTTGTGAGGAAGTCCTATCAACTCTGCCTTAGATACACCCAGAATCAGACAACCTCCCCACTCCTGTCACCTGCTCCATCACTGCTTTTCACTTAGATGGTCAACGCAGCCCGCTGGCTTTTGTCCTTGACTCCCTCCTCTCCATACCGTACAGCTTTTTCTCAACACAGTACAGATCAGACTCCATCATTCATTCCTCAGAATCCTCCTCTGCTCCCACGTCTCTCAAAGTCCCACACGATTGGCAAAGCCTCTGAGCTTCATCTCCCACTACTCTCTCCTTCTGTGACTTTGCTTCCGCCATACGGGCCCCCTCGCTGCTCCTCTTACCTGCAAGTCAGACTCCCACCTCAGGGCCTCTGCACTGGCTTTCCCCCGAGTCTGGAATGCTTTTCTCTCAGATACCCACATGGATTGCTCCTTCACCATCTTCAACAATTTGCTCAAGTGTCATCTTCCTAACAGGGCCTATCTGACCACTTTATTGAAAATTGAGTTTCTCCCCACTAGCACTTCTGATTCTCCTTACAGGTTCTAATTTTTCCTTAGAACCGATCTTCTAGCGTACTGTATGATTTATATATCCAGTTTTTCTTTATTATGTGATTTATTGTCTCTATCCTTCTGCTAGAATAGTACAGTTCCCAGAAGTTCCAAGAAGGTACCATCCCTGTTTGTTTTGTTCACTGCTGCATCCCAAGTGCCTGAAACAGTGCTTGGCAGGTAGTGGGCACTCAGTAAACATTTGCCAATAAGCAAATAAGCGGATTCATAGGGAAATGAGGGTTATTCTGAAAAAAGGGAAAGAGTGAGTAGTTTGTAAACAACCTTGACTCACAACCCTCTCTGTAAGTCTGGTGAATGCTATGGACCTCTTCCCAGAATGACATGCATATGCAAATTTACACAAAATCCTGCATTCACTTCCGGGAATCTCGCACACATCTTGAGACCCATCCAAGAAACCAAGATCAAGGAGCTGTGTCTTAGGCAGAAAGAATCGCATAGACAAAGGCTCAGAGGCAGGAATGTGTGCTCGTGTCAGAGGCTCACCAGGAGTCATTCATCTTGAGTGTATAATGAAGCAGCAGAGTAACAGGAGATAAGTACGGGGCTGTAGTGTGTAGGGCCCAGAACTCCAGAGAAAGGTTATTTCTGTTTGATGAGGAGAGGATGGGGAGCCGTGAGGAGCTGTGCCTGGTAATTTTGCCCTATGTTCACCTCCCGTTCATTGTGAAACTTTGCACAATGTACTTCTGTCTTCATTTGCCTTTAAACAAGAGAAACTAATAGAATTTTCTAAAGACTTTTATAAGCCTCCCTCCTATTGTAAAAGATAGGTGAGTACTTCATCATTATGCTAATTAAAATGCATCCATGCCCCTATTAAAACTACTGTAGTTTATCCAATTTATATTAACACTTCTGAGACCGTCTCAGTTGCATCATTCTCCTACTATCTGATTATTAACGCTGTCATTTGATTCAGTGAGAACCGTTTTCAATGATATTGTCCGTCTCATGCTTTGTTTGGGGGGCGGGTTGCTTTTTGTTGCTGTTGTTGTTTCCTTGATCCTCCCTCCTTCCCTGCAACAAAGCATCCCAACTTCTTCTTTGCTGGAGCTTAGTACTCTGCTGTGGCCCTTGATTCATGCTTTGTTTTGATTGTTATTTGGGGGATAGATATCTAGAAGAAGTTTCTCATTACTCAAAGGCCCTAAAAAAAATGCTCTGAATGTGCGAACACATAAAATGAGGCCATCTGAGCTCCTAGTTCCCTGACAAGAGTGCCCTCGGTACCTTAAAGAGGGTAATTAGCCATCCAAGTTAGCAGTCTCCCCAAATTGAAAACACGTTCTATGTTTTAGTTACAACTGCTGTGTAACAAACCACCCCAAAACTTAGTGGCGTAAAGCCTCCATTTATTCTGCTCATAGAGTCTGAGTTAAGAGTATGGGCAGGGCACAACAGCAATGGCTGACCCGGCTCCACGATGCCTAGCATCTTGTTGAAAATATCTGAAGATGAGGAGTAAACTGAAGGCTGGGGGTTGAAATCACACGGAGGATTACTCACTTACACATGTGACACCTGGGCTGGGGTTGTGAGATTTGGGCTTCCTTGCAGCATGGAGACCTCAGGGTAATCAAATTTGTTATGTGGCGACTCCAACAAAACTGAACAAGGTGGAAGCAGCATAGCTTTGTATGACCTACCTTGGAAACCACATTGCAACACTTCTGCCCTATGCTTTATTATTATTTTTTTTTTGGCCACACCCTGGGGCATGTAGCATCCTAGTTCCCCAACCAGAGCTCGAACCTGCACCCCCTGCAGTGGAAGCATGGAGTCTCAACTGCTGGACCGCCAGGGAAGTTCCCTGCCATATGCTTTAATCACACCGAGCCTCTGTTCAAGGAGAGGGGACAGAGGACCACTGCTGTATGGGAAGGCGTCAAAGAATATTGTGGCCATTTCTTTTAAACACCACACTCCTAGAAATGTAAGCATCCTCATGGAGACCGTAGGACAGATTGCATACCACTAACTTTTTCCCCTTAGGTGTGAGACAGCTAGATTCACCATTTATTCAGCGCCTGCACAAAAAGGCAACTGAATTCTAATTATGTGAAACAAATGATCAGATTAACAGAAACAACCTGTGTTTTGAGGAGCCGTAGAATTTAGAAAGCACTCAGATTCCTAGAAAACTGATGGAATCAGATCTTTGAAAAGGGAGTGAGGTTAGGCATGAGCTGGGCAACTAAACAGAAATGAAATAATTTACAGAGCACAAATTATTTATGACTCATGGTTTCTAAACACCTGTCAGCCATGCTGCAAAAGTTTACCTTTGTGAGGGGGACTTGTTTTTATTCATCTACATCGAGTTATTATGGAAAAGAATATATATATTGTGGAAAAGAATATATATATATACACATATATATGTACATATATATGTGTATATATAAATGAATCACTTTACACCTGAAACTAACACACTGTAAATCAACTATACTTCAGTTTTAAAAAAGAAGCGTTATTATGTTGTCTACACATGTTGGCCATCTGTGACTGCAAATGAACTCTGTGGGGCAGAGAAAATAGGTTATTTCAAGTGTCTTGGGTGAGAGCATTTGCTCAATTTTATCCATGCATTTGGAATAGTTCATGGGCTATACTTTACGGCATGAGATAAGCAGATCATTCCCAGAGTGGTGAACATATAGTGAGGCCCAAACTTATCCATTTTTGTTTTTCTGCAGCGGAAGCCTCAGGATTATAGCAACAGACGGAATGTCATTTTAAGATTGAGAGAGAGGAAGGAGAGGCGGACCCTTATATAAGCAAATCTGTCTCGAACCTTCTTTATGCCAAGAGTTCATGCTCCATCATTATCTTTTTTTAAATTTTATTGAAGTATAGTTTGACTTACAATGTTGTGTTAATTTCTTCTGTACAGCAAAGTGACTGTTATACTTATATATGCATTCTTTTTCATATTCTTTTCCAATATGGTTTGTCACAGGATATTGAATATAGTTCCCTGTGCTATACAGTAGGACCTTGTTGTTTATCCATTCCATATGTAATAGCTTGCATCTGCTAATCACAAACCCCCAGTCCTTCCCTCCCCAACCCCCCTTCCCCTTGGCAACCACAAGTCTGTTCTCTTATGTCTGTGAGTCTGTTTCTGTTTTGTAGATAAGTTCATTTGTGTCACACTTTAGATTCCACATATAAGCAATATCATATGGTATCTGTCTTCCTCTGTCTGACTTACTTCACTTAGTATGATAATCTCTAGGCCCATCCATGTTGCTGCACATGACATTATTTCATTCTTTTTTATGGCCGAGTAATATTCCATGGTGTATATCTCCATCATGATCTTCCTGTCAATCTAAACATGTGAAACTAGAGCTCTAAAAAGACTCTCCAGCATTTCCTCAAGTTGGAATAACCAACAGGAAAAGCAAAAGACAGACATGCTTATTAATATTGACTTGAAAATTGGGTTTTCCACATTGGCAGAGAGGATTATTTTAGAAGGAAGTTCCAGCTGTGGTAGCATTTGAGCAATCTCCTTTGACACCCAGCATAATGGCTTCAGTCACATTTTGTCTTAAGAATTTTTCTCCTATGTTCTGGTTTTTGCCAGAAACCCCTCCCCATGAGTGCACATTTACTTACAGGGCAGCATTTCCACTTTTGTATCCTTTGGCAAAGCACCTCCCTCAGGGCTGAGCACATAGTAGGCCCTTAGTAAACGCTGGTGGAATTGCGTCAACCTGCTTGCCCAGCCGAACTGTGACTTTCGTGGATTTCATAGGAAAATTCCAGAAGAATCAAGGGAGTGTTGAAGCAGCCAGGCTGGAAAGGTGGTTTCCGAGCACTGCTTCTGGCACTGGAGCTGGTAGGCAATCAAGTTTTCAGTGCTCCTCTGTGAAATGAGAAAATGTAAGGAAATCTTTTTGTAAGCCTAAATTTTTTTATAAATCTGCTTTCTTCAAGCTGAAAGGCTTCCCTTTATTCTGAGAATAATCTTCTGACTTTTGGGGGGCATGGGGGCCATAAAAATCTTTCCTTTTATGAAGTGATTGCAGTAAATAATAGTTGTTTTTCTTTCTGAATGTCCTTCCTTGGCAAAAACGAAAAGTTGGCAAGCTATAGCAGACCCTAAATTTGTTTACTGGTTTGCTCTTTTAATCATCTGAAATGTGAAGATCTGGGAACTTCTAGACTAGTAGTTGAGAATTTTTCTCTTGCATTTTAGAAAAACTAAAGAATTCTTTAAACAGTGCATTTGGCAACAAACTTGGTAATAAATAGCTCTACCACCTTATTTGAGAAAAAGTTTAGTATTTATCATTCATATGTGACATAATTAGGATGTATACAGCACTTATATGCAAACAGACACCATCAAAGATGTTCATTGTAATACACTGTTTAGATATATACACACTCTCTTTCACACAGCTCAAGACCAAAAAAATATCTCCACACAAATGCAAGAGGTGGCAATGCACTTATAAGGAATTGTATGTGTTTTCACTGGAAACCCACATCATCACAAGCCACTCCTGTTGCCTGAGCTGCTGACAAACAGACCTGGCCCTGATAGATGAGTTCATTATCTCTTTCTAATTGCAAGCAGCAGGTGTGTTCATCACATGTTAAATGAAATCTGCCTAATGTTATGTGGTGCCAGCCCAGGGGTCTGTCAGGAGGGCCCATTGCTCCTTTCCCTTTTCTGGCCTCTAGGTCTCACCTGTAAATTGTAACAGATCACCTGGACCTCTTTGAGTAATTCTCCACTGTACCACCGACTGTCCACAGGCATGGCTGAGCCACATCATGCGTTTGATTTTGTGCTCTTAAGAGAACAAATAATTATATATTTAAATACTGGATGTGTGAAATCGCTGATTATAATCATTTTCAGTTGGGCAGGGGAGTAGGTGGGGAACATAGTTTCCACTGTTTAGCTACTTAGCACCTAGAAGGTAATCTCAGAGAACTGAAAAGCAGGATACAGAGGTATCGTGCTGAGAATATATTTTCATTAACTCAACAATAAAGAATTTTCGAGCACTTGTTTTGTATGAGACCCTTGTAGGCACTGGGCGTACAAGAAGGAACTAGCCACTAATTCTGCCCAGAGAAGCTTGCATTCTACTAAAACGGAGAAATTGTCATCCATTCTACAGATGTTTGTTGAATGCCCGCTGTGCTCCAAGAGCTATTCTAGGGAGCTGGGCATAAAACAAGAACAGACAAGGTGCTGGTCCTCACGATGCTTCCATTCCATGGATAGCTCAGCTCAGAACCATAAAGCAGGCACTCCCATTCCAGTCCTGTGGGGAAGGAACACTTGGCAGTATTCGCTAAAATTAAAAATGGGTGACCACTCCAGCAATCTGCTTTATAGCCACTGTCAGGAGTGGCCAAAGGGACACTTTAGCTTCATCGACAGTGCTCTTTTTTTTAATTTTGGCTGTGTTGGGTCTTTGTTGCTGCACGGGCTTTCTCTAGTTGCAGTGAGCGGGGGCTACTCTTGGTTGCAGTGCACAGGCTTCTCATTGTGGTGGCTTCTCTTGTTGTGGAGCATGGGCTCTAGGCATGCAGGCTTCAGTAGTTGCAGCATGCAGTCTCAGTAGTTGTGGTGCTCAGGCTTCAGTAGTTGCAGTGTGGGCTCATAGTTATGGCTCACGGGCTCTAGAGTGCAGGCTCAGTAGCTGTGGCTTAGTTGCTCTGCAGCACGTGGGATCTTCCTGGACCAGCGATCGAACCTGTGTTCCCTGCATTGGCAGGCGGATTCTTAACCATTGCACCACCAGGGAAGTCCCTCGACAGTGCTCTTTTTAAATGCAACTGTATTCATGAAGTGCTTTATAATTAAAATTCGTTAATACAAGTCCATCATCAAAATACAGTAGCACAAAAATTAGCATTACAATAAAGATACGTACTCCAAGCTGTGGCAGTTCCATAAGGGACTAATTGGCACCACAGCGCAGTAAGGTGCCTGCAGACATGCCTTAAGATGAGAAACCAGGGAAATAGGAAGCAGGCCTTGAAATATGAGTGGGAGTTATCTGGCTTCACTAGGATGGGAAGTAGCTAGAGGAACAGGGCAGACTAAAGGAGCAGCTGAAGCATTAAAGGTGAGTTTTTAGAGAATGTAAATAATCCCATTTGACTCAGGCACGGCTTGTGTGGTGGGAAAAGCCTGGCGTGTAGAAAGCACTTACAGAACCCGGAGAAGAGACAGGAAAGCAGGCAGAGGCCAATGCCAGGAGGTCCCCAAGTGACAGGTGGAGGAATCAGCTGTGTATGGTGGAGGCAGTTGTGTTAGTTTCTGGTGGCTACCATAATATATTACCCCAAACTTGCTGGCTTAAAGCAACAGAAATGTATTCTCTTGCAGTTCTGAAGGCCAGCAGGGTCGTGGTCCCTCTGGGGGCCCAGAGGAGAGCCCTTCCTTGCGTCTTCCAGCTTTTGATGGCTCCAGGCATTCCGTGGCTTGTAGCTGCCTGATTCCCACCTCTGCCCCCATCTTCCCAGGCTGCTTCTCTTCTGTGCATGCCTCTCCCCTACGTGTCTCTTATAAGGACACTAAGTCACTGGATTTAGGGCCCACGTGGCTAATCCAGGATGATTTCTTCTGGAGATCTTTCACTTGATGGTATCTGTAAAGCCCCTTTTTCCAAATAAGGTCACATTCACAGGTTCTCAGGGTTAGGATATGGACAAATCCTTTACAGAGGAGGGAGTGGGTCTGGGGGGACATCATCCAGCCCACCAGAATGCTGATGGGGCAAAGCATAGAGAAGGAAACGATCATATTTGATTCCTTGGACAGTGATATTGGCAAGTCAGGTCCAAGGGTGTCTCAAGGACTAGAGACATTTCTCTGTCATTGTTGAGACCAAAGCCCCTTCCATGGTTTCTGACATGCTGCCTATTGAAATAATGCACAAATGAATGAATCTGCAAGCGAACCAGTACAGAAAAGATGGCAAATAGTCAGAGGTGAGGAGAGTGCCTGTCCTATGGGAGGTGTTCATTAAGTGTTTTTGGAACAAATGTTGGTCCTAGAACAAATATCATTCTTGAGGATGCGTGGCAGGGTCTGATGTCCATTTAGATCAGGGTTTCTCAGCCTCAGCACTGTTGGCATTTGGGGCCAGACAGTTCTTTGTTTGGGGTAGACGGGGTGCCCTGTGCATAGGAAGAGGTTTACCAGCATTCCTGGCTAGAGCCACTCTCCCCAGCTGTGACAACCAACAGTATCTATAGACATTGCCACACATCCTCTGGGGTACAAAAGCACCCCCAGATGAGAACAACTGGGTTAAATAAAGCACTCTCTGCCTACTATGAGGAGAGTTTTTGGTAAGAGAGGTAATAGTGGAAGGCAAGAGGCCAGTTAGGGGGCTGTGCTGTGCTCCAGGCAAGAGGACATGGTGGTCTCTCGTTGCAGAGAGACAGACATGAGGTAATTTGGAATATGTGTTGGGGGTGGAATCACAGGATTTACTGATGGGTTAGACGTGTGGATGTAAGAGAAAGAGAAGAATCAAAGAAGGTTAGTGGCCTGAGCAACTGGTAATTCATGACGTCTCTTACTGACACGGGGGAGGATGCAGCAGCAAGGTTGGGGGGAGGGCAGAGCGAGGAGGAAGGGCACACGTTCTGAGGTGGTGTGTTTGTTGAAATCTCTAGAGACATCCGTGGAGGAAAGAGGTCAAGCAGGCTTTCAGCGCGACGGTCTGGAGCCCAGGAGAGCGGTCAGGCTAGAGGTACAGTTTTTGAATCGTTGACATGCAGCTGTTTTTGAAAGCTTGGTCAAGATGAGATTTCTGAGGGAGGGAAGGATGGACGGAGGGACAGAGGAGAGAGAATAGGAGAGCAGAGAGCAAAGGGGCCCCAGGTCTGAGCTTGGGGTCCACACGCTGGGAGTTCTGTCAGAGGAGACGTCAACAGAAGAAACCAAGAAAGAGGGCCCGGTGAATGAGGAGGGCCCAGAAAAACAGTGAAGGACATGAGAAGACACAGGAAAGACCTTGCTTTTGTTGTGCTGGAAAGACAAGGAAGGAAAAGCAGCTCCCAGAGGTCAGAATAAACCATCTTATTAGTGTTGAGAGATACAAATGTTTTCTCTCCTCTAATCACTTCTAGCTAGAAAGTCCAGTCTGCAGGCCAGGTGCCCAGTGTTCTAAAGCACTTAACTAATTGCTTCATGATCTTAAGATCTGCATTTTGGTACAAATCAAAACCACAGGAGATATCACCTGCACCTGTCAGAATGGCTGTCATCAAAAAGAACACAAATAGCAAGCGCTAGAGAGGGTGTGGAGAAAAGGGAGCCCTCCTACACGGTTGGTGGGAGTGTTAATTGGTGTAGCCACTATGGAGAACGGTATGGAGGCTCTTTACAAAACTAAAAATAGAGCAACCGTATGATCCAGCAACCCCACTCCTGGGCATATATCCAAAGAAAACAAAAACACTAATTAGAAAAGATACATGCACCCCAATGCTCATAGCAGCATTATTTACAATTGCCAAGATACGGAAGCAAACTAAGTGTCCATCAACAGATGAATGGATAAAGAAGACATTTTAGATAGATAGATAGATAGATATAAAATGGAATACTACTCAGCCATTAAAAAGAACAAAATTTTGCCATTTGCAGCAACATGGTTGGACTTGGAGAGGATTATGCTAAGTGAAATAAGTCAGACAGAAAAAGACAAATGCTGTATGATATCACGTATATGTGGAATCTAAAAAATACAACAAGCTAGTGAATATAACAAAAAAGAAGCAGACTCACAGATACAGAGAACACACTAGTGGTTACCAGTGGGGAGAGGGAAGCGGGGAGGGGCAATATAGGGACAGGGTACAAACTATTAGATCTAAAATAAGCTACAAGGATATATTGTACAACACAGGGAATGTAGCCAATATTTTATAATAACTGTAAATGGAGCATAACCTTTAAAAATTGTGAATCACTATATTGTACTCTGGTAACTTATATAATGTTGTACAGCAACTATACTTCTGTAAAAAAAAAAAGAATCCAAGATCTGCATTCTGGGTCTGGTTCTCATCTGGTAATGGAACAAGGGGACTATGGACCCTCTTCTTCTCCCAGGGCAGGGAGTGGACCACGAAAACTCTCACCATCCTTTCTAACTTTGTGCTGATACCCGTCCGTGACTGGAACCATGTCCAGACTAGGGAACCATTTTCCTTTGTCATGGCTTGACATGCTGCCCCGGGCAGTGGACAGACAGGAAAAGAATGAGCTCACAGATGAGAAGCCAGGGCAATACCTGACTGGATAGAGTACGTGGTTGGGAAACCGTGATATATTAAATTACAAAAAGCGTAAAGCAGACTTGTGATCACATTAAGTCCTCAGGTATGTTTTGAAATTTTGAGCCACTGGTAAACGAAGTTCAGTTCAAATGGGAATCCTCCTTAGCCTTCCGAGGCCCCAGCAGGGGTCTGGGCGGGGTGCATGGTTGGAGGAGGAGGGCTGGGGACCTGGTCGGCTCCTGGAGAGCACAGTCACACACGAAGACCCGTCCACGGTGCCGCGCACACCCTGTGCACCAAGGTACAGGGCAAATGGGAAGTGAGGTCTGAGGCCTGGACACAGGGCGGGCAGGTCTCAGGACCAGTGGTCCCAGGACAGGACTTTGCATCAGGTTAAGTTCCCAGCAGGAAAGAGTTTGGCTAGTTGAGGAGAATCTGAAGGTGTGAGTAGGGTGAAGAGTTGCAGAAACATCCTGGCGCTAAGGAAGAACAGGGCTTCCTTCTCGTGCCCAGACCGAAGCGGGAGGGGAGAAAAGGGGAGGGGAAGGAGGCAGCTGCTGACATGGAGCTGACAGCAGAGGCCGCTCCACAGGAGCTGGGGCCTCCCTCACAAAGCCCCCAACCTGCTGCCCCAACGGGGAGGGAACTGGGGGCGCCCCTTCCATCTGCTAATTGTTCTCCAACCAGAAGCCAGAGCAGATATAGCCTCCTGGGGCACGAAGAGTGGGGAGAAGGCGCATAGGGGCAACTGGAGGCCATACCCACAGGCCCCCTGTCTGGAATGAATGGGTCCAACCTAACAGGTATGTTCTCTCCTCAAACTGCCCGAGGTGTCTCTCTTCAGGTATGAATGACTTTAGCAGAAATTTAGCTACACCCGGCACTTCTAACCTTGACTTTGCCTAGAAAAGAACTACAGAACCACACCCAGAAAAAGTCCACAGGGAAGGGGCTTCCCTGGTGGCGCAGCGGTTGGGAGTCCGCCTGCCGATGCAGGGGACACGGGTTCGCGCCCCGGTCCGGGAAGATTCCACATGCCGCAGAGCGGCTGGGCCCATGAGCCATGGCCACTGAGCCTGTGCGTCCGGAGCCTGTGCTCCGCAACGGGAGAGGCCACAACAGTGAGAGGCCCGCGTACTGCAAAAAAAAAAAAAAGTCCACAGGGAAGACCCAAAGATTATTTTATGTTTCTTCTTTTTCCTGGTATCTTTTCTGAAACCCATACTTTTTATTTAGCACAGGAAGCGCTGATGATCTTGCAGGCTGGGAATAGACTTTCCTGAAAACTTAAAGCACAGAGAAATAAACCAGGTTGTCAAAAAGCAATGAAAAATCATTACTCCAAAGTGCTAGGCACCAAAGCCATTACAGGGTATCTGCCAAGGAGAAAATAAAGCCTGGAAAATGACCCTCCATCAGCATATTCCACCTCTGAAAAATCATTAGCTTCAAACAAGGCAGTAAATATAGGACCCTACGCATAGTAGGTGAACCAGCGCCTTCTCCATGATAACGATGTATTTCCACCACCCTGTCATTGGAGTTGAATTACCTCCTAATGATAATCTGTTTTCTGTCTAGAGAACCATGGGTGTTGTAGGCAACATCACAGCCATCCATCCTCAACTGTGAGATTTCCTGTACCAATGCCCTGTTTTCATACCAGTGGTTACCACCTCACTCGGAAGCTCCGCAGTTATACGGTGATTGTCGAGTCAAGCAAGGTGGTCAGTTTCTTGGGCCCTTTGGCTCTTACGACTAATTGCTGAGGTTCAGGAAGTACCATTTTACACTTTTGAGTTAAATAATGAACACATTTGTTGGGTGCAAACTTGGATCCTTTGGGGGCCTACATTTTGTTATCCATCAGTTAACAGATGATCACCACCTATTGGGTGAGAGAATCTAAGAATCTCTACAATCCCTTATACCTACCTCTAAACTCTCTGACTCTGTGTGAACATACACATGTATGCTGGGACACATGTACCACAATCAAAATTGAGGTTCTGTTTGTGATCAGCCTCAGTCATTTAGCCATACCATTTTTTTGAGGGAGAATGATTAAAAGCATGGACTCCAAAGTTAGATTCCCAGGATTCAAGTTTCCACCAACCACTTACTAGCTATGTGGCCTTGAAGGACATTACAGAAACTCCCCGTGGGTCAAGTTCTCATCTATGAAATGGGCATATGTTACATCTGCCTCTCCAGAATTAAGGAGGATCAAATGAGTTACTCCATGTAAAGCCCTTAAAACCCCGCATTTATTTTTTTGCAAATCTAACGTATTGCACTGTTTAAGAAAACCTCCTAGACGAGCTATTATGATTTACTTGTGTAGAATCAGCCACATCAAATGGCATTTTTCTCATCTCACTTTGGAGATCTTAACCATTCCTCTACCCACCACAAAACAACCTCCCTCCCTCCCTTCAGGCTTGTGTCAACCACTCAGAAAAGTGTCTGGTGTGTAACACAGGGCAGGGACTCCTCGAATGTTTGTGGGCTACACATAGTCCGATACGACACAATTCCAGTTTGTCTCAAAATGTTATCTTTTGCGCTTCCCTAGTGGCGCAGTGGTTGAGAGTCCACCTGCCAATGCAGGGGACACGGGTTCGTGCCCCGGTCCGGGAAGATCCCACGTGCCGCGGAGCGGCTGGGCCCGTGAGCCATGGCCGCTGGGCCTGCGCGTCCGGAGCCTGTGCTCTGCAAACGGGAGAGGCTACAACAGTGAGAGGCTCACATACCGCAAAAAAAAAAAAAAAAAAAAAAAAAAAAAAAGTTAGCTTTTGTTAGTGTGGAGAATACTGAAGAAAAAGAAATTTTTGCCTCTGTGAGTAATTACCAGCCTTTATGGCCCCAGATACAACCACGTCTTTTTAAAAATTTTTATTTTATATTGGGATACAGTTGATTTACAATGTCGTGTTAGTTTCAGGTGTACAGCAAAGTGATTCAGTTATACATAATCTATTCTTTTTCAAATCCTTTTCCCATTTAGGTTATTACAGACTATTTAGTAGAGTTCCCTGTGCTAAATAGTAGGTCCTTGTTGGTTAGTAGGTCTATTTTATATACAGTAGTGTGTATATGTCAATCCCAAACTCCCAGTTTATCCCTCCCCGCACGTTTCCCCGTTGGTAATCATAAGTTTGTTTTCTAAGTCTGTGAGTCTGTTTCTGTTTTGTAAATAAGCTCACTTGTATGCTTTTTTTTCTCTGTGGAATCTACAACCACGTCTTTATGTCACCTTGTAATCCATGCCTTGCCCTGAAACTGAAGTCCTCCTGGGAGGGTCAACAATACACCTGCTGTTCCTGAGTAGTGGATTTTTTAATTTGGAAACAGGCTTTTGCCGACAGATGTGTAAAAGTGCACCTACCTATGCAATTCCCCATCACCTCGACAGCTGTGGATGGCCAAGAACCCACATGCTCTCTTTTCACTTGGCATTAATGGATGCTCGGATTTTTCTCCCCAGGTCTACCTGTGTCTGATGCTGTCAGGTGTCCCAAGGACTGTCTGGCTCATTGCATCCATGTGGGTTCCCACACCCCTGGTGGAAGCAATTCCAACAGAAATATTGAAGACATGCACATCTGAATTTCCATTTCCTTCTGGAGGAAATGGGAGCTACCAGGGTGTCCTTCGTTAGGCGCTCGTCCTGTTTCCAACTTCTCATGGCCCCCAGAGCTCACCAACTATACCACGTGGTACCTGGGTGGGCTCATTTCACAATAATGAAAAATGCCTTGTTTTTCTTCTGTGTAATCTTCTTTCAATCCATTATGTTAGCTCTTTTTTTTTTTCAGTGTTGCTTGAGAAATACTCAGTAAGTGATTAATAACCCGTCTTGGTTTTGCTTTTGCTCAGAAATTATGTGACCTGCAGATGTTTGGACAAATAGTACATTGTGTTAATGACAGATTCTGCTCAGACATGCCCCATGCAATTGAGCTTATCAGCACTCAAAGAACAGGTATTCCTGGACTTTGTCTAGTTGTCCTTTCTTTGCTTTTCTTGTCAGACTAAACACCAACCATATCGAAAAGGGGACTGGACAAAACAGTGTTCAGAGCTGTGCACTGCTTTTGTCCTCTGCAAGGCAGACAGAGGGAGAAACGTGCAGATAGGCCTATGTGGAGGTGGTATCAACAATCCTAACAGAATAGAAGCGTTCTTACATACAAGGCATGTGGATGGCACTGTGTGGGTCAGATATCTCTTAAGATAAATTGCTTTTTAATTTTTACTTAAAGTATGGTAATAGGAAATAAGGTTTCTTAAGCAGATAAAAATTACCAGCCAGAGTTAATTAAGTCATCTTTTATAGTATGTGGTTTCATTAAAATTGGTGATTAATGATAACTGAAACTCCCTGGGCTGGTTTATATAAAACTTTAGTTGGGATTGTAAAGGAAAAGAAAGGGGACATAATTTCCAAATTGTGTCATTCCCTAGATAACAAAATTCAAACAAGGTTAGAATTAGCTATGAGAGGAATATGGTTAAAATATAGAACCCAGGGGCTTCCCTGGTGGCGCAGTGGTTGAGAGTCCGCCTGCCGATGCAGGGGACACGGGTTCGTGCCCTGGTCCGGGAAGATCCCACATGCCGCGGAGCGGCTGGGCCCGTGAGCCATGGCCGCTGAGCCTGCGCGTCCAGAGCCTGTGCCCCGCAACGAGAGGGGCCACAACAGTGAGAGGCCCGTGTACAGAAAAAAAAAAAAAAAAAAAAAAAAAAAAAAATATATATATATATATATATATATAGAACCCACATTTTAGAACCGGTAGGGACCTTTGAGTCACGTAATCAACATACCCATTTTACAAAAGGGGAAAAAGAAGTCTGGGGATTCAGTCACATGGCTCTTTGATAGCCGAGCAATAGCCAGAACCCACTTTTTAATCTGAGATTAGTATATTTTTTCCCACCACCTCTTCCTAGTCACAGTTTAAAAATAAAAAAAATTTTTGTTAAGCACATACTAGATGTAGGGACTAGTTCAGGTGAGAAAACAGAACATGAGACTTCACCGCGTCCACCATCAAAGCTATGTTTTCAACTTTGCAAAAGAGAGACAGCTGCAAAGCATTTGATCCTGACAATTAAAAGGAACCTTATTGGAAGTTGCAAAATCACCACGTTGCATTAGTGCAAGACGCCGGTATGCACGCACGAGGGCCCTTTGCAGATGGCTTGCAGAAACTTCGTTTATGTAGGCACTTGAGGGAACAGATGGGACCCGCGGCGTCCCAGGGCAAATGTGGATTTACAGCATCTTTCTCACAAGCCAGAGAGGCTCCCTCTACCTGACGGAAGCCACCCAATGCCTCTGGACTGTGAGTCCCTAAAGAAAACCTGTCCCCAGTGGACCCCTGCAATGCATTTTTTTTTTACTTTTTTTTAAATTGCTTAACAATGGTGTGTTAGTTTCTGCTTTATAATAAAATGAATCAGTTATACATATACATATGTTCCCATATCCCCTCCCTCTTGTTTCTCCCTCCCACCCTCCCTATCCCACCCCTCCAGGCGGTCACAAAGCACCGAGCTGATCTCGATGTGCTATGTGGCTGCTTCCCACTAGCTATCTACCTTACGTTTGGTAGTGTATATATGTCCATGCCTCTCTTTCGCTTTGTCACAGCTTACCCTTCCCCCTCCCCATATCCTCAAGTCCATTCTCTAGTAGGTCTGTGTATTTATTCCTGTCTTACCCCTATGTTTTTCATGACATTTGTTTTTCTTAAATTCCATATATATGTGTCAGCATACAGTATTTGTCTTTCTCTTTCTGACTTACTTCACTCTGTATGACAGACTCTAGGTCCATCCACCTCATAACAAATAGCTCAGTTTCGTTTCTTTTTATGGCTGAGTAATATTCCATTGTATATATGTGCCACACCTTCTTTATCCATTCATCCGATGATGGACACTTAGGTTGTTTCCATCTCCAGGCTATTGTAAATAGGGCTGCTATGAACATTTTGGTACATGACTCTTTTTGAATTATGGTTTTCTCAGGGTATATGCCCAGTAGTGGGATTGCTGGGTCATATGGTAGTTCTATTTGTAGTTTTTTAAGGAACCTCCATACCATTCTCCATAGTGGCTGTACCAATTCACATTCCCACCAGCAGTGCAAGAGTGTTCCCTTTTCTCCACACCCTCTCCAGCATTTATTGTTTCTAGATTTTTTGATGATGGCCATTCTGACTGGTGTGAGATGATATCTCATTGTAGTTTTGATTTGCATTCATCTAATGATTAAAGATGTTGAGCATCCTTTCATGTGTTTGTTGGCAGTCTGTATATCTTCTTTGGAGAAATGTCTATTTAGGTCTTCTGCCCATTTTTGGATTGGGTTGTTTGTTTTTTTGTTATTGAGCTGCATGAGCTACTTAAAATTTTGGAGATTAATCCTTTGTCAGTTGCTTCATGTGCAAATATTTTCTCCCATTCTAAGGATTGTCTTTTGGTCTTGTTTATGGTTTCCTTTGCTGTGCAAAAGCTTTGAAGTTTCATTAGGTCCCATGTGTTTATTTTTGTCTTTATTTCCATTACTCTAGGAGGTGGGTCCAAAAGGATCTTGCTGTGATTTATGTCATAGAGTGTTCTGCCTATGTCTTCCTCTAAGAGTTTGATAGTGTCTGGCCTTATATTTAGGTCTTTAATCCATTTTGAGCTTATTTTTGTATATGGTGTTAGGGAGTGGTCTAATCTCATACTTTTACATGTCCCTGTCCAGTTTTCCCAGAACCACTTATTGAAGAGACTGTCCTTTCTCCACTGTACATTCCTGCCTCTTTTATCAAAGATAAGGTGACCATATGTGCGTGGGTTTATCTCTGGGCTTTCCATCCTGTTCCATTGATCTATCTTTCTGTTTTTGTGCCAGTACCATACTGTCTTGATTACTGTAGCTTTGTAGTATAGTCTGAAGTCAGGGAGCCTGATTCCTCCAGCTCCATTTTTTCACTCTCAAGATTGCTTTGGCTATTCGGGGTCTTTTGTGTTTCCATACAAATTGTGAAATTTTTTGTTCTAGTTCTGTGAAAAATGCCAGTGGTAGTTTGATAGGGATTGCATTGAATCTGTAGATTGCTTTGGGTAGTAGAATCATTTTCACAAGGTTGATTCTTCCAATCCAAGAACATGGTATATCTCTCCATCTATTTGTATCATCTTTAATTTCTTTCATCAGTGTCTTATAATTTTCTGCATACAGGTCTTTTGTCTCCTTAGGTAGGTTTATTCCTACATATTTTATTCTTTTTGTTGCAATGGTAAATGGGAGTGTTTTCTTGATTTCACTTTCAGATTTTTCATCATTAGTACATAGGAATGCCAGAGATTTCTGTGCATTAATTTTGTATCCCGCTGCTTTACCAAATTCATTGATTAGCTCTAGTAGTTTTTTGGTAGCATCTTCAGGATTCTCTATGTATAGTATCATGTCATCTGCAAACAGTGACAGCTTTACTTCTTCTTTTCCAATTTGGATTCCTTTTATTTCCTTTTTTTCTCTGATTGCTGTGGCTAAAACTTCCAAAACTATGTTGAATAAGAGTGGTGAGAGTGGGCAACCTTGTCTTGTTCCTGATCTTAGTGGAAATGGTTTCAGTTTTTCACCACTGAGGATGATGTTGGCTGTGGGTTTGTCATATATGGCCTTTATTATGTTGAGGAAAGTTCCCTGTATGCCTACTTTCTGCAGGGTTTTTATCATAAATGGGTGTTGAATTTTGTCGAAAGCTTTCTCTGCATCTGTTGAGATGATCATATGGTTTTTCTCCTTCAATTTGTTAATATGGTGTATCACGTTGATTGATTTGCGTATACTGAAGAATTCTTGCATTCCTGGAATAAACCCCACTTGATCATGGTGTATGATCCTTTTAATGTGCTGTTGGATTCTGTTTGCTAGCATTTTGTTGAGGATTTTTGCATCTATGTTCATCAGTGGTATTGGCCTGTAGTTTTCTTTCTTTGTGACATCCTTGTCTGGTTTTGGTATCAAGTTGATGGTGGCTTCGTAGAATGAGTTTGGGAGTGTTCCTCCCTCTGCTGTATTTTGGAAGAGTTTGAGAAGGATAGGTGTTAGCTCTTCTCTAAATGTTTGATAGAATTTGCCTGTGAAGCCATCTGGTCCTGGGCTTTTGTTTGTTGGAAGATTTTTTATCACAGTTTCAATTTCAGTGCTTGTGATTGGTCTGTTCATATTTTCTGTTTCTTCCTGATTCAGTCTTGGCAGGTTGTGCATTTCTAAGAATTTGTCCATTTCTTCCAGGTTGTCCATTTTATTGGCATAGAGTTGCTTGTAGTAATCTCTCACGATCTTTTGTATTTCTGCAGTGTCAGTTGTTACTTCTCCTTTTTCATTTCTAATTCTATTGATTTGAGTCTTCTCCCTTTTTTTCTTGATGAATCTGGCTAATGGTTTATCAATTTTGTTTGTCTTCTCAAAGAACCAGCTTTTAGTTTTATTGATCTTTGCTATCGTTTTCTTCGTTTCTTTTTCATTTATTTCTGATCTGATTTTTATGATTTCTTTCCTTCTGCTAACTTTGGGATGTTTTTGTTCTTCTTTCTCTAATTGCTTTAGGTGCAAGGTTAGGTTGTTTATTCAAGATGTTTCCTGTTTCTTAAGGTGGGATTGTATTGCTATAAACTTCCCCCTTAAAACTGCTTTTGCTGCATCCCATAGGTTTTGGGTCGTCATGTCTGCATTGTCATTTGTTTCTAGGTATTTTTTAATTTCCTCTTTGATTTCTTCAGTGATCACTTCGTTATTAAGTAGTGTATTGTTTAGCCTCCACGTGTTTGTATTTTTTACAGATCTTTTCCTGTAATTGATATCTAGTCTCATAGCATTATGGTCGGAAAAGATACTTGATACAATTTCAATTTTCTTAAATTTACCAAGGCTTGATTTGTGACCCAAGATATGATCCTGGAGAATGTTCCATGAGCACTTGAGAAAAATGTGTATTCTGTTGTTTTTGGATGGAATGTCCTATAAATATCAATTAAGTCCATCTTGTTTAATGTATCATTTAAAGCTTGTGTTTCCTTATTTATTTTCATTTTGGATGATCTGTCCATTGGTGAAAGTGGGGTGTTAAATTCCCCTACTATGAGTGTGTTACTGTCAATTTCCCCTTTTATGGCTGTTAGCATTTGCCTTATGTATTGAGGTGCTCCTATGTTGGGTGCATAAATATTTACAATTGTTATATCTTCTTCTTGGATTGATCCCTTGATCACTATGTAGTGTCCTTCTTTGTCTCTTCCAGTAGTCTTTATTTTAAAGTCTATTTTGTCTGATATGAGAATTGCTACTCCAGCTTTCTTTTGGTTTCCATTTGTATGGAATATCTTTTTCCATCCCCTTACTTTCAGTCTGTATGTGTCTCTAGGTCTGAAGTGGGTCTCTTGTAGACAGCACATATATGGGTCTTATTTTTGTATCCATTCAGCCAATCTGTGTCTTTTGGTGGGAGCATTTAGTCCATTTACATTTAAGGTAATTATTGATATGTGTGTTCCTGTTCCCATTTTCTTAATTGTTTTGGGTTCCTTATTGTAGGTCTTTTCCTTCTGTTGTGTTTCTTGCCTAGAGAAGTTCCTTTAGCATTTGTTGTAAAGCTGGTTTGGTGGTGCTGAATTCCTTCAGCTTTTGCTTGTCTGTAAAGGTTTTAATTTCTCCATCAAATCTGAATGAGATCTTTGCTGGGTAGAGTAATCTTGGTTGCAGGTTTTTCTCCTTCATCACTTTAATTATGTTCTGCCAGTCCCTTCTGGCTTGCAGAGTTTCTGCTGAAAGATCAGCTGTTAACCTTATGGGGATTCCCTTGTACATTAATTGTTGCTTTTCCCTTGCTGCTTTTAATATGTTTTCTTTATACTTAATTTTTGACAGTTTGATTAATATGTGTCTTAGCATATTTCTCCTTGCATTTATCCTGTATGGGACTCTCTGTGCCTCCTGGACTTGACTATTTCCTTTCCTATATTAGGGAAGTTTTCAACTATAATCTCTTCAAATATTTTCTCAGTCCCTTTCTTTTTCTCTTCTTCTTCTGGAACCCCTATAATTCGAATGTTGGTGCCTTTAATGTTGTCCCAGAGGTCTCTGAGACTGTCCTCAGTTCTTTTCTTTCTTTTTTCTTTCTTCTGCTCTGCAGTAGTTATTTCCACTATTTTATCTTCCACGTCACTTATCCATTCTTCTGCCTCAGTTATTCTGCTATTGATCCCATCTAGAGTATTTTTCATTTCATTTATTGTGTTTTTAATCATTGCTTGATTCATCTTTAGTTCTTTTAGGTCCTTGTTAACTGTTTCTTGCATTTTGTCTATTCTATTTCCAAGATTTTGGATCATCTTTACTATCATTCTGAATTCTTTTTCTGGTAGACTGCCTATTTCCTCTTCATTTGTTAGTTCTGGTGGGTTTTTATCTTGCTCCTTCTCCTGCTGTGTGTTTTTCTGTCTTCTCATTTTGCTTATGTTACTGTGTTTGGGGTCTCCTTTTTGCAGGCTGCAGGTTCGTAGTTCCCATTGTTTTTGGTGTCTGTCCCCAGTGGCTAAGGTTGTTTCAGTGGGTTGTGTAGGCTTCCTGTTGGGGGACTAGTGCCTGTGTTCTGGTGGATGAGGCTGGATCTTGTCTTTCTGGTGGGCAGGTCCACGTCTGGTGGTGTGTTTTGGGGTGTCTGCGGACTTTTTATGATTTTAGGCCACCTCTCTGCTAATGGGTGGCGTTGTGTTCCTGTCTTGCTAGTTGTTTGGCATAGGGTGTCCAGCACTGTAGCTTGCTGGTCGTTGAGTGAAGCTGGGTGCTGGTGTTAAGATGGAGATCTTTGGAAGATTTTCGCCGTTTGATATTATGTGGAGCTGGGAGGTCTCTTGTGGACCAGCGTCCTGAAGTTGGCTCTCCCACCTCAGAGGCACAGCACTGACTTCTGGCTCCTCAATTTGGGATGATTCGTTGTCTATTCATGTATTCCACAGATGCAGGGTACATCAAGTTGATTGTGGAGCTTTAATCCGCTGCTTCTGAGGCTGCTGGGAGAGATTTCCCTTTCTCTTCTTTGTTCTCACAGCTCCCGTGTCTCAGCTTTGGATTTGGCCCCGTCTCTCCATGTAGGTCGCCGGAGGGCGTCTGTTCTTCGCTCAGACAGGACAGGGTTAAAGGAGCAGCCGCTTTGGGGACTCTGGCTCACTCAGGCCGGGGGGGGGAGGGAGGGGCACGGAGGCGGGGCGAGCGTGCGGCAGCAGAGGCCGGCGTGACGTTGCACCAGCCCGAGGCGCGCCGTGCGTTCTCCCAGGGAAGCCGTCCCTGTATCCCGGGACCCCGGCAGTGACGGGCTGCACAGGCTCCCCGGAAGGGGGGCGTGGACAGTGACCTGCGCTCGCACACAGCCCTCTTGGCGGCGGCAGCAGCAGCCCCAGCGTCCCACACCCGTCTCTGGGGTCCGCGCTTTTAGCCGTGTCTCGCGTCCGTCTCTGGAGCTCCTTTAAGCAGCGCTCTTAATCCCCTCTCCTCGCGCACCAGGAAACAAAGAGGGAAGAAAAAGTCTCTTGCCTCTTCGGCAGGTCCCGACTTTTTCCCGGACTCCCTCCCGGCTAGCTGTGGCGCATTAGCCCCTTCAGGCTGTGTTCACGCCACCAGCCCCAGTCCTCTCCCTGCGCTCCGACTGAAACCCGAGCCTCAGCTTCCAGCGCCGCCCGCCCCGGCGGCCGAGCAGACAAGCCTCTCGGGCTGGTGAGTGCCGGTTGGCACCGATCCTCTGTGCGGGAATCTCTCCGCTTTGCCCTACCCAGGTACGTGGGGAGTTTCTTGCCTTTTGGGAGGTCTGGGGTCTTCTGCCAGCATTCAGTAGGTGTTCTGTAGGAGTTGTTCCACGTGTAGCTGTATTTCTGGTGTATCTGTGGGGAGGAAGGTGATCTCTGCGTATTACTCTTCCGCCATCTTCCCCGGACCTGCAGTGCATTTTGTAAATGGTGTTTGATGTCAGCAAAAGACCCATTGTATTTAAACTTTATAAAGGAAAAATAAGCATCACCCAGAAGACTAGAAAGTTAAAGGGAAAACCCACATTTACCTAAATGTTCTCTGCTGTTGTCATAAACCCATTGTAGACAGTTTTTATTTTTCCTCCAACTTCTGTGATTAGTATGTATGGTACCTACCCCCTCCCCTGTTTTATCGATCCCCCAAATATTTTAAGTTCTTGCCATTAGAGAATTAAAGGAAAATGCATATAAGGCTGAGCATCATGAAGACTCTGCTAATAGGTAACTTCAGGGTCTTTAGTCTGTAAAACACTGATAAGAATGTGTGTCTTGGTTCCTCATAAAGTAGCATTTCAACATCTCATAAAGAAGCTATCAGAGAAGATAGCTGCTTGGGAGAATAAAATCCACAGGTACTATCAAATAAAAGTGATCAATGAGATGAATGCTGAGGCTATTACATGAATGTAGAATATCCGCTCTATGATGGCGTCTTCTGTAATTATTTAAGATCACTTGTAAAATTGACTTTGTGAAAACACAACCCTCAGCACTGCTTGCCCCTCACAGGCAGCACAAGTTGTTGGGGATTTACTGACCTGTCGCTCCCCTGTGTTACTTCACTGCCACTTAACGGTCTGTTTAGACAGTTACGGTGTGTACAAACTCCCTACCAGCAGCTCCCAGCACCGCGCATTGACAGGTACCTGCCACGGAGATAAAATAAGGCGCCTCTTGCCAGAGCACACGGGGGCACAGAAACGTCCCTCATTCTCTAATCGAAGGCAGGGTTTTCCTCAGGACCCGTGATGGGAAGTGAGGAATCTCTGTACTTTCCACTATTTTCTGAGCGTGGAAAGCAAAAGCTAGACTCAGACCTAGTTTCCACTCCTACTGGTGACTTGACCGTGTGTGTATCAGATCACATCCCTGAGCCTCAGGCTGGTCGCATGTCAGACAGGAGCATTCAGTTTCTGCGGTTCCTGAATTTCTTGGGAAAACTTAAGGACGAAATGGGTATGCAAATTTTATAGTATAGCATACAAATGCTAGCTATGCAGATATTCATGATCAAACTCTCTCTCCTCTCCCTCTCTCCCTCTCTCTCAGCTCAATCAAAATTGTTAGCAAGCTAGCTTGGGAAATACAAAAAGCTATCCTCTGCCTTGGGGGTGAACTAAGAGAAAAGGGTCTGAGGCGCAGTCCTACTAGCAAAGAGCTTACCGTTCTGCAGAGGCGATGCCACATTACATGGACTCTAAGTTTTTATTTGATGTGGTAACATCTCTGAATTGGAGATACATCTCACAACCAGTGATGCAGCATGAATTGGCAGATTCTTTTTTCTTAGTGGCACATGAAATAACGATGCCTGGTTCTTACACTCAGAGGTGTCTTGGATTCAAGGAAGTATAGTACTGTGGCGTCACAGATAACTCTCGTCCAGGATGGAAGGGGCCGAGGGCGGAGGGAGACGGCTCCCCTGAGGGCAGATGCTGAAAGGCTTTGCAGGACAAGTGACTTCGTAAGCTGCGTGGCTGGAAAATTATGCGGAACTGGATAGCAACTAGTTTTGGAGGAAAGATAAATTTTGCAAGCATTCCATTTTAAAATTCAAGAGTTTCCTATGACAGCAAAAGAGAAATGTAAAGAGAAGAATCTGACTGTTGTGGGGAAAAGGTGAATAAAAGTCAACTTCCCTCCCCGCCCCCCATCCTTTGCCCAAGTAATGGAACAACCACCTTCCGGAGAGGCTCCGGAGAGGGGATGCTCCCATGCAGGACTCAGGCCCTCAGACAAGAGCTGACCTCAGCCGTGTTCTTCCCCGCACTGTACCCCTTGGGTGAACCCGGCTCTAATCTAAAACAGAACGTTCAGAGTCTCAGGCTCTGAGACTGGCCTCTGGAGTGACCCCAACTCGATCCCAGGGCAGAGCAAACAGCCTTCATGCAGGTTTAGTTTCTCGTAGGCCTTTGCTCTTAGGAATGCAGCTATGTGGCCATTTCCCTGACCTGGACCCTGTCATAATGAATCCTTCCTTCCCGTTGAATTATTTTCCCCTCTCTTTCCTCTAAAAGATTTATCCCATATGCCAACCTTTAGTGAAACTTCTTTTGCAAAAGAAAAAATAAACAAGCAACCAGGACTTGAGTGGCCAGAGTTGGGACAAAATCAAATGGCGTTTCCTGTATTTAAAAGGTTGCAAAATATGCTACGGATAAAGAAGAATGTTGACATAGCATAAATGCCCAATTATAACAGGAGTTCGAAACCCAGTTTATGGCATTGCTTGTCTCCTCCCCCTCCTAATCTCCCGGCCTCCTTGTTTCCTGTGTTCTCTCCCCTTTACCGGATTTACTCTGAGCTTTTAAATTTCTATTTTCTCAGTGTGACGGCTGCACACTCCAACTTTTCTATCATGTATGTTTAATTCTCAGGACTGTTTCTCCTGTAGAATCCCGATTTCCCATGTTTGATCTACCTCGACCTTTCCATCTGGTTATTTTCACCCTTCTTCCTCTTGCTTTATTATTTTCTCTTTCCTGTTTATTATTTACCTTCCTTCACTCAGGTTTCCATTTTTCTATTCGTGAAGTCATTCTACATCACTTGTAGAATAATTATTGAATCCAGGATACTCCCAAAATGTCAGGCAGGGTATCTGCAAATGAGAAGCTGTGCTCTGTTGCAGTTACGAGGTATAAAAATAAACTTGACCAAGGCTACCCTCTGACAGTCTTGAGGCTGTTAGGATTGCATTCAGGGATGCTCCCAAGTGCCCTCTTAAAGGACTGTTGTCACTTGCCCAGGACAAGGACAAAATTGAGAAAGAAAGGGGGTGGGAGGGAGAGGCAGTGTGAATAGGGGTCGCAGCCTCTGGTGCCAAAATTCCTGTGTTCAGACCCCAACTCTACTTCCAGCTTTAGCTGTGTAACCTTAGGAAAGTTACTTCTCTGGGGTACATTTGCCAAGCACAGACGATCATATACTACCCCTCTTATAATATTTTCATGAGAATTAAATGAGTTAATACATTTAGCACTTAAAATTGTGCCTGTAACACAGTAAAGCTATGTATTAACTATTATGATTTGCCTAAGTCACTTGAGTTGGTATCAGGCACAAGAAAATATGCATTTTGGGAAATATACCTCCTCCTGCATGTGTCCATCTGTCCATCTGTGTTCAAGTTTGAGAAGGCTTGAAAGTAGTGATTGTCAAAGTTTAAGCCTTTGGACCAGCAGCAGCATCTAGGAACCTGTCAGAAAGGCAGATTCTCAAGCCTGACCTCTGACCCACCCCCAGCCAACTGAATCAGAACCTCTGAGAGTGAGGCCAGGCAATTCAAGTTTTAACAAGCCCTTCAAGTGATTCTGGTGATGCTAAAGTTTGCATGAGAACCACGGCCCTATGGTGCATATTCTCTTTACTCCAAAGGTGTGTCCAGAATACAAAATAGAGCTGTACCCACCTCACCCCACCACCACTACCACCAGCAACATGGTGAGCCTCTGTGTGCTACATGGCCATGCTCTTTGGAGCAGCTTGGGCAGGGAGCAAGCTGTGGGTGCAAGGTAACAATATTCTACCTAAGGAACATTAGCATCGCCTCTTCCATTGGCCCACGGTGGTGAATTGCTTATTTCTTTTGGTCCGAAGAGTAGGAATCCAAGAGGGTATAGTAGGTGAGGATGGATCAAAACAAAGAGATGTCCTTCACTGTTACAGGTAAGCAAGACTAGTTAGTCCAGACCTTTTTGTGTGTGTATGTGAAGTAGAAAAGAATAGCTTTACTTCTTTGCCAGGCAAAGGAGGACACAGTGGGCTCCTGCCCTGAAAAACTGTGTGTCCCAACCCGGGAGGATTTGGTGAGGAGTTTTATAGCTGTGGTTCAAGGGCGGGCTTGCTGATAAGGATCAGGGTGTGTGCGGGGCCCGCGCTCCTCTAAGCTGGCCTCATTCCTGTGGAATGAAGAATGCCAACATCTTCCATTCGTTGGGTGTTTTAGTTAGCGACCGCTGAGTCCAGCAGATTTTCTACTGCAGCTCCAGCCTCTTCTCTCAGTCTTTTTTTTTTTTTTAAGGTGTTGGGGGTAGGAGTTTATTAATTAATTTATTTATTTTTGCTGTGTCGTGTCTTCGTTTCTGTGTGAGGGCTTTCTCTAGTTGTGGCAAGCGGGGACCACTCTTCATCGCGGTGCGCGGGCCTTTCACTATGGCGGCCTCCCCTGTTGCGGAGCACAGGCTCCAGACGCACAGGCTCAGTAGTTGTGGCTCATGGGCCTAGTTGCTCCGCGGCATGTGGGATCCCCCCAGACCAGGGCCCGAACCCGTGTCCCCTGCATTAGCAGGCAGATTCTCAACCACTGCGCCACCAGGGAAGCCCTTCTCTCAGTCTTAAATACCAGTGCCCTTCACCTCTCAAAACAATCAAGTCACCTGGCAGTACACATACCGTGACCTCTACTTAATGTTTCTAAGTTGTCCTCTTTGGGGTATGTTTGGGACCTTATGAAGTTGATACTTTAAGGCAAATCACGATGGTTTCCTTCTGGAGCTCCTCGGTGGTTGGAGAAGGTGTGTTTTAGGGATATGGACTATGCAGCCCTGTCCATAGTATGACCTATGTGCATTGCTCTGTCCTGTCAGGCCCGGGTGACCCGCCTGCACCTGTGAGACTCTATCAAATGTGGGCGAGGGTTGGGCACACCTCTCTTGTTGATTGCAAAAAGAAATCACAGCTGGCCGCTGATGCTGGTGACATCCCAAAGAGACAGTAGCTCAGAGGCCACAGCCTCCCCCAAGGCGGACTTCCCAGGAGTCCTCATAGAGGAACCGGACAGTGAGCACCGCGGTAGAAACCTCACTGTCCACACTGTGACCTTAGAGCCGTCATTCCCGAAGACGTGCTATTGATGCAGTCTCCATGCAAGTACTGGGCTGGCCAAAAAGTTCGTTCGGGATTTTCTGTAAGATGCTACAGAACAAAGTTTTTGGCCCACCCAATACAAATGTCTGTGTTTAGGGAGGAGGTTACACCTTTATATTCACTTAACCAGCCACGTTGGTTATCTTCAGTTCATTGATGCAGAAGCTTGGGTTCAGAGAGGCTGTAAGAACGAAAGGTGCAGAACTAGGCCTAGAGCTGAGGTGAGAGCCCAGGTCCTCTGACCCCAAGCCAGGCATTTGCTCCTTCACCACGTGGTTTCTCTCTGCAGCCCACGACCTGGGATGGACGGCGGGTCTTCTGCTTGGAGAGGACATGAGTTCTCAGCAGGAAGCCCCTTTCTGAACCTAAGAAATGAAAAGGCAATTTGCTTACTGGATTCAGTGGCCCCTGTGCTGATAGCCGCTGCTGCTCTCCAATAATTTTCCCAGACATCAACTTGGTAGAACCCATGGCTCACCCACGCAAGAGAGGATGACGACCATTAGCTTATAGCAGCGCAGTCCCATAGTCCCAGCCACCTCTGTGCTTAGGGAAATGCTTGTGTCTATACCACCCAATATGGTAGAGGAGGAACTAAATGTTTAATTTCATTTCATTTTTATCAATATAAATTTTAAAAGTCACCTGTAGCAGTGGCTACCATATTAGACCTCACAGGTTTCTAAGGTCATTTTTTAGTTGGCTGTTAGGATAGATTCTCCAAAAATATTATTTAATGGTACAGATGAACTTATTTGCAAAGCAGAAACAGAGTCACAGATGTACAAAACAAACTTCTGGTTATCAAGGGGGAAGGGAGGGGGAGGGATGAATTGGGAGATTTGGACTGACGTACACACCACTATGTCTAAAGTAGATAACTAATGAGCACCTAAAAAATAAAATAAAATAAAATACCTTATAAATCACTGAAAAAAAAAACGAAACAACAGTAACCAAAATATCATTTAACTTCTGTCCCCTCAACCTCTGTAAACAAACAACAAAATCCACGTTTACCCCGAATATGCAGCATGTCTGTCTGAGGTCTGTGTAGCCCCCAGCAGAGCCCCCATCACCTCCCGGCACTTGTTAAATTGTCTGATTGTTTTCTGAAAAGTCAGCACAGGGTCTCCCTCTCTGAACTCAAGCTTTATTTATTGTTGTTATTTCCTATGAACCAACTGGGTGGGGTGAGAGTCAGCGGATGGCCCAACAATGAGAGATTTGTCCTCTGTGTGGGCAGAGCCTTGTGTGAAGAATTATGAACTGCCTCAACTCCTGCCTGTAGAAGTGAAAAAGCGTAGGTGATGAGGGTCCTACACAGTTGTTTGATGACAGGGTGTCAGAAATTGGGGCAGGGACCTGCGCCTCAGCTGTCTCTCTTCTTTGAAGCCTCAGACCCCGGGCTCTGTAATCACAGCCACCCCCAGGATGGGCTCCCCTTTCTCCAGAATGAGGCTGACCTGAGGCTCTTCACCTGAGGCTGTTCCCTTGTCAGCCGGGAGCTCGCAGTGGCAGGAGGGGGCTGGTGCGTGCTGTGCTTACACCAGCGCGTTGCACGTGATGTCACCTGTCGGCGTCCTCTCCAGAAAAGAGCAGTTCCTGACAGTGCAGCCTTCTCTATGCTCTTAAGGAGAGAAGACCAGCTAGCCAAATTCTTTTCATTCAGAAAGATGAAAAGGGAATAAGAAATAAATTGTTTTCCCAATTAAGTGCACCTCTTTCCTGCATCTGATGATAGTAAAAAAAAAACGTGTGCAGTGAGCTCGATCCGAATTATTACATAGTGCATAGCATGTACAACCTGTGTTGCCTTATACATCATAAACTTTTACCTAGGAGGTCATCTATGGTATCCATGGCCCTAAGGGATACTTGTAGGCGGAATAAGGCACGCACCCTTACCCCTGTGCTTGTCTGCTACGTACCTTCTCAGCCTTGGGGTTTGCCAGGAACCCCATACACACGCTGCCCTGGCCACACATAAATCCTGGGCATTTCTGGGATGTGCCCTCTCTCCTCCTACAGCAGACACAGACTGGTCCCTTTGTGCCTTGTCCTGACTTCTCCCTTTGCCAAAGATTTGAAGAAAGAGAGCCAGGCTCCAAATACCTACTCATTGGTTCACACTTATGGAGCCGCTGTACGAAGTGTCAGCCACTAAACAAGACACAGACAATGAAAAGGTGACAGGCGAGTTTCCTGTGTCCAAATCGGGCTCTGCCGGCTTCTAGCTGGATAACTCTGAGGGTTAATCAGCCTCACGCGGGAAACCACGGGGGTGCCGCATCCCCTGCAGGTGTGTGCAGTGGGAAACAGGTGACAGCCCTCGGCCTCGCTGCCAGGCCAGCACCTGGCAGGCCACAAAGCTGCTTCCGTCCCCTTTAAAGCTGTCCCTGAATCCCACCTGTTCCGGGGACACATCCTGAGCATATGTAGCTGGACTTCACCTCTTCCTCCCCATCACGCCCAGAGCACATTGTCTGAACCGAAGGAGCATATACTTCTCTGTGTTTTGTGCCAGTTACTCACATGAACTTGCGCCTCCCTAGCAAGATTTTGAGTTTTACAGGAAATGGTTCGGGTGTCTGTCCTCTCTGTAACCCCCAAATCACTTCTGTTCAGTTCAACCGGTCATTTTCAACTGCCTTCTGCCTGCCAAGCACTGAGTTAGGAACAGGTCAATAAGCCACGACTCCTGCCCCCACGAAAGGCACAGCATGACCAGGAAAATGTGTAGGCGTGACTGGTTTTATCCACTTAGCACCTCTTCCTTCTTTAGGAAATGACCTCACCCTTCCTTTGAAAAATCATTGGGCTCTTTGGGTGGAAGGAAGAGCATGGCACAGGACACAAGGAGGGGGAATCACTGGGATCCCTGGACTCTCCGTCCTCACCCCCCACCCCATATCCCTGCCCTTTGCCTTGTGACTTTGCCATGCTTCCCACCAGAGGCTCGGTGCCCATCCCCAGCCCTGGACTTGGCGCTCAGCCAGACAGAACTGTCTAGAATTCAGTGTGCCACTTCCAAGCCTGGGCCCTGAGATCCACCAAGGACTTCCATTCCCCTCTGCACCCCTGTCACTGCCCTAAGAAGAACTGCCCCGTCAGCCTGGGCACCAGAATGAGGCACGTCGACAGAGCAGGCCTGAATTTAAGCCACCACAAGGAACCTGGCTCAGCCTGACCTGCAGTGCAAAGCAGAGCCGTCAGTGCTACGTTGGTCAACCTCCAGCCAACCTGCAGTGGCACAAAAAATAAATACTTATTGACCTTTCCCACTGAGATTTTGTGCTTGTGGGTTTTGCAACAAGAGATGATCCATGTGTTGGAGCCCGCCCTTCCCCTCCTTCTGTCCCGTGCCAGGCTCTTCCCTCCACCCAAGAGCTTGATATGGGATCTGGATGGGATTGCCATCTTCCTATAATACAGCCTCCCTAAGCCAGAGCCATCATTAGTGGTCTTGGGGCAAGCAGGTGACCCAGGAAGGAGCAACCAGAATTCTTGCTGCAGACGTTTCACATTAGAACCGGGGAAAATGCAAGCTTAAGCCCCTTCTGGCAAAGGACAACAGATCATCGACAGAAAAGAGGAGAGAGAGAGAGACTGAGACAGACGGAGGCAGGGAGCAAAAACATAGGGACGGGGACTTCCCTGGTGGACCAGCGGTTAAGACTCCATGCTCCCAGTGCAGGGGGCCTGGGGGCGATCCCTGGTCGGGGAACTAGGTCCCTTATGCCGCAACTAAAAGATCCCGCACTCGGCAATGAAGATCCCATGTGCCGCAACTGAGACCCAGCGCAGCCAAATAAATAAATATTTTAAAGAAAAAAAAAGAAACATAGGGGCAAACCAAGACCAGTGTTCAAGGCCCTAATGTAGAATCTGGGGGTCTGGGAGGGACCCTAATTCTGCTGTCCTCAAGCTTGGTTGTTCAGCATTTCCTTCAGTTTCGTGAGCTAATCCAGGGTCCAGCGAATTTCCTGTTCAGCTTAAGTTGATTCAAGTTTCTGCAACCTTGAAAACTCCAGAGACAAAACGTGAAGAGGGAATGGAGTCTGATAAAGCTATCCCAGAGACACGAAGGAGCACAGAGAGGACGGTCACCAACCCAGTTCAGAGGGTTAGAGAAGGATTTGGGGGCAGGAAACAGCTCAGCTGACACCTAAAGGATGAGTGGGAGTTGGCCAGAAGAGGGACCAAAGATGGAAGAGCCTCTGCAAGGCCTGGAGAAATGCGTGTGGGACGTGAACAAGGGCCAGCGTGGAAGGCCTTGTAGATCAGCCTAAAGCGGTAGGGCTTCTGATGGCAGGTGGGGACCCCTGATGGACTGTAGGGTGTAGCAGCCTTTGAGAAGGCTTCTTTTCTGGCCGTGGGTGGAGAGTGAAGTCAAGAAACCAGTTAGGAGATTGTGAGAAGCCTCCAGACATGAGATGAAGGTCTGTCTCCTGGATTCGGGCGAAGGCCTTTCACACGGGGCTCCCTCGGAGTCCCTGTGTGGTATTCGCCTGCTGAATTGAAAATTCAGAGCCACTTTCTCCAGTTCCCTTTCAGGGGCTGTACCTTCCACGTGAGCTCACACGGAGCCCTGCTTTGATGAGGGGACCATTGTCAGGCCACTTGCCCCCAATTCTCCTCCTACGGGACTCTTCTGAACACGCACCACTTGGGATGTCTCCGCCCTCAGGCCGCCAACTCCGTCTCATTGTGCAAGATGTGCTGTGTTGCATTTCCCCAGAATAAAATGATTGTCATTTACTTACCTAGCAGCTGTCAAAGCCTGAGATTTCATTCTGTAGGCGTAAGCAGTTTTTCCCCGGTTAAATGTGGCTTCATCTCGAGTTTGTTATCTGCCGGCAACAGTGAACAGAGATGCTGTCGTTGCTCTTCCTTTCTCGTTCGAGTGACAATCAGGGACCAGTTCTGCCTGAGCACAAATGCGTCTGTGAGTGATTGACACCCTTGAGTCACGTGCTCAGGAGCTGCAATAGATTTTCCAGAAGACCTTCAGATGAAGCGGCTTGGGGATACACCACGGAACCCCAACGGGAGAAAACGGTGGCTTCCCTCCTTTTGGAGCTGGTGGGGAAGAATAATTCTGTTTCCTGAGCCGACAAGGGGACACTGGCTTTGGGAGAACTCAGGACCCAACTCTTTATCGAGGAAGGTGAATTCAAAAGGACGACATAAGGAAAAGTTCTTCGATGAGCAAAATTGCATTTCCCTCTGGTTGGCCTCATTCCTATGGCACCTACGGATGCAAAACACATCTCGGCTGGGCTGTGCTCAGAGAGCTACAGTGGGAGGAGGTGAAGCAAGGAGGAAAAAAGAATTGGTCTCTGGATTGTATAGGCGATCATCTGGTTCTTATAGGATTCCCCTCTCGCTGTTGTGTCTCTAGGCATCTCCCTCCAGGCCAGTGTAGGCGGGAACCAGATGTGGCCCCGGGCACCTCCCAGCCAACCTCCTGGCCACAGGAGGGCTTTGGCTTTGACGTCTGCCTGCAGCAGTCCCTGGGGGAGCAGGGGCTCACCACTGGGGCTTCTTCCTGGCCCCTGGGTCTCTTGCCCACACACATAATGAGGTCGCACTTCAGCAATGCCTTTGTTAGACCCCAGTGATGTCCCCACCCTCCTGACAAAGCAGCTTTTGTGTCTTATGTCAAAATAATCACTTACCCAAAATGATGGCCAGGCTCAGAAATAGCCTTGCTTTATCCTTAGGGAATAGGAAAAAAAAGAGAGAGAGAGTGTTAAATGTTTAACCTGGATTGATGAGTTTTGCTGAAACTACTGGATAAAATGAAAACTTTCTTAGAGACATAAATCATGGGGGAGATTTCCCCCCTCTCATTGATTTTTGGATTCGGTTAATGATTCCAGCACTGAGAACATAAGGCTAGGTGGAAGTTAAAGGAATGGAAAGGCCACATTAACCTCTAAATTTTACCTCTATGTTGATTTTTGACAGTGAAATACTATAATTAACCCAGACTGTTTTCCCAAGATTTAATTTTTTGCTGATATTCAAAAGTATTGCAGAAAAGCTGATTCCTGGTTATTACATACAGCATTGCATAAATTTCTTCCTAATTAAAAAGCCTCTAAATTCTAAATAGTCAACTTACAAAGACATATGGTTTTGAAAAATTAGGCATTTAATTTCTAAAGATTTATTAGTAATTTGTATTATAGCTAATTAATTATGGCTATAATACTACTGCAGTCAGGGTAGAGATTGATGTAATGATACAATTGCAAATTGATTTTGATATGCCTTCTTTAATGTCAGCGTATTACAATATACTTAGTTTTCTAGCCCCTTCTTAATTATGTCTGAAAGCATTAGTTTAATGAAAGATAAGAGTGCTTGATAAGGGTACCATCAGATTTTACTTGAAAAACCATTTTGAACATAAAACAAATAAATTGTTTTTTGCCTTGGCAAAATGAAATTTGCAGTTGGTAATGTGTTAGCAGACAGAAATTCCTTAAAATTAAATAGTATTTGACACAGAATATCCCATTAACCATTGTGACAATTCACGGAGAGCTTGGCATGATGAGAAAGTAGTTAAACTGTACAAAGGAAGCCAGCTGACAAAAAGGAATAGAACTCAACATAAACAATGATGGAGCTGTAAATCTTCACAAACGCAGGAGATAGGTGGGGAGCGTTTTTTCCTATTTCCTTTGTCATGTGAATTTCTAGGCATTAAAAAAAAAATCTAGGGCCTCCCTGGTGGCGCAGTGGTTGAGAGTCCGCCTGCCGATGCAGGGGATACGGGTTCGTGCCCCAGTCTGGGAGGATCCCATATGCCGCGGAGCGGCTGGGCCCGTGAGCCATGGCCGCTGGGCCTGCGCATCCGGAGCCTGTGCTCTGCAACGGGAGAGGCCACAACAGTGAGAGGCCCGCATACCGCAAAAAGAAAAAAAAAAAAAAAAAAAAAAAAATCTAGAAAGTGTTTTGGGTATTAGCAGGTTTGTCTTTGAAGCTGGAGGAGGAGAAAGATTTTTTTGATTTAGTGGTAGAAAATGCCACTGATCTGTTTCACTGAATAGAAACACATGATGTTTCTGAATAAACTGGGGGACAGAAACATCTTGCCGGTTGCAAGAAGAAAGGAAAGGGAAGAGCATGAAAGTAGCTTGGTAGAATGTGGGGAGCGTGGCAGGCGGCGCTCAGAGTGCAGCAGCATGCCGGACTCGGGTTAGCAGAAGGATGCCCATCCCCGTGGAGGGCCCCAGGAAAGGTTCCTGGGTTGGTGGCAGAAATTCTCCATCCAGACATCTTCCTGACGAAATCCCAGCGTTCAGAGTTGACTGGGCGACGGATCAAGTCTGGCTGCCCTGCTTTCCCTGTTTTACATGGTAACACACTTGGATCTTCTGTTCTGTGGCTTCTTCCGTGATATCCTTGGCTTGGATTGTTTTTGTTACCGCTGTGGCTTCTACCACTTGTTTCACGTTTCTTCCCCTAGTTGTTCCACAGCACAGCCATTGGGCCTCGCTGTGTGACTTGGAGAAAGTCACTAAACATCTCCTAAGGCTCAGTTTGCCCTTCAGTAAAAGGATGCCAGTAATAGAATCAGCTGCGGCGTGTTGTGATGATGGCTGCTAGCCCGTGCTCTGCGTGCACCTAGAGGAGAGGACCAGTACAGAGGACTGGGTGTCGGGTCTATGGTGGGGGACAGTTTTCATTCATTCATGTTACAAATATTTACTGTCCACCCACTCTGTTTTCAGGGGGGCTTCCTTGCTGTGGACACACAAATAAATAGAATTCAGGGTGTCTGCCCTCAGAATTCACAATCTAATGGAAAAAAAATGGTGCCTATAGAAATAATTGAAATAATAGTGTCAAGTGACAAAAATAATACAGTTTAGTAACAAGTTTGATGTCATTTGTTCAAAGGAAAACAGTCCATGGAAGGGGCAGGACAGAGCCTCACAAACAGTGGAGCACCCTTCCGCAGGGTTCCGGGGCACAAATGAGTTTTGCAGGAGTTGGAAGAGGCAAGGTGGGAACAGGAGATCAGGGACTCCCCTGTAAGGCTGGCAGGTCCTGTCTTCTAGGATAAGGTGGGCCAGCTAAAGCTGAGTTGGAGGATTGGATTGTCACTGGTGTATGTTAGCATTGCTTGGCAGGTGTTTCCTGTAAGTACAGGGGGACTTCGGTTTAGATTCGTGATGTGGACCGGGCTGCAAGGGTGGCCTCCATTCTATGGATCCCAACGTTTGCATTAACTTCATCAATACTAGTGATGCTTGGGTTGCACGGGGACCCAGAGAGAAGAGTCTTAGGTAGGTTGTAACGTCTAAAGGAGAAGATGATAAATATTTGAGTCTTTTTTTTCCTCTTAAAATAAAATCTTTATGGCAATATAATTCACATACCAAACAATTCACCCATTTAAAGTGTACACTTGAATTTTTATCAGCATATATATTTTTATTGAAGTAGAGTTGATTTACAACATTGTGTTAATTTCTGCTGTACAGCAAAGTGATTCAATTATACACATATTACATGCTTTTTTTGTATTCTTTTCCATTACGGTTTATTGTAGGATAGTGAACATAGTTCTCTATGCTGTACAGTAGGACCTGAGTCTTGCACGAAGGCAGATCAGGTGCGGGAGAGGACTGAAGCGGGTAGGAAAGCAAGACCAAAGGTGCCAGGATAGGCATTAAGGAAATACATAGAGACTTGAGCTGGTTGTGGCTGACGAGGTCAAGTGAGGCTGGTGAGAGAAGTGTTCGAAGGCTAAGGCCAGGCCCAGGGCTGTGTTATCGGGGAAAGACAACCTGGGGGTGTAAACGTGCCAGCGCACCTGTGTGACTATTAGCAGACACATTCATTTTTCCTCTTCAGAAACTAGCACAGGCTTTTAAACACGTAGTGGAAATCTACTCCAGACAGAATAACCAAGGGCATATCCTATCATTTGTATCAAGGTTGGGGTTCAGAATAGTAAAAGTCATCATCAAAGGAAGAAATAAGATAGCTTAAAAATTACTCTTTTGGGGTATTTCATTTCATTCCATGTATGATCAACTTTAACAAGCTTCCTTCAGTCAACAAATGTTTATTCAGTTCTTATTATGGGCTGGTGGACGTCCCACCAAGCCTCCTTGAATATATGAGTTTGACTTTTCCTAGTACAGTAAAACATGAATAAATTTGATAACTTTTATATTAGGTTAGCTCCATTCTTAATACTTAAGCTCTCGAATATTGAATTTATTTTAAAAGTATTTATTGAGCATCCCTTCTGTTCCAAAGAAGCATATATATTTGTTCAGCAATCAAGTGTCACATTATCTTAATGTTTTCTGTATCCATGGTCAGGGATTAGAATTAACCAACTTTGGGTAAACAGTTTAACCTCAGGGGGCCTCATTTTCCTCATCTATAAAGTGAGTCCATTACATAGATCTTTTCCAGCTCAAAATTTGTGTGATTTTTTAAAATAAGCCGGCTTTTTTTTCTATTAGGAAAAATATATTTCCTGTCTAGTTCTCAAGGGCTGATGTATATAACATTTAACTGAAAGTTATAGCTTTCTTTTTTTTAAATTGAAGGATAGTTGACTTATAGTGTTGGGCCAATCTCTGCTGTACAGCAGAGTGACTCCATTATATACATATACAGATATTCTTTTCTAATATTCTTTTTCATTATGGTTTATCACAGGATACTGAATATAGTTCCCTGTGCGATACAGTAGGACCTCATTGTTTACTGAAGGTTATAACTTTCATATTCTCTTTAACTGAAATTCAAGATTATATCAAAATAAACCTTTGGGGTGAAAGTTCTCCTAATGTTGGATTTTTGATATCGTACAATTTTATATGAAATTTGTTGTCATTCCATCTCACTTAATTCATGTGTCCATGCACTGGTTTCTGCCAAAATAAAAGGTAGAAAAGCTCCAAATTTGGGGGCCAGCTGAAAGGCACCTTCCATCCACCCCACCATGAGAGCTTAAATAATTGAGACGGGATCCTGAACTTCAGGCCGTGGCTTCCAGCCTGGTCCATCACCATTAACTACAGAAGCCACATAACCCCCAGATGCTCTAGCATAACTCCCATTATGATCCATGAAAGTTACAGTCTTATACTGAGGGGAGAGAAAGGCCACAAAAAGGCTTTTAAAAAGCTATTTAATACATCAGCTTTCACAAAGATAGACGGCATCACTAAGACCAAACGGGGAAAGATGTGCCCAACTTCACAAGGTATTGGCACTGTTAATCATATTTTGAAATATTGCTGGCATATATCTTAGAAAACACAGCACTGTTCTCATATTTCCAGTGGGAGAGATGACAGTTTTAATGTTGAGATACACTGATAATTCCAAGCCCTCCTTCCCTCCCAGTATAGAATAAACCCAAGAAGTAGATTAAGCAACCCAGTGGGGTCTAGAAGCTTGAGTACTAATACTGAACTTTGTAAATTCTGCCA
Source organism: Mesoplodon mirus (assembly GCF_964341445.2). Lineage (NCBI taxonomy): Eukaryota > Metazoa > Chordata > Mammalia > Artiodactyla > Ziphiidae > Mesoplodon > Mesoplodon mirus. The sequence goes on along the minus strand of NC_138982.1, from coordinate 21,666,194 downwards.
CATTCCATTATAAGGATATCACAAAATTTCATTAACAGCTGCATACATATGGTATGTGCAGGCTATAATGTGATAAAATTATCTACGTCAACATACACTTTATATATACAAAATGTTAAAATGCTATAAGTGTATATACCTATGTAATTTTAGATGGACTTTTAAAAGTTTATGGATATAATTAGCTAGTTTCTATTTAGACTTCTCCATTTCTAATTTTTAAAAGCCATAAGAGACAAGTAAAATGAGCAGGTCAGTAGATTACAAAACTTTTCCACATTTGTTATTTTGATCTTTCCAATTCTGTGGAGGGGGTAGGACTATTTTCCTGATAAGGACCGTGGAAATATGTTGCCCAAGGTCTCCCAGAGTATATGTGGCAAAAGCAGGGTGTTCTTCTGCCTCTAAGTTCAGTGCTCTTCTCATTACACCGTCACGGTTGTGCAACAGGTGATCACTTACAGGAAGGTGGGACCAGGGCTCTGACCCAGAAGGATGCTGATCTCTTACTCAAGCTTCCGCACATCACTGTGATGCTCACTGCGAAATCTAGCCTCCCGGGCTTGCTGGTCCTCGATGAAGTGCCCTCCTCTGACCTCAGTTAAAACTTTAATAACTATGGCAGGCACTGTAGGTTGCTATGGTTCTTTCTTCCTTACTGAAAGAATCTTGATGTTCTTCAGTGTAGCAATGTACCCATCTTCCGGACTCCTTACACTAGGGGTGATGGTGTGACAGAGTCCTGGCCAGCTGGATGTATAGAGAATCCCTGGATAGGGCTTCTGAGAAAGCTATTTATTTACTTGTTTGTTTGTCTGTTTGTTTAATTGAAATATAGTTGATTGACGGAGTTGGGCCAATCTCTGCTGTATAGCACGGTGACTCAGTTATACACATACATACATTCTTTTTTTGTATTCTTTTCAATTATGGTTTATCCCAGGAGATTGGTTCAAGTTCCCTGTGCTATACAGTAGGACCTTGTTGTTTATCCATTCTATATATAATAGCTTGCCTCTGCTAATCCCAACCTCCCACTCCATCCCTCCCCCAACGCCCCATCCCCCTTGGCAACCACAAGTATGTTCTCTGTCTGTGAGTCTGTTTCTGTTTGATAGATAGGTTCATTTGTGTCATATTTTAGATTCCACATATAAGTGATATCATATGATATTTGTCTTTCTCTTTATGACTTACTTCACTCAGATGATAATCTCTAGTTCCATCCATGTTGCTGCAAGTGGCATTATTTCGTTCTTTTTTATGGCTGAATAGTATTCGATTGTATATAGGTACCACATCTTCTCTATCCATTCCTCTGTGGATGGACATTTAGGTTGCTTCCGTGTCTTGGCTATTGTACATAGTGCTGCTATGAACATTGGGGTGCATGTATCTTTTCAAATTATAGTTTTGTCTGGGTATATACCCAGGAGTGGAATTGCTGGGTCGTATGGTAGCTCTATTTTTAGTTTTCTGAGGAACCTTCATACTGTTCTCCACAGTGGCTGCACCAATTTATATTCCCACCAGCAGTGTAGGAGGGTTGGGAAAGCTATTTAAGTGGGAACAGAATTGTTAGTTTTACTCTATATCTGATCCCCTTTATCCTTCTTCTTCCTGCCTGAAATACACACAGTGCTGATGAGGGAGTAACCAGCTTGCAAGCATGAGGATGAAAGTTACAAATTTAATTAACAGAATCAACACACAGAAAGAGCCTGAATCCTCAGCACATTAGGGAACCACCATAAGGAACCTGACTATAAGGAACCCACCTCCAGACCACTTGTTCCAGGAAAAACAGAGGCCCCTGGCTGGTTAAGCCAGTGTAGCTGCTCTGACTGCACTCAGTCCTGACTGATAGAGTAAAACAAACTAGAAATGAGACGAAAAAAATGGTAGATGGAACCAGAAGAAAATGGCAAGGTTTGTCTCTCAGGCAGAGACTGTTGTATATAATCAGCAAGTCTCCCACCAACTCTCCACCACCGGCTAGGGTCCATCACCAGGAATTACTCAGATTAGGACGAGGGTCCACCACCATGCATAGGGTCTTGATTTACGGTCTCCGCTGCTGTTTCCAGAGACGAGAGCATTAGGGTTGGGTTTTATAACTTAGCCACTCTCTGCCTCTGTTTCTTTATTTGTGAAATGGGGGCAATAATAAAACCTACCTCTTAGGATTGTTCTAAAGATTTAATGAGATAATACGTGTAATATGCTTAGAATAATTCCAGGCATACTGGGAAACAATTTGTAAATGCTACTCATTATCACTGTGGGCTGGAATCATTACTGATGCTGCACAGACAAGAAGAACCAGCTCCCAGAGACACAGTCTCAGCACTCCTCCCCTTGCCATAAACAGGGTCACTGCCTTACCCCATTCTTTCCCATACAAAACACACTGGAAGTGGGAATTCCCTGGTGGTTCAGTGGTTAGGATTCAGTGCTTTCACTGCAGGGCCCGGGTTTGATCCCTGGTCAGGGAACTAAGATCCCACAAGCCAAGTGGCACAGCCAAAAACAAAACAAAAAAAACAAAACACGCTGGAAGTATGGGAATTTGCCCACTGAGTGATTATAGTGAAAAAAAGTAAGCCAGAAATACACGTTGGGTGACTTGGAGGTTCTGGCGTAAGTAGCAGACCTAGTTCTTCTCTTCAAGGGAGCTCCCAGTCTGGTGCGGGGAGGGGGCAGGGCCCAGTGCGTTAACCGCCTCAGGCCTTGTGACACGTCACTCTGCTCCATGAGGTGCTGATAAGTAGCGTGAGGTCTCAGAGAAAGACGATCTTAATATTTGCCTGAGTCTTTTAGCCAATGTTTATTGGGGGTCTTGCGCTAAAATACTAACAGCAAAAAAAGAGGAGGGGAAATGGAATGGAATCAAGTTCACCTTAGAAGAAGCCTGATAGGATGTGAATACCCCCAGGGTCAGGATATTATCTTATTCATGTAAAAACCGCAGTACAAGTACACTTTCTGGCACATGGAAGGAATTTTCCCAGCTGAGTTCTTGATAGTTTTCTGTCTCTGGGATTTTGCTTTTGCAAAGACCACAGTTATTCAACACTTCTACTCCTGGCTCTGGAAAAGCAGCTTTTAGCAGACCAATGATCCCAGGAAGAACCCATAGAAAAGCCAGAGAAAATGAAAGTAAAAAGCTGTTTGAAGGCATCAGAGGTCTGCCAAGGCTTGAGGGGCCAGGCCCTCTGAGAAAGGAAGGCCCCATGCTCTTTCCCCCTCAGTAAGTTTTTCATTCTTAATTGAATAAGGCAAAGGTTAAGAAGTCAAGCAAAGGAAAAGGTGCTAAAAAGCAGAGTGAGGGGCTTCCCTAGTGGCACAGTGGTTAAGAATTCACCTGTCAATGAGGGGACACGGGTTCGAGCCCTGGTCCGGGAAGATCCCACATTGCCACCGAGCAACTAAGCCCGTGTGCCACAACTACTGAGCCTGTGCTCTAGAGCCCACACGCCACAACTACTGAAGCCCACGCACCTAGAGCCCGTGCTCTGCAACAAGAGAAGCCACCGCAGTAAGAAGCCTGTGCACCGCAACGAAGAGTGGCCCCCTCTCGCCGCAACTACAGAAAGCCCACGCGCAGCAACGAAGACCCAACGCAGCCCAAAATTAATTAATTAATTAATTAATTAATTAATTTTAAAAAAACCAAACAGAGTGAGGGTTTTAGACTCTCATGGTGCTGGAAAGGCAAAAAAGAGAATTCTGGGGAGAGGCTCTCATAAACAAAGCTCTTCTTGGGACCTCTAGGAAGCAACACCCTAGGGATGGGTGAACTCAAGGTAGACCCAGCCTGAGAAAGGTAAAGCTTTCTCTCAGGTCAACTGAGCCCTTGCTTAGACTGAGGTTAGCTACCCCTGCTCTAGATGTTGAGATTTACCTTTTACCTTCAGAGAGGGTTGACTTGCTAAAGGAAGATAACATCATCCAGAGCCTCTAAAATTTTCATACACAACATTCTTCATTCCATCAAAACTTAATAAAAAAGTAAGAAACTAAGAAATAGGACCAAGAATAAACAGATAATAGAAACAGACCTGTAGGTGATCCAGATACTACACTTATCTCTAAAGGTAAGTACAATCTTTATTTTTTAAATAAATGTCATTAGTACATTCAAGAAATAAATGGTAGGATGGAGAATTTCACCAGGAAACTAGACCCTATTAAAAAAGAATCAGTATAGCACAGGAAACTCTACTCAATGCTCTGCGGTGACCTAAATGGTAAGGAAATCAAAAAAAGGAGGGGATATATGTATACGTATGGCTGATTCACCTTGCTGTACAGCAGACACTGACACATTGTAACTATACCCCCATAAAAAGTTTAAAATAAACAAATATTTAAATTAAAAAAAATTTTTAAAGAATCAAATGGAAATTCTGTAATGAAAAATATACGGACTGAAATGAAGATCTACAACATTGTAAATAAGCTATACTCCAATAAAATTTTTTTTAAAAATGAGGTAAGTTTGGGCCTCCCTGGTGGCGCAGTGGTTGAGAGTCCGCCTGCCGATGCAGGGGATACGGGTTCGTGCCCCGGTCTGGGAGGATCCCATATGCCGCGGAGCGGCTGGGCCCGTGAGCCATGGCCGCTGGGCCTGCGCGTCCGGAGCCTGTGCTCCGCAGCGGGGGAGGCCACAACAGTGAGAGGCCCGTGTACCGCAAAAAAAAAAAAAAAAAAAAAAAAATGAGGTAAGTTTAATAGCAGCTTGGATGCTGCTGAAGAGAGGATAAGTGACCTGTCAGATAGGTCAGGGAAAAGCATTCAGACTGAAGCAGGGAGAAGACTTCGTTGGGTGGAAAATACAGAAAAGAGACATAGGACACATATTAAAAAGTTTTAACATCTATATTTGGATTCCCAGAAGGAGAGAAGAGAGAGAATGGGACAAAGGAATTTTATAGACAAAAAAAGACCATGAATTTTCCAAAATTGGTGGAAGACATCACAGTAGTTTAAAGAACATAATTTGAATCCCAAGTTGGATAAAACCCAATTACTCAAAGCCAATTTCTTTCAACACTTGATTTGTTCACGGTTTAGAAGTAAAACCATGAGAAGCTTCATTGAGTACATGTGATTGAGGCTGGAGAACGAGACACTGTTGTTCAACTTGACCTCAACTTTGCCTTTAAACCAGAGTAAACCTAGGCAGATCAGGCTAGGATAAAGTTACCCTGGCTTAACTTTAGAACCAGAACAAAAATAAAAACATCAGCTCTGTGATTTTATTATTTCTTTTTAATCTGCTCTGAAATAAGGAGAGACTATGTCTCAAACAATACTGCCATCCTAATAACTTTTTCAGCTTTTTGATCACTGATATTTTCCTGGAAAATCTTGTCGTCTTTGACATTTGAGTGCTGGTACTTAGCACTTTTATTTCCATTTCTTTTTCGTTTATGAAGTCAGTCATCATCTTTATTTTTTTTTTAAGATGCCAAGTTTTACAAGCTGTGAATCCTTTTTCTTAAAAAAACAAAAAAAACCACTAGATATTTTTTCCCCAGAAGCTTGTAGTTGAAGGGCAAAGCCTCCCTAATAACACTGTACTGAATATTTCAGGGTTTCTGGGTTTTTTTCCTGGACAGCACCCACCTGGAGCCTGTCAGAGGCTGCTGATAAGGCAGGAAGAGCCCCTGAACTGTGTAAACCCGACCTGGAAACTGCTCGCGCTCATACTGCTTGATTCTGATTTGAGGAAAGCAGGGAGGAGTGAGATGTGTCAACATGTCATTGGCGTCTCCGGGTGTCTGACACTCTCCTGGCCAGTCCCTTACTACTTCATTCTCTGCGGGGGCTCCCCTCACTGATGAGCAGAGCCCGCACAGCCCGCTGGGCTTCCCTCCACATTCACAAGGTGGTGGCTATACTCCGTCTAACATCCCTGCAGGGTTAGCTTAGCTGGCCTGGAGCTCTGTGTAGCCAGCAGAAACGCGCTGCCTGGTAGAAAGCTGACTTGCTAACGCTTACCCCCTTTCAATCCCTGGAGGACTGTTTTTTTCCAACAGTTACTGCCTGTTAGACCAAAGGAAGACCTGCTTCCTTACTATCCCCCATTTTTTGGAAGGATAGGGTTCTAGGGACTGGAGAATTGTCCCCGTGTAGAGAGAGGAAGCATAGATATTCCTCAACAGGCTCTCCTGTTCATTCTCCAGCAGGTACTTTCTGAGCACCTACTATGGGCAAGGTCCCCAGAGTCGGAGGTGGAGATGGGACGGGGAAAGGAACGTGATCAGCTAGGCGTGGCCTCTGTATTTCAAGCATTGCCCGCAGAGAAAGACCCTCTTTGATGGTAGGTCGTCGTCGTGACAGTTTTAGTTACGTGAAACAAGTAAAGTTTTTCAAAGTTTCTGACCTGGAAGACCATCCCGCACTCCTCTTATACCTTCCAGCTGGTGATGGCTTCTCAAAAAACATAATTCACTCACTGCATTTTGTCAGGGGTCCTAAAAGGTCTCATGCCCTGCCCACATTTGTTCCATATGTTTTCAGTCTGTGGGAAAGAAAATTGATTCTGTAGGACCCGAGAAAAAAGTACAGGGAGGACAGGCCTGAATCACACAAGGTAGACTACAGGCCTGCCTAAGTGGCCTTTGCCCGTCTGAGAGGTGAGCCTAGACTTGCTTCTCTGCCCTCTCCATGAGCCCTGAGCCCTTAGAGGCCAAGGCTATGTTTTAGCCATCTTTCGTTCCCCAGAAAGTGGAGCGGAGACCTGGCACTTGGTGGAACTCATGAAAGTCATTAAAAGGTTTTCCTTTTGAGCCACAGGATTGACAAGTAATCTACTAGACGGATCATCTGAGACAGAATGGCCACCATAGTGGTGTGCTCACAAACGTGTTGTAAGAATCTCTGTGTATCAGGCGCTGGGCTTGGTGATGTGGGGATACAAAGTTACTTAAGAGGGAACCCCTGCTGTCACCTGGCTAACTACGTGGATGGAGAACGGAGGCACGTGTGAAATGCAGGACGGGCACAGTGAGCACCAGGTAATGTTAGCCGCTAGCAGCATGTGGCTATTTACATTAAAATGGAATTAAGTTTTCTGTTCTTCAGTCGCACCAGCTGCATGTCCAGTACTGCATATCCACATGTGCCCTAATGCCTTCAGTACTGTAGAGCACAGATGTATTTCCGTCACGGAGAGATGAGAAAGCATCGTCTGTTCTGTTGGTCACGGGAGGTTTCATAGCAGATGTGAGATAAGAGCCAGCCCTTGGTGTTGATGAGAAAGGGGTAGACTGTCCAGAGGAATGGCATAAGCCAGGGGAACCTTTGGAGCCTGTTTGGTGGCAGCATTAGTAGTGATGATGCCATGGTCACTCTCCTGAGGAGTACTCCTGCTCTTCCTTCTTTGCTCGGCTCCCACCACCTGACCATGAGGGGTAGTGTCTTTGGTCCTCCCTCCTTTTTCATAGGACTGCCGTCTATTCCCACCACTCTAACCTTCACCAGCACGCTCAGGCACCCTCCCCTATCCAGGCCTGGCCACACTCAGGTCACAGAGGCACATGACCACCTACCAGACATGCTTAAACCCTTCTTTGGAAGTCCCACTAAAGAGATAGCTGTGCGTTGGAAGAGCTGTCCTCCTCTCTGTGGGAAGGCACGTGTTCTGAGGAAGCACAAAGCCTTCATCGGGGACTGTGCTGGTCTGCGAGGGCTGCCACAACAAAATACCATGGACTGGCTGGCTTAAACAACAGTCATTTATCGTCTCACAGTGCAGAGGCTGGAAATCCTGGATCAAGGTGCCCTCAGGGCTGCATTCCTCCGAGGCCTCTCTCCTTGACTTGCAGTCAGCCACCCTCTCACATGGTCACCCCTCTGTGCATGCGTGCCCCCCGGGGTGTCTGCCTCTTAGTGAGATAGTGGGCATGTTGGGTCAGGGCTTCGCCCTAACAACGTGATTTCAACAACCTCAGTCACCTCTCTAAAGACCTTACCTCCCAATCTGGTCACATTCTGGGGCCCTGTGGGCTGAGACTCCAACACATGAATTTGGGGAGAACACAATTCAGCCCATAACAGGGATGGCTCAAGACAGGATCATCTGCCTTGCAGCCAGATCAGCCACAGCAATGAGCAGCAGGGTGACAGTGGCCCTAGCCATGACCGTGACGTCAGACCCTTTCTCTCCAGGACTTTGCGTTGCCTGCTTCAGGGTGACAAGGGCTGGGCTAGCTGGCGCTCACGCCAGGGCACCCTGATGGCAGCTCATCGTCCCCCTCCACCCTTGTTTTCACACCTCCCAGTAACCTGTGCTGCCCTCTTTCTGTCTTCACTCGGGAGCGACTTCTCCCCTTTTTCTCAAGTAAACACTGTCTTTCACAACTATCTTCTTTCCTCTTTCTGCCAGCCACCTTTTCTGACAGTTCCCTAGCCACGGCCTCCACCGTGATCTTTCCAGGCTAGTGTTGACAGCCGCGGCGTGTGCCGGCTTGTGCTCCTTAAATAAAATGCCTTCGGGCCTCCCTGGTGGCGCAGTGGTTGAGAGTCCGCCTGCCGATGCAGGGGACACGGGTTCGTGCCCCGGTCCGGGAAGACCCCACATGCCGTGGAGCGGCTGGGCCCGTGAGCCATGGCCGCTGAGCCTGCGCGTCCGGAGCCTGTGCTCCGCAACGGGAGAGGCCACAACAGTGAGAGGCCCGCGTACCACAAAAAAAATAAAATAAAATAAAATAAAATAAAATGCCTTCAGTGATTCCCTGCTGCCTGTAGTTCAGTATCTGCAGTGTTCCTCAACAGAACCTAACTTTCTCACTACAGATCAACAGGTGGACATACCAGGCAGTGTAGGAGTCCGAAGAGTACAGTCTTCTGAGTAAAACAGACGTGGATTCAGATGAAAATTACTCACTGGCATTTGAGACTTGTTAAGTGAAACTCGTCTGTAATATGAGAACAGTGACACTTAACTTGAACGTTGCTGGAGAGACAGTTTATAATGGATCCAAGATGCCTCTGTGACCATAGTATGTTCTCAGTTAAAGGCATAATAATTGTTATCATCCCTGACTCTACTTTGCATTTCCTCTTTCTGTACCTTTGAGCACTATTCCACCAGCTGGCTGAGACCTCACCCTTTTTCATGCCTATCTTATTAGTTCCATTCTCCAAGGTCCATCTTTTTGTATATCTGTGCGTGCACACACGCACACACACACACACAAGCACACACGCTGGCAGGAGACTGTCAAGCCCCGTTCATCTCCTTCACGCTCCTCTCTGCACAAACCAGAGGCTGCTTACGTAAGTACCTGCAGTTCTCTGCTTGCAGGCATGTTTCCTGGCCAGCAGAGCATTCTCAGCTCTCCGGCCGTGCAAGCTGGAAGTGTCAGAAAACTAAACAGCCCTCAACAAGGGCCAGTGGGAAGTTGGTGGATAAATCCTCTAGCCTTCTTGCTCTTTTGGGAGGATAACTAACTCTCAAGTGTGTTCTACACTACCCCCCCTCCAAGACCCCCAGCAGGACAGAACTTCACCTGCCCACAGCGGCTTCTCAGTGACACAGCCTGTAACTGTCTGGCCCTTCACCATCTCACTTCCCCACCTGCGGCCGCTGCTTCCTGAGATGCCCCATATACACTACATGCGCTCAAAACCTTCTCTCAGTATCTGTTTCCGTGGGAACCCAACCTGAGACGCAAACATAACGCATGTCATCTTTCATCAACTGCGCAGGACACGCTCCCTCACTCACTTCTTGATTCCTCAGTCACACCTGACCTAATGGGTGTGAAGCAATCGGTGCTCACTCCAGACACCAGTCAGGAAGTTATGACTCCTGCAGTGTCTCCAGTGCTACCAGAAGCTCTTTTCCATGAAAGAATGGTTACGGGATGATTTGCCTGGCCCCAGGCACCAAGCAAAGCAAGTGCCACCACGCGTATAAAACATAACAACGACAACGGCAACGACTATGCTATTACTTGCTGGAGAACGCGAGCCCCAGTGCAGCAGGTCCTTGGTGATTCTGTCTGACCCTCTGACCACCGTGGCCTCAGTCCACTGCCATGAGCTCTCTGTCCCTCGTTCCTCAACACCGGAAGAAAATGTATAGCTCGTGAGTTTCTTCTACTGACACACCAGAAAAATTCTTTCACCTTTATTTTCTGGTTGTTTTCCCAAGAGACCGTACAACTGACTTTGCTTTTGTCATTAAGCATCTGCTCGGAACCTGCTTTCCCCCCATCAGATCACACACCATATGCCATTATCTGCTGGGATTGCACATTTTCTTGGTTGACAGTCACCATAAACTTTCGCGTGTCTGGAACACATTCATCATAAACTCGAGACTTTATTCAAAATTGTGTGAACTCTGCAGTGCCATGGAGTACAAGGATCTTCTCTGAACAGCATGAATATTCGGGATTCACAGGGAATGCGGAGTCCCAGAGTAACACTGGTCGTTGGAATCTCCAGATGTGGGACTATGCTTGAAATTTCTGAAGATCTGAAAGCACTAAAGGATGCAGAGGGCAAACTGTACAAAATTTAGCTTTCATCATTACAAAGGACTCTGGTGGTATCCCCTCTAATATCAATAATATGCAAAATTTAAAGTAGCCAGTAGAACCTGGGGTCCATCCAAGCCAGCTGAACAATCCCCTGACGTCTGCTCTCCAGAAATTTCACTGTTAATATCCCCATGGGTATAGCAGGTACTTTAATGACTTTTTTTTACAATAAGGCGTTATTTTCAAATCCCAGGAATTCTTCAGTGTTCTTTATTGGGGAGTTGCAGAAACAATGAACATATGGCTAATTTTGGGACTTCCCTGGCGGTCCAGTGGTTAGGTCTTGGTGCTTTCACTGCGGAGGGCCAGGTTCAAGCCCTGGTCAGGGAACCAAGATCCCGCAAGCCACGCAGCATGGTCAGAAAAAAGAAGAAAAAAAAAGAAGGAAAACATGGCTAATTTTGGTCCTGGACAAATTCAAAATCAGACACACGTGTATTGACATCAGACAGTTTCCCACTGGAGATATATATATATATATATATATTTATTTATATTTATTTATTTATTTATATTTATTTATTTATTTATGGCTGCATTGGGTCTTCATTGCTGTGTGTGGGCTTTCTCTCGTTGTGACGAGCAGGGGCTACTCTTTGTTGCGGTGTGCGGGCTTCTCGTTGCGGTGGCTTCTCTTGTTGCAGAGCACGGGCTCTAGGTGCACGGGCTCAGTAGTTGCGGCGTGTGAGCTTAGTTGCTCCACGGCATGTGGGATCTTCCCGGACCACAGCTCAAACCCGTGTCCCCTGCATTAGCAGGTGGATTCTTAACTACTGTGCCACCGGGGAAGTCCCTCCCGTTGGATCTTGATCCCTTTTTCATGTTTGAGCATCATTTACACCAATCCAGTTCTTAATTTCATCCTTTCTCTTAGTTGATACTTCACCCACCATTCATTCCTCTTGTACTCTGGCCAGACACGCCGTGTGGATCCCCCAGTCCTGTAAATGGTAACAGAAGAGCTGAGCGTGAGTTACCCTATCACTCAAGCACTCACAAGAAGCTAAGATACCACCAAGTAGGGCCAGCCTCCTGTCCGTGGATTTCCACTGGCTGGCTGACCAAATGGTCCTTTCCCAGGTGCTGCCCTGAAACAGTTTCACAAATCTGTCTCTAGAGTTTTCCCTAAAGCCAGGGGCAGAATAAACACGAGAAACGTATTGCAGTGTCCTCTAGTCCTCATCTGAACAAGGCAGTTCTTTTTATCCTGGAATTTTAACTGACATCAGCTGACTACATAGAGAACTCTTTCATTCATGCCTGTCTGCATTCCCTTTGAATCTGAGCCTTGTAGTATCTATGTTACTCGTACAAAGTTGTGACTTTTTTTATTTATTTAGTCTTTGCTTAATTTACTTTATGATCCCTGAGCCCTGGTAGACAAAACCTAGAAAAAAATGGGGTGGTGTCTAAGCAGAAAATTGATGACCTAGGGGTCTTCAGGTCCCCTTACTTGTATAAGTTACAGGAGCTCATATTTGGTATCTCTACCCAACCCTCAGTCCAGTGATGTCATGTTAGATGATTCTTGAACTTGGCCATGATCAGAGTATTTACACGGTGGAAATCAGCAAATACTGTGAATCAGGGCTTCTCCCCCACAGAGAGCCAGTTGTTAAATACTTACCAGCACACCACTGGGCAAAGGTCAGCTTATATTTGGCATAAGAAAACAAGATCTTACAAAAGCATTTGAAAAATTTTCAGAGAAATTGGAGCTGTTTCTGTAAATCAGTGGATCCCAGCCCTTTGAAACTCCATATCTCCATTATATACTAAATATTTTAGAAAACATCCTATTCCATTCTGAAATGAATTTCATAGGTGATATAATCTACCTGCACAATACCTTTAAAAAAAGTCAGCATAATATCCCAATGATAATATAAAGGAAAAATGAAATGAAAGTTATTTATAATAGATGAATATATATTTTAATATATAAATGTTTGGTCATGTCTCCACTAGAAGACAAGATAAGGTAGCCTAATGTTCATACCTTTATTTAGAACCACAGAGAAAGCAGCAGCTACAATGCAGATGGATAGAGGTGAGGTTTCAGTGAATTAGTGTAATGTTCTGAAATGATGAACAACTCTTTGTAAAGTTCTGCACAATGTAAAATACACTCTTCCCTCAACCCACAAGGTAATTGCATCTTGAAAGGTCCAGTGCATACTTAAAACCATGCAAAAAATAGTTTGTGTATTTGTATAAGAAGGACTTTGTTTCTAGGTTCAGGTTATGTACCTGCGTGGATTACCTGCCTTCTAAAGTCACATGGGACATGGGTAGTGCTTCTTTGTGCAGAACCACTGACATCTCTAGCACCACCCACTAAATGCCAGGAGTGCCCTCAGTCAAAGAGGCAACCAAAATATCTCCTAAAGACTCACAAAGCAACCTAGGAATAGTACTGCCCTAGATAAGAACCAGTACTCTACATCAAGGCCAAGGAATGTCCTTCAGAGCCTGGCCTGTACCCCTTTGTCTTGATGAGCTACTATCAAAAAGGAGAATTGATTGGCTGAAAGGACAGTGATCCCTGGGCATCCAGAGAGGAGATGCCAAGAGACCCGAACTCTAAGCAAATCCAAAAGATGCAGGGACAGCTGGAGAGACAGCAGGGGACTCTGAGGAAGAGAGATAGTACAGGAAAGACTCCTTGCCAGCAGGGGCAGTGCAGCGGGAGGTTAGGAACTGGGTGAGGACAATGTGGAAGCAGCTGACTTTGGGGAAATGGCCAACTGCAAATGGAATCACCATTTGGCTTAAACAATTGTCTGTCACCCAGGAATTATGGGAGGCATGAGGGACAGTCCTCACGGGGCATCACAGAGCTGGGCCCTCCTGGAAATGAGTCTGTAAGTTACCTAATCACTGTCGGCTTCTACTATTACATTGCAGTCAAGGTGCTTCTTGGTGGGAAATTGATAGCAAACTATTATCTAGAGGAAAATGGATATTTTATTTTTCTTTTGTCCTCTGTCCCTCATTCCTTTCTTTCTCCTGTGTTTAATTTCTTAGATATTTATTTAAAAGATAAAAATTACATGCAGATAGGAAGGTATTTCTTTCCTTCAACGCTGTGATCCAACCTGTGACAAATCTGTACTATACACTATGTAAATAGCTAACAAGTCAATTGCAAACCAACTGAAGGTACAAACCTTAGTGCTGGTGCTGAAATCTCTTCAGAATCCTCATCATGATCTCAGAGTTTGTTTCAAAATTTGAAAGCATCAAGTGTCAGTCAAAACTGAAGATGAAACACTAATGGATATTGAATTCTCATGCTTTAGGTATACTTCATTTTTAGACTTTTTGGTTCTCCACTATTCTTACCATACTGTTTCATTTAAATTTCCTACATGCTAACTTTGTGTGATTGAAATAAAATAGCAGTATATACATATAAAAAATTATATCCTGATATATTAAGGCTTTGGTGTTTCTTCATTAGATGTTGGTATGAAATAAGAGACCTGGTTATGTAGATGCTGACATGAGGCTTCATCAAGATGCTCCTTGTACTTAGAGTTAAATATTCAAGACTGGTTCTGTAGTGACTCCCCGGCTCCCCACCTCCCTTTCCCTCCAAGTGCTTGACATGCTTGTGGTGAGAGCACCTCACCTTCTCAAGATTGTTTACCAGAGTAGCTGTTCTCAAACTTTTTCAATCCAAGGACCAATTGAGAAGAGTTAAAAAAAAAAAAAATCTGTCAGTCACCTGTCCCATCCACACTTTATTTTTAAGTAAACGCTTTATTGAAATACACATAGCAGTAAAGTGGGAAAATCGTAAGGATACAGTTTGGAATTCTTTTACAACTGACCGTACACATGTCGCCAGCACACAGATCAAGAAACAGAACAGCAAAACCCCTTTCTGCCTCCTCCTGGTCTCTGATCCTGACCCAAGGGTAGCAGGCATCCTAAGTCGTAACAGCATAGATTAATTAGGTCTGTTTTTGAACTTTATAAAAATAGAATCATGGAATTGTACTTTTTTGCGTGTTTCTGGCTTCTTTCACTCAATATTATGATTGTGGCATTCATCCACGTCGTTGCCTGTAGTTAAAGTTGATTCTCTCACATTGCCTAATAGTATGTAATGGTCAAATATGTCATATTTTATTTATTCCTTCTGCTACTGATGGATGTTTGGTTAGTTTTCAATTTGGGGCTGTTATGATTATGGCCATTTTTTACATGTCTTTTATATGAACATATGTATCATCATCTCTACTGGGTACATTCCCATCTCTATTGGGTAGATCCCCATCTCCACTGGGTACATACGTAGGAATGCAATCCCCATGTACTAGAGGTTGAAGTATATCAGATTTCAGTCGCTATTGGCAAATGGTTTTCCAAGATAGTTGTACAAATTTTGATTTCCATTGGCAATGTGTGAAAAGTCAGATTTCTCCACATCTTTGCACACCCTTTGTATCATTCCTTGTTTGATTGTTTTAATTTTAACCATGTTAGTAGGTATGCAGTGCTATTATTACATCGTGGTCTTAAATTTCATTCCCGGAAAACCAGTTGAGCACCTTTGCAACCAAGGCTGGTGGGTATTCAGCTGTCACATACTGACATGGCCAGCATTTCTCCTCAAGGGTCAGTGCCTGTACTATACTGAGTGCTAGATATTTTATTAAATACTGTTTTCTAGGACAGCTCTATTGAGGTGTGATTGACATACATTAAACTGCACATATTTAAAGTGTAAAATTGGATAAGTTTTGACATATGTATACACCTGTGAAATCATCACCACAATCAAAATAATATACATAGCAAAGGAAACCATTAACAAAATGAAAAGGCAGCCTATGGAATGGGAGAAAATATTTGCAAGTCACAAATCTGATAAGGGGGTAATATCCAAAATATGTACAGAAGACATATAACCCAACAGCAAAAAAAAAAAAAAAAATCTGATTGATAAATGGGTGGAGGATCTGAATAAACATTTTTCCAAAGAGGACATACAGACAGACGGCCAACAGGTACATGAAAAGGTGCTCAACATCACTAATCATCAGAGAAATACAAATCAAAACCACAATGAGATACCACCTCACACCTGTTAGAATAGCTGTCATCAAAAAGATAAGAAATAACAAGTGTTGGTGAGGATGAGGAGAAAAGGGAATCCTTATGCACTGCTGGTGGGAATGTAAATTGGTGCATCCGCTATGGAAAACAGTATAGAAGTTCCTCAGAAAATTAAAAAGAGAACTACCACGTGATCCAGAAATCCCACTTGTTAGTAATTATTCAAAGAAAATGAAAACACTGACTTGAAAAGATATCTGCATCCCCATGTTCAATGCAGAATTATTTACAATAGCTAAGAAATGAAAACAATCTAAGTGTCCATCAATGGATGAATTGGTTTTTTACATGTGATATATATTTATTATTTAGCCATAAACAAGAAGGAAATCTTGCCATTTGTGACAACATGGATGGACATTGAGGGCATCATGCTAAGTGACACAAGTCAGACAGAAAAAAACAAATACCATACGATCTCACTTATATGTGGAATCAAAAAACAAAAATGAAAAAACTGAACTCATAGATACAGAGAACAGATTGGTGGTTTCCAGTGGCGGGGGCAGGGGGTGGCACTGAGGGGGTGAGGTGCCAGCAAAATGAGTGAAGGTCCTCAAAAGGTACAACCTTCCAGTTATAAAATAAATAAGTCCTGGGAATGTAATGTACAGCTTGGTGACAATAGCTGATAATACGGCATTGCACATTTGAGTTTCTAAGAGAGCAAAATTTAGAAGTTCTCACCACAAGAAAAAACGAATCTGTAACTATGTATGATGATGAATATTAACTAGACTTACTATAGTGATCATTTTGCAATATATACAAATATTGAAGCATCATTATGTTGTATCCCTGAAACTGATATATAGTTGTATGTCAATTATATCTCAATAATAATAATAATAATAATAGTGAACGTGCCCACCAGCACCCCAGAAGTATTTCTCCATGTGCTTTTCTACTCTTGTCCTCTTGCCCCTCCCTATTCCTCCAGACCTTGTCTTCGGGCAACAAGGGATCTGCTTCCCCTACCGTATATCAATTTGCGTTTCCTAGCATATCCTTACATAAATGGAACCATACATTAAATACCAGTTTGCGTCTGTCTTCTTTCACTCAGCATACTTATTATGACATTCGTTTATGTCATGTCATGTATCGGTAGTTCATTCCTTTTCATTGCCAAGAGCTTTCCACTGTATGGATACACCAGAGTTCATCAATTCACCCGTTGGTGAAGAGTTGGATTATTTTCAATTTTTGGCTATTACAAATAAAGCTGCTATGAACATTCATGTTGTTGAGTAAAAATACGCTTTAACGTCTCTTAAATTAAATGAGTAAATACCTAGGAGTACAGTGGCTAGATGATTTGAAAGGTACATGTTTACCTTTTCAAGAAACTTCCAAACTCTTTTCAAAGTGGTTGTACGGTCTTGCACTCTTAGTAGTAGCGTATGAGAGTTCCAGTTTCTCCACGGCCACAGCAAAATTTGGTTGCAGGTTTGGGTTTTTTTTTTTTTAATTTTAGAGGTTTTTGTAGGTGTGTCATGGTAGCTCATTGTGGTTTTAATTTGCACTTCCCTAATATCTAGTGATGTTGTACATCTTTTCATGTGTTTGTTTGCCAAGATATTTTGTCTTTGATGACATTTCTATTCAAATAATTTACCCACTAGGGGTGAGGATGGGGTGCTTGCTTTGTTATTATTGAATTTTGAAACTTCTTTATGTATTCTGGATACCTATTCATTTTCTTTTAGCAGAGTCTTTCAAAGGAAAGAAGTTTTTAATTGTGATGAAATCTAAATTATCAGTTCATATTTTTATGTGTCATACTTTGGTGTCACATCTAAAAAGAACCCGTGCACAACCCAAGGTCACAAGATCTCCTATTTTATTCATCTAAAAGTTTACAGCATTATGTTTTACATTTAGGCCCATGGCCCATGTTGAGTTAAGTTTTGTGTATGCTGTGAACTATGGATCATTGTTTTTTGTTCGTTTGCTTTTTTCAGTGGATATCTAATTGTTCCAGTGCTGTATTTTGGAGAGACTGTCCTTTCTCCTGGTCTGCGTATAGGTTCAACGTTTTATCAGTAAATTAAAAGTACAAGGCTAATGCCATAGATTTCACATTTAAAATGATGTTTTAATTTAATTTTATTTATTTTACATTGGAGCACAGTTGAATAACAGTGTTGTGTTAGTTTCACGTGTACAGCAAAGTGATTAAGTTGTACATACACATGTATCTATTCTTTTTCAAATTATTTTCCCATTTAGCTTATTACAGAATACTGAGCAGAGTTCCCTGTACTATACAGTAGGTCCTTGTTGGTTATCTATTATATTTTTAACATCTTTATTGGAGTATAATTGCTTTACAATGGTGTGTTAGTTTCTGCTGTATAACAAAGTGAATCAGCTCTACGTATACATATATCCCCACATCCCCTCGCTCTTGCAGCTCCTACCCACCTGCCCTATCCCACGCCTCTAGGTGGTCACAAAGCACCGAGCTGATCTCCCTGTGCTATGCGGCTGCTTCCCACTAGCTATCTATTTTACATTTGGTAGTGTATATATGTCAGTGCCAGTCTATCACTTTGTCCCAGCTAACCCTTCCCCCACCCCGTGTCCTCCAGTCCGTTCTCTATGTCTGCGTCTTTATTCCTGTCCTGTCCCTAGGTTCTTCAGAACTTTTTTTTTTTTAGATTCCATATACATGTGTTAGCATACAGTATTTGTTTTTCTCTTTCTGACTTACTTCACTCTGTATGACAGTCTCTAGGTCCATCCACCTCACTACAAATAACTCAATTTCGTTTCTTTGTATGGCTGGGTAATATTGCATTGTATATATGTGCCACATCTTTATCCATTCACCTGTCGATGGTCACTTAGGTTGCTTGCATGTCCTGGCTATTGTAAATAGAGCTGCAATGAACACTGTGGTACATGACTATTTTTGAATTATAGTTTTCTCAGCGTATATGCCCAGTAGTGGGATTGCTGGGTCATATGGTAGTTCTATTTTTAGTTTTTTAAGGAACCTCCATACTGTTCTCCATAGTGGCTGTATCAATTTACATTCTCGCCAACAGTGCAGGAGGGTTCCCTTTTCTCTACACCCTCTGCAGCATTTATTGTTTACAGGTTTTTTGATGATGGCCATTCTGACTGCTGTGAGGTGATACCTCAATGTAGGTTTGATTTGCATTTCTCTAATGATTAGTGATGTTGAGCATTCTTTCATGTGTTTGTTGGCAATCTGTATATCTTCTTTGGAGAAATGTCTGTTTAGGTCTTTTGCCCATTTTTGGATTGGGTTGTTTGTTTTTTTGGTATTGAGCTGCATGAGCTGCTTGTGTATTTTGGAGATTAATCCTTTGTCACTTGCTTCATTTGCAAATATTTTCTCCCATTCTGAGGGTTGTCTTTTGGTCTTGTTTATGGCTTCCTTTGCTGTGCAAAAGCTTTTATTTTCATTTTTATTTCCATTTAACTATGAGGTGGGTCAAAAAGTATCTTGCTGTGATTTATGTCATAGAGTGTTCTGCCTATGTTTTCCTCTAAGTGTTTTATACTGTCTGGCCTTACATTTAGGTCTTTGATCCATTTTGAGTTTATTTTTGTGTATGGTGTTAGGGAGTGTTCTAGTTTCATTCTTTTCCATGTAGCTGTCCAGTTTTCCCAGCACGACTTATTGAAGAGGCTGTCTTTTCTCCACTGTATATTCTTGCCTCCTTTATCAAAGATAAGGTGACTATATATGCGTGGGTTTATCTCTGGGCTTTCTATCCTGTTCCATTGATGTATCTTTCTGTTTTTGTGCCAGAACCATACTGTCTTGATTACTGTAGCTTTGTAGTATAGTCTGAAGTCCAGGAGCCTGATTCCTCCAGCTCTGTTTTTCTTTCTAGACATTGCTTTGGCTATTTGGGCTCTTTTGTGTTTCCATACAAGTGGGTAGTATAGTCATTTTCCCAATGTTGATTCTTCCAATCCAAAAACATGGTATATCTCTCCCTCTGTTTGTATCACCTTCAGTTTCTTTCATCAGTGTCTTATAGTTTTCTACATACAGGTCTTTTGTTTCCTTAGGCAGGTTTATTTCTAGGTATTTTATTCTTTTTGTTGCAGTGGTAAATGGGACTGTTTCCTTAATTTCTCTTTCAGATTGTTCATCATTAGCATATAGGAATGCAAGAGATTTCTGTGAATTAATTTTGTATCCTGCTACTCTACCAAATTCATTGATTAGCTCTAGTAGTTTTCTGGTAGCATCTTTAGGATTCTCTAAGTATGATATCATGTCATCTGCAAACAGTGACAGTTTTACTTATTCTTTTCTGATTTGGATTTCTTTTATTTCTTTTTCTTCTCTGATTGCTGTGGCTAAAACTTCCAAAACTATGTTGAATAGTATTGGTGAGAGTGGGCACCCTTGCTTGTTCCTGATCTTAGAGGAAATGGTTTCAGTTTTCACCACTGAGAACAATGTTGGCTGTGGGTTTGTCATATATGGCCTTTATTATGTTGAGGTACGTTCCCTCTATGACTACTTTCTGGAGAGTTTTTATCATAAATCGGTGTTGAATTTTGTTGACAGTTTTTTCTGCATCTACTGAGATTATCATATGCTTTTTATCCTTCAATTTGTTAATATGGTGTATCACATTGATTGATTTTCATTTATTGAAGAATCCTTGCATTCCTGGGATAAACCCCACTTGATCATGGTGTATGATCGTTTTAATGTGCTGTTGGATTCTGTTTGCTTGTACTTTGTTGAGGATGTTTGCATCTATGCTCATCAGTGATATTGGTCTGTTGTTTTCTTTTTTTGTGACATCTTTGTCTGGTTTTGGTATCAGGGTGATGGTGGCCTTGTAGAATGAGTTTGGTAGTGTTCCTCCCTCTGTTACATTTTGGAAGAGTTTGAGAAGGATAGGTGTTAGCTCTTTTCTAAATGTTTGATAGAATTCGCCTGTGAAGCATGTGGTTCTGGGCTTTTGTTTGTTGGAAGATTTTTAATCAGTTTCAATTTCAGTGCTTGTGATTGGTCTGTTTATATTTTCTATTTCTTCCTGGCTCAGTCTTTGAAGGTTGTGCTTTTCTAAGCATTTGTCCATTTCTTCCAGGTTGTCCATTTTATTAGCATATAGTTGTTTGTAGTAATCACTCATGATCCTTTGTATTTCTGCAGTGTCAGTTGTTACTTCTCCTTTTTCATTTATGATTTTCTTGAATCTGAGTCTTCTCCCTTTTTTTCTTGATGAGTCTGGCTAATGGTTTATCAGTTTTGTTTACCTTCTCAAAGAACCAGCTTTTAGTTTTATTGATCTTTGCAAATGTTTCCTTCATTTCTTTTTCATTTATTTCTGATCTCATCTTTATGGTTTCATTCCTTCTGCTAACTTTGGGGTTTTTTTGTTCCTCTTTCCCTTTAAGTGTAAGCTTAGGTTGTTTATTTGAGATTTTTCTTGAGGTAGGATTGTATTGCAATAAACTTCCCTCTTAGAACTGCTTTTGCTGCATCCCATAGGTTTTGGGTCTTCGTGTTTTCATTGTCATTTGTTTCTACATATTTTTTTATTTCCTCTTTGATTTCTTCAGTGAGCTCTTGGTTATTTAGTAGCGTATTGTTTAGTGTTGTGGTCTGAAAAGATACTTGATACAATTTCAATTTTCTTAAATTTACCAAGGCTTGATTTGTAACCCAAGATATGATCTATCCTGGGGTGGTGGAGAAAGCAAGCCAAGAGTCCGGGGCAGTGGAGAAGGCAAGATGGCGGTGCCCATGGATGTGGCCGTGTGTACGAACTCAGTGGCCCAGCTGTGGAGCTGCGTCATGTGAGCACTTGAGAAGAAAGTGTATTCTGCCATGTCTTGGCTATTGTAAACAGTGCTGCAATGAACACTGGGGTGCATGTATCCTTTCAAACCATATTTTTCTCTGGATATATTCCTAGGAGTTGGATTGCTGGTTCATATGGTAGTTCTATTTTTAGTTTTTTAAGGAACCTCCATACTGTACTCCATATCATATTGTACCCTGTATCAATTTACATTCCCACCAACAGTGTAGGAGGGTTCCCTTTTCTCCACAGCCTCTCCAGCATTTATTGTTTGTAGATTTTTTGATGATGGCCATTCTGACTGGTGTGAAGTGATATCTCGTTGTAGTTTTGATTCTTTTAATAATTAGTCGTAACTTTATTTTACTTACAGTGAGGCCATTCAGATTGCCTTGAGACAGTAGATCATGGTTTCTGCCTCTTTTAAATTTCTACCAAGTTGTACACAGCAGTATCTTCCAAGAAGTGCTTTTTTTTCATTCATTCAACAGATATTTATTGAAGCATTATTATGTGTCATGTACCGTTCTTATTACTGGGGTCATTACAGTGAACTGAATAGAATGGCTGCCCTCAAGAAGATTACTTTCTATTATAGTAGACATACAATAAAGAATAAATGTATGCCAGGTAGTAATAACGTCCATAAATTTTAAAATTTAGTGTCAAGGAACAGACAGTGATGGGCCTGACCTAGAGCCCTATTTTAAATAGGATCATTAGTGCCTCAGTTAAGGCAATATAGTCATAAAGACCTGAAGAAAGGAATGGAATAAGTCTTATTGATATCCAAGCAAAGAGTATCCAGGCAGAGCAAAAATAAACTCAAAGATGCTGAAGTCGTGTATTTGGCATGCTTAAAAAATAGCTGCAGATGGGGCGTCCCTGGTGGCGTAGTGGTTGAGAGTCCGCCTGCCGATTCAGGGGACACGGGTTCATGCCCCGGTCCAGGAAGATCCCACATGCCGCGGAGCGGCTGGGCCCGTGAGCCATGGCCGCTGAGCTTGCGCGTCCGGAGCCTGTGCTTCACAACGGGAGAGGCCACAACAGTGAGAGGCCTGCGTACCGCAAAAAAAAAAAAAAAAAAAAAAAAAGAAAGAAAGAAATAGCTGCAGAGGGTCCTGGGGGTATTTGAATTGAGAATTTTAGATCTTGAAGAAACCCTTGATATTACCCAGTTCCAGGATTGCTGGTAGATATCATCTTCAAAGTCAATTCAAATGAATTGGTGGTGAATGTGCACAGCAGAAGTCAGTGAGTCTTTTCTGTCAAGGTCCAGATCATACATACTTTCAGCTTTGTGGGACATACTGTTTCTGTTGCAGTCACTCAGCTCTGTCATTGGCTGAAAGCAGCCACAGTAATATGTAAACAAATATGAGAGTGCTGTGCTCCAATACAACTTTATTTTACTGGTGGGCTGGATTTGGCCCTTGAAGTCTGCCAGCATCTGGGCTAGTATGGTGTTGGGCAGTCTTACCTGCGTCTCTCAGAGGGACTCATTAGTCATTCTGTCGTGGGCCCACACGGGGCACCTCAGCCGTGTATTTGTCACTTTGAGTCAGACAGCCTCCTTGTGTTACCCCTTAGACCAGACAAGTTCTCACAAGCTGTTAGTGGGAAGTTAGCTCTCTGGTCTCCTAATTAAGTTTTGTTATACTAGCCTGACCTCACCCCTCCAGATTTGCCATCAATTAGTTTACCTGCATGAAAGGTATAGGGCTTTGAGGGATGTGGGTGCAGCCCCCATGGCTAGAGCCCACCTAAGCCTGAATGGAAGCCTTTCCTAGGAAGTGGCCGGTGATTTTCAAAGTTAGAAGTAAGGGTTTCTGCAGAGCTTTGTCATATTGTGTCTTTGCCACACAGAAAAACAAGTGAAAGACTGAAGCTGCAACATGGGTGGGAGTGGACGTCCGCTGTGTCCCCTGCCACTGGCCTGTCCTCAGCAAGAAAGGAAAGCAGACCCTGGTCCAAGTAGAAAAGAAAAGCAGATCTTTAACGTAAGGGAGACCTCACAGGAGGGATACCAAGATAATCATTTTTCTAATTTATAGTTTTAAACATGGCAAAGGAGATTTGAGTAATTAGCATATAGACTAAACTTGATTTCAAAAGAGACCCGAACTATGATGGCATAAATAAGATAGAAGTTAATTTCCCTCATGTGATTGTCTAGAGATAAGTGGTCTAGGCTGGCTGGGTAGTTGTGCTGCAGGTGGACATCCAGGGATTCAGGGTCCCTCCATCGCAAGGTTTTGCCATCCCTGGGCGGCTGCCCTCTTCCCTGCGGTCTGGGCTGGGTCCCACAGCATTTTAGCTGGCAGGAAAGGGAGAAGATAGACAGTGGAAGGCGGGAGAGTACTTTTTCAGGAAGTGACATGGAACTTGCACACAGCACGTTTTGCTGATGAGAACATGATCACATAGCCACACCTGGCTGCACAGGAGCCTGGGAAACATCCTCTCTATCTGGGGAGCCATGTGCTCAGCTAAAAATCTATTAATGTGGATTTTAAAAGGGAACTGTGAATTAAGAGGGAGGCTTGAGTTAGCAGTTCGCCACAGAATTTATACAAGGAGGTGAAAAAATTTTCTGTCTATTTTTACCTAATATATAAATAGTAATGCCTAACATTACATAATACTTTAGAGATTTAGAAAAATCTTTCTCATGCATTATTTCATTTAATTCTTCAACATTATCTTCCCTTGAAGTAAACACTATGATTGGAAGTAGATATTATCTTCATTTATGTGAAGACTTACTTCATTTATGTGAAGTAAGGCTCAGAAGGAGTGTGAAGGACATAGAGAATAGACTGGTGGTTGCCAAGGGGGAGGGGGCCGGGGGAGGGGATGGAGTGGGAGGTTGGGATTAGCAGATGCAAACTGTTATATATAGAATGGATAAACAACAAGGTCCTACTGTATAGCACAGGGAACTATATTCAATATCCTATGATAGACCGTATGGAAAAGAATATTTAAAGAAAGAATGTATGTATATGTATAACTGAATAATTTTGCTGTACAGCAGAAATTAACACAACATTGTAGGTACTTCGCTGGTGGTCCAGCGGTTAAGACTCAGAGCTCCCAATGCAGGGGGCCCAGGTCCGTTCCCTGATCAGGGAACTACATCCCGCATGTCACGACTAAGAGCCTGCATGCCGCAACTAAAAGATTCCACGTGCTGCAGCAAAGATCTCGCACACGGCAGCGAAGATCCCGCATGCTGCAACTAAGACTGCAGCTATTATTTAGCGCAGTGAAATAAATAAATAAATAAGCACACACACACACACACGCACACACACACACACACACACACAAATACAACATTGTAAAGCGACTATACTTGAATTAAAAATTTTTCTAATTAAAAAAGGAGTGTGAGATTACCAAAGCCATACAGCCACTACATACAGAACCCAAACCTCACTCCAGGCTCAGAGCTTTACCATTTGCACTCCTAGAAACTTAACACCTAATCCTCTAAAGGCCTGTGACTTGGTGTTTACCAAGTAGAATGTCCCATCCGATCAGAGGGTCTGACACTTCAGTGTGCAAAGTCCCTGATTACCCCAATCCTAGAAATTTTCATTACGTAGCCTCCGGCGTGAAGCCCTGGAATTGCCATGCTTTGGGAATCACCACAGTGGTCTTACATTTTATTATTGTATTTTGCTTAAACAGAGAGGGGAGATATTTCATATTATTTCTGTCTGTCCTTTCCCTTTTTGCATTCCCATGCTTATCTGTTAAATTTTGGAACTCTTGCCTTCTGAAAAATCCCAGCTAATTTCTTTTGAAGCATCTCTAACTCAAAACAAAAACCACACAATAATAAAATGTCAAAAACTGATTTTGGACGCCACCATATAGCCTCTCACACAGAAGTTTTCAAAGCCCTTGGTTGAGGGGGGTGGCTTTATACCCTATAGTTTGAAAGGAGAGAAAAAAATGGTTTTTTCATCAAAAATATTTGTTTTTTCTTATTGTGTGTGTGTGTAATGGACATATATACTTATTGTTTCTCCAGCAGAAATTTCTCAGAGATTTCTAGGTGGCTGTATCTTACCCTCGATTCCCACCCAGTCGCATTGAGCTTTTTATTTGCCTTTTTCTCCGTCACACACCAGGATGAATTTAAACTCCAGTCCCTTGCCAATGGCCTCTCTGATGCATTTGCTCTGTTTTACATTCCCTTTCCCTGTAGAATCAGATGGAAATTCCTTTGGGGCCTTTGAGTCAGAAACTACTGTGTTGCTAATCGAACTTGGCTTCATTAGCATTTCAAATCCTGCGATGTTCTCAGAGATCAGTGTCAGGTCTGAGGGCTCCCCACCCATGACCTGATTTGCCAGACCTGTTTAACAGAAATCAGCAGTGGCCAGTGCCTTTGACCTTATTTCTCCCAGCACACGTCACCGAGAAATCCTTTTCAAGGATTCGAGAGAAAGACGCATGTACAATCTGAGAAGCTTTACTTGTATCCCTCTCCCTACTCTGGATATTGCTGCCAAAAAGCCACACTCCCTCCATCACCTCCGGTAGTTGGATCCTGGGTGGATGATGGGTAGATGGGTAAGTAGATGGGTAGATGGACCACGTGGTGGCTGTATAACTAGAAGGGTAGATGGATTGGTAGATGGGTAATGGATAGGTGGGTGGATGGGTGAAGTAGAAGAGTGAGTAGGTGGATAGGATGGATAGACGGATGCATGGATGAATGGACGGGAAGAGAAGATAGATAAATAATGCCCGTCTTCCATTTTGTGCAATATCCTTGCCATTTAATTATCCATAATTGGCCTTACGTTCCTGAGGCTGAATACCACTTTGCAGAAATCAGCATGCCATGTGAGCTACTTTCTGCCTTCCACAAGGAGCATCAGGGTAGGACTTGTCAAATATTTCATTGCTATTCTGACTCAGTGTCTGCTTTGTAAAATAAAAGACACCATCCTTTTTAGAAATATAATATATGTAATAGTGCTTCAGCGCTGTGGAACTTAAACCAGGCACCTATAGCAAAATCTCCTGGGGAACTTGCCCTAATTGCATATGCCTGGACCTCACAGCCTGAACTGTGCATCCTGGTTGAAAATTACTGCCCTGACAGAAGTGTCTCTGTACCTGGTACCAGAAGTAGTTGAGTAGTGTTGGAGCTCTGTGTTGCTGACGTCACTTTCTCCTTACAGACATTCCACTAACATTTTTAAAAGTACGTATTATATCCCAGGCAATGCTCTAAGTGCTTTTTACTTGTATTACCTCGTTCGATCTTTACCACAATCCTTTAAGGTAGGAGCCATTAATATCTGCATTTACAGGTGAGGGAATTGAGGCGGGTAGGGGTTAAGTAACACAGGACCAGGGTCACACAGCTGGTAAGAGGTGAAGCTGGAGTTGAAACTCAGTCCATGTCTGGACTCCACGGCCCCACCCACCAGGCTACACTGCCTCTCCGATCACTCAGCTCACCTTTTAAGAACTCTGGTCCAATAGAACTTTCTGCAATGATGAAAATGTTCTATATCTGTGCTGTCCTGTTGACATGATGGCCACTAGCCGCATGTGGCTATCAAGCACTTGAAATGTGGCCAGTATGACGGAGCAACTAAGTTTTTAATTGTATGGAATTTTAGCTAATTTAAACAGCACGGTTTAAGAGCCACCTAATAGCCTCTGGTCATACAGATGATCTAAAAACATTAAGTGCTGAACGAGGCTTCAGGAAGACATCTCAGCTCTAGACATTAGCCTTTATTAATACTATTAACATGACATAATTACAAAGCACTCTTAGAATCCTTTGTGCTTCTTTCCGCCCCTGAAAGAGTATCACAATTCTTCTAAGCGCCCTGCCAGCTGGGTGGCACGTCTACCCTTAGCTCGTTGGAAGACGTATGGCGATGAGTCAGAGCAAATAGTTCAGGCAGAATATAATACAGAAGGGTTGTAGCATGGTGGTGCCCTTGGCATGTATTCTCAGGAGTCATTGTGACGTTGTCCATCTCCCAAATACTTGCCATCCTCTGTTAGGGGAAGTGGGAGTTGATGGAAAGAACTGACTTTAAAGCAGGGTTCGGGGCTTCCCTGGTGGCGCAGTGGTTGAGAGTCCGCCTGCCGATGCAGGGCACGCGGGTTCGTGCCCCGGTCCGGGAGGATCCCACATGCCGCGGAGCGGCTGGGCCCGTGAGCCATGGCCGCTGAGCCTGCGCGTCCGGAGCCTGTGCTCCGCAACGGGAGAGGCCACAACAGTGAGAGGCCCGCATACCAAAAAAAAAAAAAAAAAAAAAAGCAGTGTTCGGGGACTTCCCTGGCGGTCCAGTGGTTACGACTCTGTGTTTCCACTGCAGGGGACACGGGTTCCATCCCTGGTCAGGGAACTAAGATCCCGCATGCCACCCAGTGTTCAGTGGTGGAAAAATTTTAAAAAACAGAAGTACAGGGGCATCTGTGCTCATTTCAAGGAGACATGCCATCCCACACTCCTTACAGAAGGAAGTGAAGAAAATGAGTAGGAAAGTGGGAAATGATAAGCCAAGAGAGAAATAAAGATGGCTCTGGATGAAGTAATGTAAGAAAAGAGCCGTATTATTTTTTGTGTGGTTATACAAGTTGAAACTGGGTGAAGGTTTTAAATGGGAAGGAAAATTAAAGTGTTAAGAAAACCCAAATGTATATGGCTAGGTTTTATAGCAGAGAGACAAGACAATGTAGAACTTGGTGAAATCATTATTTATTGGTTTAGAACAGTGCTGGACAAACTGCAGCCCATGGGTTAACCCAGTCCACTGCTGGTTTTTGTAAATAAACTTTTATTAAGTACACACATGTCCATTCATTTACATGTGGTCTACGGCTCCTTTATATTACAGCGGCAGAGCTGAGCAGTTACAACAGGAACTGTATAGCCTGCAAAGCCTAGAACAGTTCCTATGGCCCTACACAGAAAAATGCTTATTGACCTCCATTATAGAACAAAAGGGGAATATATATTAGCATAACTATTTTGGAGTACTATTTTGTGTGGCCATCAAATTTTAAAATGCACATCATCTTTGACCTGGCAACACTGCTACACTGGAACACATATCCACAGCGTTTCTTGAAACACTGGAAAACTGAAAACAACCTAAATGTCCACTAGCTGAGCACCGTTAAATGAATTATACTGCATTCGTGTAAAGGAATACTGTTCAGTTGTTGATGTTGCTTAATTGAAGTGTAGTTGATTTACAATATTATAGTAGTTTCAGGTTTACAGCATAGTGATTAAGCATTTTTTTAGATTATACTCCACTAAAAGTTATTACAAAATAATGGCTATATATCCCTTTGCTGTATGATATACCCTTGTTGCTCATCTATTTTATACATAGTAGTTTGTATCTCTTAATCTCCTACCCCTTGTTTGCCCCTTCCCTATTCCTCTCCCCTCTGGTAACCACTAGTTTGTTGTCTATATTTGTGAATCTGTTTCTCTTTTGTTACATTGATTCATTTGTTTTATTTTTTTAGATTGCACATATAAGTGATAACATAGAGTATTTGTCTTTGTCTGACTTATTTCACTAAGCATAATACTCTCTAGGGCCACTCAAGTTGTTGCAAATGGCAGAATTAAATTCTTTTTTATGGCTGATTAATATTCCATTGTATATATGTACCACATCTTCTTTATCCATTTATCTGGTGATGGACACTTGGGTTGCTTCCATGTCTTGGCTATTGCAAATAATGCTGCTATGAACATTGGGGTGCATGCATCTTTTCAAAGCAGCGTTTTCGTTTTTTCTGGGTATACACTCTGGAGTGAAACTGCTGGATCATCCAGATTTCTCCTTTTTGTTTTCTGAGGAAACACCATACTGTTTTCCATAGTGGCTGTACCAATTTACGTTCCCACCAACAGTGTACGGAGGTCCCCTTCTCTCCACATCCTTGCCAACATTTGTTATTTGTTGTCTTTTTGATGATAGCCATTCTGAGAGGTGTGAGGTGATAATTGTGATTTTGCTTTGCATGTCTGTAATAATTGAGGACCTTTGTATGTGCCCGTTTGCCATCTGTATGTCTTCTTCGGAAAAATATCTCTATTCAGGTCTTCCGCCCATTGTTTAATGGGTTGTGGGGTTTTCGGTTTTTTTTTTTTTTTTTTTTTTTTGCTGTACGCGGGCCTCTCACTGCTGTGGCCTCTCCCGTTGCGGAGCACAGGCTCCGGACACACAGGCTCCGCGGCCTGGCTCGCGGGCCCAGCCGCTCCGCGGCATGTGGGATCTTCCGGGATCGGGGCACGAACCCGTGTCCCCTGCATCGGCAGGCGGACTCTCAACCACTGCGCCACCAGGGAAGCCCCAGGTTTTTTTTTTTAATTGAGCTATTTATTGTTTTTTAATGAGATAGTTCTGTATGTACTATTTATTACTAAATAGAAAAATGTCGCAGAACAGTGTGCATTATTTGATTACATTTGTATAAAAGCAACAAACAATCCCCCCAGAAGATACAGGGATATATGCCTGGCACAGGGATACAGGGATATATGCCCGGCACCTGGCACAGGGCTCGGCATTTTAGGAGTGAACACATGGAGAGTTTACACATTACTTTTTCACTTTTTAATCTCCTGGACTCTAAGTGTTTATGAACATGCTCTACTTTTTAAAAAATCTAAATTAAAACGGGGAAAAAATAAACAAGAGGAAATAGCCACAGGTAGGCCTCCCGGCTCCCGCACACGAGCTGGTGCCAGCAGGGGTGGCCGGGGGGCTGAGGACCCGCTGGAGCCCGTTGCTGGCACTGCGGGGGTCGGGGGCGCTCGGGTGGGGCAGGAGTTTGGTCTCCAGTTGGGACCGGCAGGAACCCGGGGGCAGGAGCCACGCACAGCAAACGCGGGGAATTGCCCAGGAGGCCACTCGGGCCTGGAAAGGGAGGGGGGCGGTGGCCCCGTCCTGGGGACATTGTCCGCAAGTAACGCGTGGGAAGACTTCGTCCAGGAAACTGGAAAAAGCAGGAAGCTACAGAAGAAGGAGCCAAGGGAAGGAAGGACGCAGCGGCCAGCCCTGGAGGTGGAGAGACGTTTCTGAGGAAGAACACATGTTTCCTGGGCTCTGAGAAGACCCCGTGTCTGCGGGGATGCGGGCTCACGTCTGGGATGCAGCTTGCTGCTTGTGGGCCTGAGAATCACGGACACCACCAGTCCCGGCCCCAGAGCCGGGGTTCAGATGGCCAGGCCAGGGCGCTTTCTGCTGTTGATCAGTGTTAGGACTTCCCCTGCTCCCAGCGCGGGAAGCGGCTGAGCCAGGGGGTGCAGTAGCCCCCGGAGCAGCTCAGCCCTTGCCCTGTGCCGGCTACACACCCCCGCCCCGGCTGCCCTGCCGAAACCCACGCTCCCCTCAGTGCTGCCGTTTGCTTTTTCCGCAGAAGTGTGGCAAGAGGGGTTTACATGAGACTAACAGTATAAAAAAAAAAAAAAAGTAAAAGTTAATAAATAAAAATAAACAAAACCAAAACCATGTAAGAGACAGGTGTGTCTTCTTAAAATACGATCCGTGTCCGCCGCTCTCCGCCCCACCTCCATGTGGCCAGCGCTTTGCGTGACTTGTGCCTGGAATGGATGTCAGCGCCTGTGAGAATCTTTTTATTTAGACATCACGAGGCATGTGATCAGTTTTGAACACGGCCGGGTGCAGTGCTGCTGCACAGAGACGCCTGCTCTTTCTTCACCAAACTCTCCAGTTCAAACATGTCTGCAGAGCATGATTCATGGTGTTTCTTTCTGGATTGTCCAGTGGGTAATTGCTGTACAGAAACCAGAGAAACAGATGTAGACCCTGAACCCTGGCTATAAATTTTTGTTTTATGATTATGGGTTTCAAATGTGCTGTGTCACACTGACAAATACACAGTTACTCTGAAACAAAATGAATTTGGGGCTCAAACTTTTGCTTTTTTGTTTGTTTGTGGTTGGAAATACTTTTATTAGAGTTCCTTTTATCATTGATCAAGCATAAAGAAAACAGGGGCAATGACACATATCAGAATGTTATTTTATGCCTTACTAAGAGGAGATTTGGGTAACGGTTGTTCCAAATTGTTTAATTAATGTTTAAAATAGGTGTCGATAATTTAAATTTCATTATCCACAAATTAACTAGGCCATTTTTCACCTTCTACCTGTTCATTAATCTTTATGGTGCATGGATATGTATTAAGGAACTGGGGCTTCTTTGTGTATTTTTCCCTTATGTTTTTTTAAGATGAAGAAGGTAGACGAAGAATCAAGTTTTCAAGAAGTATAAGAATTAGATTTACTGACGAAGGAATAAGAAACGTGTGGCTAAATTTGGGGGCTGCTTTGTAAGTTACACTTGGATTAAATAATAACCCTAATAGTTGCTATCCACGTAATCGATTCATGATGAGAAATGATGAACTGACTAGTGAATACTGTCGCACCGTAAGACACCCATAACGTTCCACTCACGAGGATTTAAGCCCTGATCCTTCATTTCAAGGCTCAAGTTTATTTCTCTACAGTTAAGAGAACTGTGTTCCTAGGTGAATAGAAATGTAAAATTTTCTTGTGCAAAGAAAGAAAACACCAATCTCTGAACCCCTACCACACAAAGACACACACACACACAAACACACACACACCTCTCTGTTATTGTTTTTGTGCCGTGACAGAGTATTGAGGAAAGAAATTTGGGAGCCGTTGTCCCCCATAAGAACTGAGAGTAAACAGAATTTGGGGGACCCCCTCCGCATGTCCACTTCCTTGTGACCAGTGCACCCTACCCTTTGGAAAGATGCTGAGTGAGCAAGTAAGTGCCATGGGTAACCCGTACACACACCTGGCCACGGTGCCATGTTTCTCATCTCTTAGTTCCTCCTGCTGTACTTTAAATATAGCTCCCTCCTCTCCCTCCTCAAAGAACTTTTCACCCACCTCCATGATCCTGTACAAAACAAGCCCAGTTTCCAAGGCACTCCAAGGACCTTAAATAAGCATTTGGAGCTATAAGTCCCATGGACCACGCAGCAATTGGCAATGTGGTGCTTTGTGTATCTTTACAACTATCTTTAATGACAGAGTGTTAAATGTTTTGTAAATTCCTCTGCGCTCCTTGTTTAAAATGTGTGTTTTCTTTGTAGTTAAAGGATTTCTTATAATAAAGCTCTGTTACAAAATGATGACCATATAAAAGAGAGAGAGAGCGAGAATAACAAGCACATAGTTTCAGCAAAAGCTTACCCCTTTATCGCCCTGGACTTTGCAATCGCAAGAACTGAGCTTGCTGGGCTGAAAATTGTTTGCCTACACCTTCCTGAAAGAGTCTTTGACTTGGTAAGTGTGTGCCATGCATACTTTTCATGTTACACCGTGAGTGCCACTTAGCAACTCTGCTAGCCCAGCAGCACGGGGCAAGTGCCCGACAGGCTTTTAGAAGGCTTGGATGCCAGGACACATTCCAGCCCATTCACAGAAAGGAGACTGCAGCGCGCCCTTCCCTGCGAGGGGCAAGGAAGCCATCCCCCGCCCCTGCCCGCCCACTCGCCCTCCTTGCTTTGTGGGAGAATTATTAGTCAGCGGTGGAGGGGCGGTGGAGGACTTAACGTGTTTTAATCCCTCCCCCGGAGCTTCCTTTCTTTGATGTACATTGCAGTTGCATCCTTTAAGCAAGTGGTGCAAAATGGCTGCAGGGTGGATTGGCTCTCCCGTTCACAGCTTTCTGCCTGGGTTGATTTGTAAACTCTGCATCTGTCCTTCTCAGGGATGGCTGAAAAGCTTCAGTGTGAGAGGTACAAAAAATTAGTCCCTTTTCCTTAAAATTACTGTCTTCTAATAAATAGCGAAGTTTGAACAGGGGCTAGTACGGGTAAAAAGTGGCCCTTGGAAATACAGAACTTTCACACTTAACCAGTTCTCAAATCTGTGTTAGTTATGTGGGGGTGGGGTGGGGTGGGGATGTGATGAGAGGGCTCAACCGCGCTCGTCCGCAACAGAAAAGTTATTTCCACGTTGGGCTGCGATTCCAGGGAGCTGGGTTCTAGCCATGATTCTGAGCTGTGGGACCTCAAGCAGCTCTCAGCCTCCCTGGGCTTCTGTTTCCCCAGTTAAAAATAAGAGGATGAGTCACAGCTAACTGGTCTAGGGTGTGTGCTGAGTGCCCATGCAAGCACTGTTTCTTTTTGTCCTCACAGCAATCGGTTGAGGTGACCAGTAGCATGCTCCCATTTTTCAGATGAGGAAACTGAGGCTTGGGGGAGGTTAGGTACTTGTCCCAGATCCCATAGCTGCTCAGTGGGTTGGAATCTAGTTCAGTTTGACTTCCACATCCACACTGTTGACCACTGTATTATATTATGAGGTCCTGCATATCTGTGTGATTGTCTGTGTGTGTCTGGGGCAGGAGGAACTACCGATAATTCTCGACTCCTTCGTAGGCTGCGTGTAGACTTCGGAGAATTTTAAGAAGTAAATGAATCCGGAAAGCTGGATTTTTTTTTTTTTTTTTTTTTTTTTACTCCCGAGCCAACGCAGTCCCTTCGGCCTGCAAGAGGGACAGACAGAAAAAGACTATCAAATGGAAAGTTTCTGGACCCCAGGCTTCCCCAGGGGCGGCTCTTCTCCGTGCTCCGGTTTAGGGCTTGCTGTGCTTTTGCAGGAGTGGAAAAACACACACGTTACAAGGCATTTAACAGACAGGAGCACGGAGGAATGTAAAGGCTGGGCCGGGGGCGGGCGAGGGGGCGCGCGGCCGAGCGAAGCCCCGCGAACTGGGGCGCAAAGGGCGGGAGCTGGCGAGCGGCGTCCCGGCCCTGCGCGCTCCTCCCGGCGGCTCCGGACAGCGCGCACTCCTCCTCCCTGTGGCTCCGGGCGCCCCGGGCCCCGCGCGCTCGGAGCGGAGACGCGGGGCGGGAGGTGCGCGCGCCCGGGCCGCAGGCCGCCCGCGCGGCGGGGCTGCTGGGAGTGCTCGGCTCTGTGAGAATCCTGGGAGCTGGTGATGTCAGACTCGCTGGGTCATTTGAAGGTTAGCAGCCCGGGAAGGGTTCACCGAAAGTTCACTCGCATATATTAGGCAATTCAATCTTTCATTCTGTGTGACAGAAGTAGTAGGAAGTGAGCTGTTCAGAGCCAG
Source organism: Mesoplodon mirus (assembly GCF_964341445.2). NCBI lineage: Eukaryota > Metazoa > Chordata > Mammalia > Artiodactyla > Ziphiidae > Mesoplodon > Mesoplodon mirus. The sequence continues at coordinate 21,631,541 of NC_138982.1, read as the reverse complement.
GAGGGTCTATTCTTTGCCAAAGGGGGGACCAGAGTCCCCGCGCGAGCCGCCTGAGGACGGGGATGCCGAGGACGCGCGCGAGCCGGGCAGGGCTGGTCTGGGCACCGTCCGGGTAGGATCAGCACCGCATTCCGAAGGCTTTTTGCAGGCGTCTGCCTAGAAGGAGAACTTGGGCTCTTTCTGGGAACCCCCCGCCCCGGCTGGATTGGCCGAGCAAGCCTGGAAAATGGTAAATGATCATTTGGATCAATTACAGGCTTTTAGCTGGCTTGTCTGTCATAATTCATGATTCGAGGCTGGGAAAAAGACCAACAGCCTACGTGCCAAAAAGGGGGCAGAGTTTGATGGAGTTGGGTGGACTTTTCTATGCCATTTGCCTCCACACCTAGAGGATAAGCACTTTTGCAGACATTCGGTGCAGGGGAGATCATGTTTGACTGTATGGATGTCCTGTCAGTGAGTCCTGGGCAAATCCTGGATTTCTACACTGCGAGCCCGTCTTCCTGCATGCTCCAGGAGAAAGCTCTCAAAGCATGCTTCAGTGGATTGACCCAAACCGAATGGCAGCATCGGCACACTGCGCAATGTAGGTTTATTTTTTCCCTTCTTCTACCAAGAAAGAAATATGAATTGTCTCGCTTGCATGCAATGAAGACATTGAAAACAAATTGCACTGGTAGCCAGACAAAGGATTTAATGATTTAATGCTGAAAGGGTGTGCTATGCTGGTGTGCATATTGATTCCCTCTGCTGAAAATTTCCTGTTAGATGTTTTCTTCCCAAACAACCCCTGCCGACCCCTGCTTCTCTCCTTACCGACCCTACAGTCCCTTGAAAACAGTTTTAGAAAATGCGCGTGGAGGGGGGAAAATGTAGAGTGACCACAGGACTTTGAAACATTCTTCAAGTGAGTCCATTTGACAACGTTGGTACAGTTTTTACTAAGATATATGCAGAGGGGAATTTAACTTTGCTGTTCTTTGGATTAGCTACTAGTTCTAGGTATATTCCCCCTTGTGTGTTTCAACAGTCTAAAGTAATTAAACTATGACATCTTCCTTGCAAGGAATTTAGCCTAATTAAGGTTGCTGCTGCTCCTGACGTTCATAAACGACCAGTTAAAGCTGCCGCCGCCGATGTTTTCCTTGCGGAGGAAAAGGCAATATTTCTTAGCGTTGACCTTGCTGCCACCTTTCCGAGTCACTTTGTTGCTCTAAGAAGTTGCTGTTTTGCTAGAAAACTACTGGCAATGAACACCCCTTGGGCTGAGCCATCCATTATTTCCATATCTTGCAGTTCAGCCGGGAACCTGGATGTTGGTTAAAGGAAAGGAAACATAAGTGGGGTAGCCCAGTTTTTCAAAAAAATATTGACTGTTTGGTTATCTGATTCTGAGAGGGTGCCGAGGCACGCACTGGTCAACAGTAGCCTGGCTGCAGGCTTGAGAAATGACCAGCAGTCCCAGAAAATCCCACCTTCAGGTGGCTGTAGTGGGAGCCTGCTGGACGCATCGCTGCCCTGACAGTGATTTAGATAAATGGCTCAGCTATCTATCAAAATGTTTTTAGTACTTTATTTGACAATTCATTGGAGCATTAGCCTGAAAATGACATTTTAAATCTTTGTTTTCAAAGAGGTCAAAGTTTAACTGGAAGAAATTGAGTTTTCCTAATAACATGATGGCTTATCTAAAGAGAGGGAAGAAAAAGGAGAGAGAAGGGACAATGACAAGATTTAAATCGTCCTCTTCTGAAACTTTTTCTTAAGAATAAAGTCTTGCTTCAGGGGTCCAGGAAATCAACAGGTTTGTAGCTGAAAAGTCAATAACCATCTGATGCCAACAGTCTAGCTGTCTGACTTAGTATTTCGTAGAGCCATAACCAGGGTAAAAAGAACATTTTCAGAAGGCATCCTCAGTTTCAGCTGCTCCTCAAATGCTCTTTCTCTCCTGCCGCCTCTTTTCTTTCTGGAGAGCTCAAAGAAACTGTTAGAAAATAATTTTCCAACCCACTAACAGATCTTTTAGACCCTCCTCCTCTCCGTAGCAATTAGAACAGTATGAACAATTTCATTTGGAATCTTAGGGAACTAGGGCTCCCTCAAACTTTTCTTGTGAGAGAAAGTTTTAATGAAACGTTTTTTAACAAAGGAAAAAAGAATGCTCAGGACCCTAGCGTCAAGCTATTAGACCTAGTAGAGGTTTTACAAGTAGACATTCTTCCTTTTGTAATTAACTCTCCAAAAGTGCCTATTAAGTTGCAGAAGTTTGGGGGGGAACTTTGTTTGTTCTTGAACAAGTTAAACAAGGGATTTGCCTTATCTGGGGAGAGGCTAGTGGTGAATGTGTCATTCACCTAGGGCCAGCTGATAAGCAAGAAGTGTTGATAACAGCAAAGTTCAGCTAATCAAAGAAGCTTGCATTAGACAAAGTAAATAAAGGCAAATGACAAAGGGATTTCAGAAATTTCAGTGTCTTATTTTTGTAAGCAGGGCAATTAGTGCTCACTGTGGTCAATTTCACAAGGGTTTGGATCCCACCCCCGGACTCCAGGTTAAATGAATAGTGTGTAAATATCGCTTAGGCCCCTGCGGAGTCGCACAAACCGCTTTAGGACAGGTCAGGTTAGTTGTTCAAGTGGTTTAAGCTTTTAAGCATATATAAAAGTTCTGACACAGCTCTGCCACGCGGTGTTTGGCTCAGGGTGGCACAGCCAGTTAGGGCTTTTGAAGTTAAAGCATATTAGGGCCCTGTTTGTATAAGTACAAACATAAAAACCACAGCCTTTTCCATTTTACTCAATGACTGTTTTGACAAGAAGCAGATCTGTTTGTGCTCTTAACACAGAGGAAACAGTGGGCCAGAAGGGAAAAAAATAGTACTAAATTCTAACCAAAACTATTTTCTGCTTTGAGATCCTACTTATTTTTTTATAGTGGGTGTGTGTCTGTGTGTGTGTGTAGGAATTGGAGTAAACCCTTTGAATGTACAACACACCAGAAGCATTCTTTGAAAGGTGTTAGAATAGTCTCTTTATTTTCCCTTTTAATTTTAAGACAGAAAAATGATATGCCAACCAGCTGTCGGTTGAAATAGGGCCTGTGAATTGCCTCTAAAAATTAGAAGTCAGGAGTAGCAAGTTACTAAGGGAACATGGTGTAAATAATATGATTTAAGACGGCCCCTGGAGGTGTCAGAGTCACTAAGTCTCTGTTCAGGTGCCTCGTGGATTACCTTGGGTTTAGGCTGCTCCAGATGTTTTCAGCATTAATTGCTCAGTGAGCATAAGATAAAGCCTAATATTTGTGGTCTAAATATAGTAGTTGCTTTCGGTGAAATGATGAGAGTGACAACTTCTTGGCCCTTTTCCCTGTCTTCACCCTGCTCATAACACATCAAAAGAAAAAAGGAAAAACAGTTTTTCTTTTCTAACGTGGAGAAATAATCTGTTTTTAAAAACAAACAGTATCGATGTTATGATTTAGGAAGGAAAGATGTCTCCTTTCCAAAGCACTGGGACCTGAATTTTAAGTATTAAACAGTATCTAAATCCTCTCCTAGTGAGATATAAATTGGGGTCAAAGTGGCAAAATCAAAGATACCCTCTGAAAGAGAGACTAAATAAAGGCTGACAGCCACCGTATGAACTGAATGGGGTTTTGAATAAATATTTCAGTGAAAAGGCTCAATTGTTTTTCTAAAGTAGGACATAATTTTCTGCTTCTCAGCCACATGACAGTGGTAACTAACACCATCAGAAAGGAGAAGAGAAAAGGGAATTCTACTTAAATTAAGATTCTACTTAAATCTCAGAGAGTGCAGGATAGGGCCGTTTGAAAACAAGTGGAAGATTCACAAAGTTTTCCTTCCCCGTAGGAAAAAATAATTACTAAAATTTTTTCAGTATCCAGGTAACTCGGCACTTTGGGTAGGGAAGCACTGATGTGCAACTTACAAGAAAAAAATGCAGAAGTTTAAATTTTATCCCCAGAAAAGGATAGACACCCCAAAAAATAGATCAGAATGCTAGGAGAGGTAGTCATGTGTCCCTTAAGATTAGGCTGTGGAATGGATGTGGAAACTCTTGGTAGCATTTGATTTCCCAGCCCAAATGCAAAGCCCTCGCATCGGAACTAGGCCTTTCTTCTCTTAGTAGATAAATGACCAGCAGCGCAATTTCTGATAGGTTCGCTGACCTGAACCAGAAGTTTTCTTCTCATTTTTGGAAGCCTGGCTCTGACCATATATAACCAGTCGGTATTGTCACGAACTTTGCTTTAAAGCACAAAAGAAAGTTCTTCTGGAAATCAGGTGCTTATAATTTCCCTTCAACATGTTAAGCCCCAGAGATAGCTAAAAAAAGAAAGAAAACCTCACCGTTTTCTCCTTTCTACATTCTTGTGAAATGTAATGCATAGATAATCTCAGAAGGGAAATACGTGATAAATGATGAAGATTATAAATTCTGCTGTCAAGGAATTTAGAATCTTTAAAATCGAAAAAAATTTTTTTAAAGGCTGGGAATTTTTTAACTAGAAAGTTACTGTCTGCGAGGTAGATGGAAGATGTAAAACCAAGTTGCAAAATAGAAAACTCTTCGAGTCGAACAGGACTTACGAAACAGTGAATGCACTGTTCATTTTAGAACATCTTAAAAAGAATCTTATATAGAGTTTGAGTTACATGTAAGTGCCAATAAATTTCTCCCTAAATGACATTTTTATACTTTAAATGTTCTAATATAAATTCAGTTAACTATCAATTAACTAGATTATTTCGGAAATGGGAGTTTTTTGATGAAGGTTAATCAGAAAAATCTGGGCTAAAAACCTTTCCAAAAGATATTAATGTAGAATCTTGCCTTTCAAATTACAGGGTAGTTATGGCAATCATACATCTCAGATTTTCTAGAATAACCCACTTTCAAATATACTGCCACAACTCCCACATAAGCCACTGAAATATGCCAGATATTTCAATATTATGACATCTCCTAGGGTTGCCCCTTGCACCCAGGAGTGGCACAGAAAGCCTTTGTTTGGACTTGATGGTCAGTATAACTGGAGCACTAACAGCTTAATTTTTCTGTTATGACTGAAGATCGCCTTGTGCTTCTGGGTCATTCTTCTGAACACGAATTCCTTTTGTGGCAAAATGTAGATCTGTAAATAGAAGGCGTCCCTTGCGATATGGATTTAAGTATTATGACCGTGGCTCTGATGCCAGCGCGTGTGTGTGTGTGTGTGTGTGTGTGTGTGTGTGTGTGTGTATTGGGAGCGGGGGAGGGGTGGAATTATACGTTGAATCACTGTGAACAAATCTGTATCAGTTCTTGGCCAGCTTCTTCATAAAAAGTTAGAGCTGGAGGTGATGGAGAGAGGAGAGTTAACTCCAGTTTCAGATTTATCAGTATCCTGTCTGTAAGTGGCTTGGCCCAAGCACCTCTTGTTAAATAGGAGATGAGATAACCTGCCCATCCGTGAGATCTAATAACACAATCTAATCACTCAATATGTCACCCTGAATGCTCCTCTTTTCCTTCCCGCCTCCTTGCTTCATCACTGAGAGGCATGATTCCCGTCCCGTCCCAGCCCAGCCCCCAAACCCCTTCCGATGAATAAAAAATAAAGTTGCAAAAGTTCTCTCCACCTAGGCAGCCATAGAGGGTGAGCCTACAAGTATTCTATTATTTATCTGGAGCTTTCAGAGCTTCTTAGATGGGAATTCAGACAGGCAGTGGAACCGCTGACTTGCTTTTTCTCTGGCCTTGCAGGATGGGGAGCTGAAAGGGGGGCCATTCAGTAAGATAAGACTCCTGGTCCCCAGCACGATAAGGCAGGATAACAGGAACTGACGTCAGGAGGTGACCCAGCCTTGCTGAGCGTTTCCTCTCTCAGAACACAGGCTCCCCGGCAGCTGATGAAGCGAGCTGGGACGGGGCCGGGGGGAGCTGATTTTAACAAGGCTGATCGTGGGTGACAATGTCCCTCATTCCCGAAAGGAAATTTCTCTAAATGGAACAAAGACTGACTTGGGTGTGGTTTTAATAAAAGCAGATTCTGAGATTACAGTTGCAATTTTAGGTTGTCATGTACTAGATCCTTGTTTCGCAGCTGTCAACAGTTTCCCTCTGATGTCTCAGAAGACAGTCTATCCGGCAGTCAAATATCATCCCCCGTGAACCCTGCTGACTCTCCACACAGAACCAGATGGGCGGAATTCACATTGTCAGAGTTAATCCCTGGGACTCCTGTTTACTTTTCTAAACACCGCGTTCCCACCCCCCTGGCATCATCTGACAGCAGGTGAAAGCCACTGCATTTGCCACCAGACCTGAAACCGCCTGGCAGTTTTTCCTTTCCTCTTTCCTTCTTCCTTTTCTCTTAAACTCAGATTTAAAAAAATTTTTTTTTTTTACTATTTCTTGCCTTTACAAGTGTCACCAGTTTGAGGTCTGGAGAAGGAGAAATCCTAATGAAAGGGTCCTATTTTATTTTTTCAAGTTCATGGCTTCACAGTCTACTCTTAAAGATTGCTCTTTGTTTTGTTTTTTTTAAGTTTGAGTATTGAATAAGGAGTTATTCTCCTGATTCAACTCAGATATAGTGAAATGTTTGTTTTTGTTGTTGATATTAATCAATTACTCTTCGCCACTGATTAAATGTTATCAAATCAGGAAAAAAAATAGCTAAATTCAAAATACTGTGGTAGAAATGATGCAGATAAGACCAGATAAGATGAGTGTATCAGCTAACCTGAAAACGAAGCTTTGGATCACATTTATCCTAATACTTCCCTAATTTTCAGAGCAAACGAAGACCTCAGTAATAAATACCTCTTCTCAAAAATATTAAAGCTTTGGAGGCTACGGTACCTTTGTCTTATCATCAGAGTTCATGATTATAAAAAGGCTGATGATCTGAAGGCTGTTTCAGCTTCAAAAGATTTTTTAGGATCTGGCCTATTGGAAACCTTGGGGGTATAATTAACTAAAATGGAAATGGAGGCAAGCAAAATTTAGTTCCTGATGTTTTAATTTAGCTCAGTACTGCCATGTGTTGTTGAAGAGAATTCTTAAAGGCAAACATAATTATTTCATTATGGTCCTCAGAATGCTTTCATTGGCTTTAATGACAAGAAGCTGTGTAAAAAGGCATACATTTTAATTAGTCCTTATATTTACATCAGATAAATAACAAATAATTGATGAAAAACAAGTCTTTGGGATGGATGATTTCACATAGTGCGATGGTTACAGTTTAATGATGAAGCATTTCTCTGTTGCTTTGCATTTTAATTATCCAGACATTACAGTAGTGTGCTGTGGAGCTAAAATACCGTTGTTGCCATTTTATTTCAAAAAATCACGATTATTGCCTGTGAATCTGAAGCGGGAAAAGGTAGCCTGTGAATCTGAAGCGGGAAAAGGTAGCTAGAAGCGTATCTCAGAGGAAGTAAATTGCCAGTCCCACTAATTTTACTACGTTTGTTAGCATTCATTTTGATCACTTTTATCTTTTACCCATCATCTTTTTGGATTAAGACAGTCGGGTTTTACGTGCATTTTTATGATCCCATCTCCTAAATACCGTTCTTTCTGTCTTGCTGGCTGTGTTGAAGACCTGCCTGAAAGTACCTTGCCAAGTGTGTCCTGGAAACTCAGAGAGCCTTCTCCCACGTGATAGGCGCACTTTACCTTTGATCTTATATGAAAACCCATTTCACATGATTCATCTGTTTTGGTGTACAGAACACTAATTGTTATTATTGATTTTAAATTCCGTGACCATTACAAGTAACCCGGATGACTGGCAGATAAAGGGTAATAATCCATAGAGTTCTGGAACTGTTTCATGTTTGTCTGGAGTACTTTATGTGATCAATATTAACTGCCCCATTGAAACTAACTGCTGTATCAAATAACAGTCAATCAAATGAATGTGCTTAGAGATTATTTATTGAAAGCTTTAATTGTTCACTGGGGCCCTGCTTATCAGAGGAAACAATAGGAGCTAGAGACAGGATGAACGGGTTTGGATTCGCTGAGAAAGTCGGAGGATGCAGATGAAGGCCGGCTTTCTGCTTCCTGGGCCAGAGCTTCCAGAAACCCGTGTTGGGTTTCTAGCGGCACAAGTCCTAAATGGGCTTACGGAGGTTATCCTGCCACCTGTACAAGGAGAGCGCTCTAGAGAGGTAGGGGTAGTGAGTTCCTTGCCCTCAGCCCAGAGGCTGTGGAGTTGTCACTCCGGGAGTTTTACGGCGGCCTCTCTGCCCGCTCACACACATGCATCACCCTGCGAGCATCTCTCCATCTGTGGTTCTCGCGCTGCCCATGGGCTGAGAAATAGCCTGCCTTGACACGGGATCGATGTCTACGGCCATGACATGGGACATTGCAGGATTTGTAATATAATAACTAATGTAAATGAGGATTCTACTCTTCCCTGAAAACACACAGAGGTCCCCGAGTAGAGCTTCTCTGGTTTCAGCGTGACACTGCGGCTTGCATGCCTTCACTAACAGAGACCGTGTTTGCCGAGTTGGCATCTCTTTCCTCTGTGAAATGGTTCCTCTGACTGTGGCTCATCACCCGGGGGACCATCCTATCTGTTTGTCACAGTGGGACAGCACTGTGGTCCTGATGCAGTGGCATCCATTTGGAACAAATAATTGGCTTTTACACCTGAGCGTTGTCACCTTCCAGGTGGTCACGGTACACTTTGCCCAGAGATGCTGTCAGGGGCCAGTACATTTCGATTACTCACTGATGGATTCCATCTTGCAGAGTCCTGTTCAACAAACGGCTCTTGGATGTCTGCGGTGTGCCAGGCTCCCTGATGTGTTCAGGGGTTGGCGGGAGGCGGGGGATGGGACGGACACACCAAGATGAAGCCCATGTGGTCCCTGCTCTCTGGACTCAAAATGTACGGGAGACGCCTGTATACACATGTCACTGTGACACAGCCCCCTGTAACACAAACACAATCTCCTCAGGACTTTGAACCTGAGTTTGATTACAGAAAGAACTAAAACCCACTGAGAACCAGAGCTGGTGCATAAGAGGAGGATCACGTAGGTTATGCATTTTTGTCATACGGAGCAGGAAAGAAGTTTTTCTGGGGGTAGCTGCAGAGGTCCATTCTAAGTGCAGTTTACGATGCGGAGTTTTAAACTACGCAGTGGAATAAGTGCATACCTTCTGAACTTGCTTCTTGATGACTTATATGGATGTTTCGAGTGTCTGTTAAATAATGTTCTTTGGGGGTTAGGTCTATTAGATTATATATTTTTTAAAATCAGTTAAAAATTTTATTGGAGTATAGTTGATTTACAGTGTTGTCTTAGTTTCAGGTGTACAGCTAAGTGATTCAGTTATACATATACACATATCCATTCTTTTTCAGATTCTTTTCCCATATAGGTTATTACAGAATATTGAATAGAGTTCCGTGTGCTATACAGTAGGTCCTTGCTGGTTACCTATTTTATACAGTAGTGTGCATATGTTAATCCCAAGCTCCTAATTTATCCCTCCCCGCCACATTTTCCCTTTGGTAACCATAAGTTTGTTTTTGAAATCTGTGAGTCTGTTTCTGATTTGTAAATAAGTTCATTTATGTCATTTTTTAAAACTTAGATTCCACATACAAGTGATATCATATGGTATTTGTCTTTCTCTTTCTGACTTAACTTCACTTAGTATGATAATCTCTAGGTCCATCCATGTTGCTGCATTATTTCTTTTTTATGGCTGAGTAATATTCCATTGTGTATATATGTACCACATTTTCTTTATCCATTTGTTTGTTGATGGACATTTAGGTTGCTTCCATGTCTTGGCTGTTGTATCACTTCTTTATGATTGTTTTTGTGACACGTTGCTGTGTAACAAACTGCCCCCAAACTTAGTGGCCTAACAACTTATTATCTCATTATTTTGTGGGTGGACTGGGCTCAGCTGAGCAGGTCTTCTCCGCATGATGTCAGATGAGGCTGCAGCTCCCAGGGCTGAAATGGGCTGGAAGTCTGTCACTGCTGGCGCCCAGGGCTGGCAGTGGATGTTGCTTGGTGGCAGAGAGCTCAGCCGGGCTGTCACCTGAGGTAGCTGCGTGTGCTGGCGTGCGGTCACTGTCACCACCTGCTGTTGGGGGAGCGGCATGGGCCAGCTCGCCTTCAATATGGCTACCTGTCCATGGGGAGGGACCAAAAACACGCAGCCGTCTTTGGTCCACACAGCAGTCATCACAACCATGCCCTAGAACACGAAAGAAATGATTGTCTTCTGTAGAGACCAACTTAAAGAGCTGTGGTGGAGTGTTTAGTTTGCTTTCTGGGCTGGTTAAATTTTTAACAAGATTCTGCTCTAATGACTGCACCTATATCCTTATCACAAGCAATCCTGTGAGGCAGGTACGATTTGCCTCTTTTTACGGAAGAGGACCTTGAGGCTCAGAGAAGGTGAGTTTGACAGCAGTTTGACCCTGTCACCTGACAGCCGAGTGAAGACTTCCTGGAAGGTATTTATGCCCCAGTAATACCAAGAAGGGACTTTGGAGTGCTTTGGTTTTGGGAAAAGGTGGGAAAGAGAGAGAGGGGTGAAGAACTGTCCCACAGAATTTCCTCTGATGACATTATTTCTCTCATAGAAGCCACAGCCTTTTAAATTGTGGAAGAAACCAGGAGGCTGTTTACTCTTTTGTTTTCCATCCTGTTTGTTGTTAGTGTCTGCGCTGGCCTGGTCCCTCTACGGCTCACAGAAGGCAGGTTGGGATCAGTCTTGTGTTTGCTGAGGAATTGCAGGGAGGTGAGAGATGAGAAAGAAGGTTTTCTTGTTCTTCTGGTTCACTCAGAACTCTCGTCTGGAGGCGGGCACCAGTGGTGGTACCTCCTAGTCAGCTAGCACTGTTGCGTCTTCCATTACTGGAAAAACAGGAAGGAAAAAAAAAAGAGAAAAGAAAAGTTTCCAGGAGACACTGAAAAATTGATATTTTGGTATTTGCCACGTAGTTTGTTTAGAGGGTCCCAAGCCTATGAAAACTGACTATTTAATGAAGTTTACATGGATCAAATGATGATGACTAGCCTCTCACATAATGCTCTTAGTTCAGTGGTTCCAAACACAGTTTGCTCTTCACATCCACAGGTTCCACATCTGCGGATTTGACCAATCTCAGATGGAAAATATTCAGAAAAAAAATTCCAGAAAGTTCCAAAAAGCAAAACTTGAATTTGAGGCACAGCTGGCAACTATTTATACAGTATTTACATTGTATTTGCAACTATTTACATAGCGCCTACATTGTATTAGGCATTGTAAGTCATCTAGAGATGATTTAACGTATATGGTGGATGTGTAGGTTATATGCAAATAGTACGCCATTTTTTATAAGGGACTTGAGCATCCAGAGATTTTGTTGTTCATGGGGATCCTGAAACCAATGCCCCAAAGATATGAAGGGGTGACTGCTATTTTACGTGCAATATATTGTTCTGTACTTGGGATTTTTACATACCGTGTTCTACCTGTTTCTTTTGTTTGAAATCTAGTTGTTGAATTATGGATTTTGAGGAGACAGATGGGCTAACTGCAGTGACTATCTACGGGTCATGTAGTGGGTTCCAGGTGGATGCTCCATGCGCTCCTATGTGTATAGCGTGGTACAGTGGAGCTGGCCCTCTTCATGCGCTGCCTTTGCTGTTGCCTCAGTGGTTTCCATCTGTACCATTGGTCCATAACACTTACCTTGCAAACTTACCATAGACTTACATAAGAGAGTTTCTTTACAGTACCTGAGACCTAATACTCAGGAAATAATTTTCCCCCAATACTTTACTATGAAAAACTTTTTAAATGCAGGAAAGTTGAAAGAACTTTACAGGGAACCCTTGGATACTTACTACCATATTGACCATTAAAGTTACCAGGTTTGTTTTCTGTGTTTCTTCTCATTTCTCCTTTTTAGTGTGTGTTGTTTCATTTTGTTTTATTGACTGGGTTCCCTTACTAACCTGGTAAGTCTTTTGAGGTCAGATACGGTGTCCTTTACCTCTGTCTTCCCAATATGGTCGTATGGTATTAGTACAGCTAGTAAATACCTGGTCAGGACTCAGTTAATCATGGTGGAGTCAATGGATATAGGTGTTCAAGCACACCACCCCTTAAGGTCCCAGATACCGGCCCTCTACAGTAGAACTTTCTGCAAGGACGGCAACCATCTGTAATTCTGTGTTGTCCAGTACGGTGATGGCTGGTCATGTGGACCTGTTGAGCACCTGAAATGTGGCCAGTATGTCTGAGGAACTGAATTTTTTATTCTATTTAATTCTAGTTCATTTAACTTTCAATAGCCACATGTGGCTAGTGACTACGGCATTGAACAACACAGCTCTGTGTACCCAGCTATTAATATTTTTTCAATATTTGTGCATTCTCTTTATTTCCCTTTTCCTTTAGCCTCTATTATTCTCTCCTACTGCTGTTCAGAAGCTCTAATTATCTCTTTATGTAGACGGTAAATAGACTGCAGGAGAATGTAAACAGAATACTGGAGGGTTGTGATTTCAGTCATTGTTTAACTTGTTTTCCTTCTGGGTGGAACCCTTTTTCCTGGGGCTTGCCAAATACTTAGCACTTATTTTGCTAACACTTATTTTGCAGAGCTCAACCAGGATTTTCCCAGAATCCCAGTGGGCTGGACTTGAGGTCTGTTTCTTGCAGCAGTCCTATTGTGGGAGAATACAAATTCTAGTCCTGTGCTCCACACCTGCGTGGTTTTCAAATGGATATAGAGTATCTTCCAACCTTTTCCAGCTACTTTCAACTCTACTTAAACATTTTAAACTGCAGGGAGGCAAAGAGGAACGGACCATACTCTGTGGAAGCCTCAGTGTGTGTTCTAGAAAATGCCACGCTTTCTCTCCCCCGAGCACCTTCTGCTCGTATATGTGTTCTCTGCTTAGTAACCCAGTGCCGGGGGCACAGTAGGTGCTCAGGAGATATCTGAGTATAGTTCAGTGAACAAGAACTTGAAATTCAGAACATCTCAAGTGGTCTCTGCTTTTGCTTATCTGTATATTTGGGGGTCGCTCAAAACACCTGAAGTAAACTGGAGGGAGTGGTTAGAACTTGGGAGGCCCACGCTGGCCGTGATGGCAAGCCCTTACAAACGTGTCAGCTGAAAAATTGGCCTGAAAATATGAGAACGTGGTATTTCCTTGGGCTTCTGGCACTCGCTTTGATATCCTTGGAATAGAATCTCTGATGGTACTTCCCATTCACATTGCCACTCCTCCCTTCCTTCTTTTTTTTTGTCCATCCCTAGAAATGGGGTGAAGAAATTAAATAGAAATAGGACCAAATTAACAATCAAGAGAAACTTTTTAAAAAAATTTATTTTATTGCAGTATAGTTGATTTACAATGTTGTGTTAGTTTCTGGTGTACAGCAGAGTGACTCAGTTATACATATATGTATTCTTTTTCATATTCTTTTCCATTATGGTTTATCACAGGATACTGAATATAGTTCCCTGTGCTGTGCAGTAGGACCTTGTTGTTTATCCATTCTCTATGTAATACTTTGCATCTGCTAATCCCAAACTCCCGATCCTTCCCTCCCCCACCCCTCCTCCCCCTTGGCAACCACAAGTCTATTCAGTCAAAAGAAAGTTTTGAACCAAGGTTTTTTTCCCTCCTGAATAGTTTCAAGTTGTGACTGATTGTTATTAAAATGAAACAACCGCCATCATCATAATTAATATTTATTAAGTGCATATTATCTGCATATTGTACCAAGTGCATAAAATGAATTCTGTCACCTCATTGTCGCAGCAACCTGAAGAGAAAGGCACTGTTATTGCTCCATTTTACAGATGAGAATCCCCAGACACAGAGCAGTTCAGGCGCCCAGATCGGTGGAGTAGGAGAAAGCGGGTCGAAGTCCCCCTCTCAGCTTTGTGTGACGTGGGTTTCCTTCCTTCTGCCAACTCTTCAAAGTAAACTCCCATGTTCCTTGCAGGGAGGGGGAATGAGGAGGTTGGAAGCCCCAGAACCCGCAGTATAATAAAAGGGTTTCCAAGTGAAAGCTGGAAACGATACATTTTTAACAAAATGGGCATTTACTCTAATTGCTGTGCCCCTACTGTTCAATTCCTTTTTATGTCCTAATTCATTAAATTATGTGCACACACAGGCTTATTATTTACAGATGTATGCACTTTAAACGGGCTCATGTGAAACAGATGTTTCTTGAAAGGTAACTGAGAGCTAGTGATCTAAACCCTCCTTTAGTGGGTATCAAGTGAGTATTCTGGCCCATTACTTGCAGGGTTGTTGCTATTATTTTGAATCGCAGTGTCCAGTAAGGGGAGGAGAATTCAATCCGTCCTCTGGAGGAACAAATAAAAACACAACGACCCAATAAGCAGACATCTGCATCTCAAAATAAAAGAGGGCGTGTGCAGGTGACAGGCAGGTGGGTTCGGGGAAATATGAATGAGTTTTATAAGCAATTTAAAGAAAAAAGACCCATTGCATTATAGGAGACTTTTTAATTTTTTAAGAGCCTTATTCTGTTATAATATATCTTAATCATCACAGTCTTTGAATTCATAGCTGAGCAACTCTCATGCTCCTTTTTATCCAGAATTTCTTAGTTAATTTTTTTTTTTTTTTGGCCATGCCGCACGGCTTGCGGGATCTTAGTTCCCCGACCAGGGAACCCAGGGCCCCAGCAGTAGAGGGCCAAGTCCTAACCACTGGACCGCCAGGGAATTCCCTAGTTACTTATTTTTAGATGGAATTACTCCATTGCTCTTGTAACTGGCAGGAATGCATGCAGAGCTTGGACCGTGAATGTGATGTCAAATTACTGTCTCCCAGGTTCTAAAAGAGTCAGGGTGGACTCTTCCCACGGGTTCTTCATGGCTCCAGAGAAATCATCTTCAGTTAACGATAGCTATAGAATTAACTTCAGTTATGTATTGCTATGAAGCAGAGCCACCCAAAACTTAGTGGCTTAGAACACAATTTATTATTCACTTTCAAGTTTCTGTCTCACTTGGACTCTTTCATGTGGCTGCAGTCCGATGGTTCCAGGGCTGAACTCCTCTTAGGGCCAGACGAGGCCGATGTTCACCATGGCTCCTGCGTTCCATGTCCAGTTCCTCGGCTGAGGTTTCTGGAGCAGCTGGAGGCTGCGTGGACCTCTCTCTCTCCACGGCCTCCTCTTGTGACATGGACTTCCTTACAGGATGGTGGTCCCTGAACTCTTCACATGGCTTCCCCCAGAATGAGCATTCCAAGAAAGCCAGATGGAAGCTGCAAGGCCTCTTAGGATCTAGTCCCGTGTGTCACAGTGTTATTTTTGCTACGTCCTTTTGATCAAAAAGCAATCCCAGTAGCAGCCCAGGTTGAAGGGGAAGGGCCTACACAATGGTGTGGCTCCCTGGAGGTGTGGGTCACTGGGCAAGCCATCTTTGGAAACCAACTACATGCTAACTAGAAATACATGCACACCTCTTTTTCGATACAAGGTTAACGTGGCCTAATCAATTCACAGTGCCATAAACTGGGTGGCATGTGTCAGCAAACGCATTTCAATACTTATTCAGAATGTCAGGAAGCAATAATCATCACCCCTCAAAGTCCACAGGGAGATTTCTTGTCTATGAATTGTCAGGAGTTCTTTAAACAACAACAACAAAAAAATGGAGCAAAAAGATGGCTGAAATGATGTGATTTTGCACGTTGAGAGCTGGAACGCATCGCAAGTGAAAAATAAAATGGGACATGAAATATTAAGTGTCATATCAGGTTTATTGCACATATGACCATGAGAGTGCTTTTTATTTTGTCTTATGGAACTCTAAAAAAAATCCATGTAATGGATTAAAGGTATTAAAACTCCCATATTCTCCCTGGCTCTAGGCCAGGGAACAGGGCATGATAAATAATCCCAATAGACGGAATATGTAGGAAGGAATTTTAAAATGTATTTACTATAGACACATTAACCTCCCTAACTAATAAAAATGTGTACATGAGGTTAGTTTTGAGGGAAATGTGTAGACCGTACACGTTTATAGTGTATATAAATACTGTATACACTGTAGTGCTTAGCATCCAGAAACTATTTCCCTCATCTCTGTAACATATGGCTATCATATTCTGTCTTTACCCTAGAAGCAAAGAAAAGCATGGATTTTATAGTACATGTACAGTTACTCTAAGAAGGAATAGTTTTAATTTCCTTTATCTTAAAACAGGGGTCAGGAAACTGAGCCATATCTGGTCTGCAGCCTGTTTTTTTGTAAATAAAGTTTTATTGGAACATGCCACGCCCACTCATTTATGTCTTGTCTGTAGCTGCTCCCCCTACCGCAGCAGAATTGAGTGGCTGTGACAGAGACCATATGGCTCACAAAGCCTAAAATATTTACTGTCTAGTCCTTTACAGAAAGAGTTTACTGATCTTGTCTTAAAACGTTAAAAAATCAGTAGGACGGCTTCAAATAGAAATGAGTGCTTTGTTTCTCAGTTATAATAATGTAGGTGGATTCAGGAGGCCAGTTCCGGATCAAGCTCTTTCCAAACTCTGTGACCTTGGCCAAGTCCTTTAACTTCTCTAAGCTTCAGTTTCCTCCTATAAATAATGGAGAGTAAAAATTGGATAATGATAATCCCTGCTCTTCACACTTCTGCCCTGAAGGAGCAAGTGAGGGAATGGGACGAAAACACACCTGGAATCCTCCACCACCAGGTAATGTGTGCTGTTGGCAGATCTGCTGAATTGGCTGAAATGGTCATCCTGTATTTGATAATGCCTAGGATAACTATGCAAGGATTTCTATGCAGATTTCATTCTTTCACTCATTTTTCAACCAACATTTATTAAGCACCTGTTGTGTACTTTTACGCACTGAGTATTTAAAGGCAAGTCAGCCGAAGCCTTTGTGTGCTCGTGACATGCCCGGTCGTGGCAGCCTCGGGCACCATCGGATCCCAGCCTCCAGCTGGGACCATCTTTACTGTCTGGTATTTTTAGTTGTCAGTTTGTGTGGGCGAAGAATGGTGTCTTCTAACTTCTTTTTAACCCAGCATTTAGCACGGTGTCTGGCCTTGCCAGGTGCTCAATAAATACATGTCAGCAGTTGGATGTTGCTGGCTGATAATCCTGGCCCCGTCCACCCGGCCCCACATTGGTCCATGCAAAGGTTTGCGACTTTGGGTTCCAGCAGCTGTGGAAGGCTCCCAAAGGGGAGAGCCCCGTGGGAAGGCCGAGTTTCAAGAAGCTGTTTCTGAGGGGTCTGTGCACATGGATTGGGGATGGGCCACGAGGAGAGGGCTGTGGTGGTCCTTCGGGTGATGCGCAGAGGCTGGGAGGGACGTGACAGCTGAGTGGGAGTGCGCGGGAGCAGAGCGGACACAGAGTGCTCATATTCGCTTGTGGGGGAATCTTAGCAGGAGGGACAAGCGTTTGGAGAGGGAAAATGGAAGCAAAGGTCAGAAATCAAGACTCAAGACTGCTGCTTAGGAGGTGAATGGGAGGTGAATCGTGTCGAGGTTCGTCAGCACAGGCATGACCCCTGATCCTGTGATGGTGGTAACTCTGCTTGTGCCTCCTGTGCGACAGGCATTGGGCCCAGTGCTTTACAGTGATTCATCATTTAATGCTCACGATGATCCAACGCCGGCTAGGCTGTCATTTTGTACAGGGAGAAATGGACACTCAGAGACACTAAGTAACTTGCCTAGAGCCACACAGCTAGTAGGTAGGAGAGTTAGGATTTGAACCCAGGCAGGCAGGCCCCAGAGTTCACACTTCCAACCACATGCTTCAGCTTGTCTTTAAAGATGGGAAGTTCCCTGAAGGAAGGAATATCCAAAAAGACCTGAGCCTTGGGGCCTGCTCACAGGTGATAAAAATGTCTTTGAATTATTTTTTCAAGTTTTCCTTAGCAATTTCTTTTTTTTAAATTTTTTATCTTTAAACAGCTTTATTGAGATTTAATTTATATATCATTCAGTCCACCCTTATGAAGTGTACAATTTAGTGGATTTTAGTATATTCACAGAGTTGTGCGACCACTACCACTATCTAATTTCAGAACACTTTCATCCCCCCAAAGAGAAACTTGTAATGGTGAATTTTATGTATCAACTTGCCTGAGCCATGGGGTGCCCGGACATTTGGTCAAACATTATCCTGAGTGTTTCTGTGAGGGTGTTTTATTTTGTTTTGTTTGTTTGTTTGTTTTTTATTTTATTGGAGTATAGTTGATTTACAATGTTGTGTTCATTTCAGGTGTACAGCAAAGTGAATCAGTTATTCATGTACACCTATCCACTCTTTTTTAGATTCTTTTCCCATTTAGGTTATTACAGGGTATTGAATATAGTTCCCTGTGCTATACAGTAGGCCCTTGTTGGTTATCTATTTTATGTATAGTCGTGTGGGTGTGTTCATCCCAAGCTCCTGATTTATCCCTCCCACCAGCGTTTCACCCTTTGGTAACCATCAGTTTGTTAGCAATTTCTTTTTTAAGAACTAAAATGAAAGCACTTTGACACTGTCATCCTTCTCACATCAGGAAATAGTGAGAAATCACTGTTATGAAGGAAGAAAAAAAATCCACCGTGTTAGAGCATTTCTGTCTATAATCTGAATAATTCCATGTAGACAATTAAGAATCTTTTGCACTAAAATATCCCCAGTGGGTCCTTTTGAGCTGGTGTGTGATGATCATCTCCAGCACTAACGCAGTTGTCATGTTAGTCCACCAGAAGGTTCGGTGGGGATGCTTCTGGTTGCCCCCCATACCCTGGTCCTCTTGGGAGGCAGTGATCCAGGTCTTCCTGAGGCATCCCAACCCCGCAGACCGGGACAGAAGAGCCAGCGCACAACTTCGGGTTGCGTTCTTGGGCCAGATCCATTCTAGTTGAGGGAGTGTAAGTGGCCCACTGGTGAAAGCTGGAGAAGCAGCCCGGGGAGGGGGACCCGAGCCCTCCTCTCGCCGCCCAGCAAAGCCCCGAAGCTGGCGGTGGGGCGGGCCACGTGTGGCCTGAGTTACCCGCACCGCCTGACAGCGTGGAGTGACACGCCCTTGGGCCGCCTCCAGAGGCCCTTGGAACCCGGTCTGAGCTGCTGCCGCCCGGCCTGCTGGGGCTGCTTTCTCGGCAGGGAAGGTGCGGGAGGGCTTCGTGGGCCAGGGGTGTGTGCCTCCTCATTCCTGCGTTTGCCTCTGGGGACTTTCCTACTTTATTGCTTTGACTGGAAAGAAGAAAGGGCATTCTTTCTGTCCCTTTAGCTTCTTTCCTTTTTAGTTTTCCAGTTTTACTTTTGCTCCTTATGACAGGGTGACTGCATGGGTCTGCTTGACGTGGTCTGTACTTTCTCAGACTTGCTGCCAGGGACTCTACCAGCTTCTTGCCAGAGAAGTTGTGCAGGATCACAAGACAGGATGTCATCCCCGGGGTCACACCCATTCTCTTGAGCCCAAGACCACGTGCGTGCCAATTCCTGCTTATCTGCTCCCCTCTGGATGGCCTCGAGCCAGTTCCCTCACCAGCCTGTGCCTCCAGTTTCTTGCCTGGAAGTATTTTTTAGCGATACTAAGACAAGGTCTCTCTCATAGGGCTGTTATGGGGGTCAAATGAATTAATATATGTCAAATGCTTAGAACAGAATGGGGGTGGCAGCTAGCCCACGGTAGATGCCCCGTGATTGTCGCTGTTAATACTGTTGTCGTATTCTTCTTGTTTCTTAAATTAATTTATTTATTTAATTTATTTTTGGCTGCGTTGGGTCTTCGTTGCTGCACGCAGGCTTTCTCTAGTTGCGGCGGGCGGGGGCTGCTCTTTGTTGCGGTGTGCGGGCTTCTCATTGCGGTGGCTTCTCTTGTTGCGGAGCACGGGCTCTAGGCACACGGGCTTCAGTAGTTGTGGCTCGTGGGCTCTAGAGCGCAGGCTTAGTAGTTGTGGCTCACGGGCTTAGTTGCTCCACGGCATGTGGGATCTTCCCCGACCAGAGCTCGAATCCATGTCCCTTGCATGGGCAGGCGGATTCTTAACCACTGTGCCGCCAGGGAAGTCCTTGTCCTATTGTTTTTGTTTGACTTGACTCTAGAATTTCCCATCATCTTCTAAGGCATTAGTCACATCAAGATATGGCTCACCCACCTGTTCCCAAATAACAAACAAGTCCTCGAATATAGAGTTGTGTCGTTTATAGTGTGTAAACCCTGCAGTGTGGTACACACACTTGTCATCCCGATTTCTCAGGTTAGGAAACTGAGGCTCAGGAAGGTGAAGTGACCGTAGTAAGAGGCAGCGTCAGGCACTGAGCTCCCGCCTCTGTCTCCCATGCTCCAAGAAGTTTTTTTGTCCTAAAGTCTTCCCACAAGTAGTCTCCTTACCCTAGAGCAGGGTTTTTCAACCTCAGCACTGTTTCTAATTTGGGCCAGACAGTTCATCGTTGTTGTCTGGGGAGGGGGAGGGAGCTGTCCTGTGCACTGTGGGATGTTTTTTGTTTGTTTTTGCTTAATTTTTATTGGCGTATAGTTGATTTACAGTGTTGTTAGTTTCAGGTGTACAGCAAAGTGAATCAGTTTTACATACACATATATCTGTTCTTTACCATATTCTTTTCCATTATGGTTTATTACAGGATATTGAATATAGTTCCCTGTGCTATACAGGACAACCTTGTTGTTTATTTTATATTATTTTGTTTTATTTTTTAATTTTTATTGGTGTATAGTTGATTTACAATGTTGTGGTAATTTCAGGTGTACAGCAAAATGAATCAGTTATACATATACATATAGCCATTCTTGTTTTTTTTTCCATTTTTAAAGTCTTTATTGAATTTGTTACAATATTGCTTCTGTTTTGTGTTTTGGTTTTTTGGCTGCGAGGCATGTGGGATCTTAGCTCCCCAACCAGGGATTGAACCCACACCCCCTGCATGGGAAGACAAAGTCCCAACCACTGGACCGCCAGGGAAGTCCCCATTTATCCATTCTTTTTTAGATTCTTTTCCCGTATAGGTCATTATAGAGTATTGAGTAGAGTTCCCTGTGCTATTCAGTAGGTCCTTATTAATTATCTGTCTTATATATAGTAGTGTGTATATGTCAATCCCAGTCTCCCAGTTTATCCCTCCAGCCCTTTCCCTCTCGGTAACCATAAGTTTGTTTTCTACATCTGTGACTCTCTCTCTGTTTTGTAAATAGGTTCATTTGTACCAGTTTTTTAGATTTCACATGTATGTCATACAAAATTTCTCTTTCTCTAACTTACTTCACTCTGTATGACAGTCTCTAGATGCATCTACGTCTCTACAAATGACCCAAGTTCGTCCCTTTTTATGGCTGAGTAGTATTCCATTGTATATATGTACCACATCTTCTTTATCTATTCATCTGTTGATGGACATTTAGGTTGCTTCCATGTCCTGGCTACTGTGAATAGTGCTTGCAGTGAACATTGGGGTACACTGTGGGATGTTTAGTAGCATCGTTGGCCTCTACCCACTAAATGTCAGTAGTCGCCCCCAGTTACGACAGCTAGAATCTCTCCAGACATTGCCAGATGTCTCTTGGGGGGCAAAATCAGTGTTGGTTAAGAGCCACTGTCCAAGATTAAGGAAGGTGGAAGGGAAATGTGGGAGGATGGGGGTTCTGGGTTGACCATCACTTACGAAACATCGTGTGCCAGGCAAGTTGCAAACAATGTCTCTCGTTCACCAACAGGAATTCTAGGATCGTCTGCATTGTCCTAGGAGACACTAGGACTCAGAGAAGGAACGAAAACTCTATGGTCACTAACATAGTAAGTGTCAGAAGAGGGATTCAAATCCAGGTCCATCTGGAGCAAAGCCCATGCCGTCCCATCACTTCCTCACACAGTTTTCTGCAGGTTCAGGGCATTTTAGTTCTTTTTAGGAACAAAGGAAACTCACACAATGAGGATTAAATTGGTTTCAGAGCTTTTTGAGGCCACTAGTGTGAGTGTCTACCTGTAAAATATCAACCAAATAAAACAAAAAAACACTTCTTTGCAGCAAAGTATAACTGAGTAAGTAGAACATTACTTTGTTGCGAAAGAGGTTACATTCTGGTGTCTTTACCCTTGAACTTTCTCAGATCTCAGAAGAATGGCAAAAATTCCCATGTGACAAAGAGTAATTTCATCATCTTTTAAAAATATTCCACCACAGTATCCCCCCTGGTTTCTGTAAGGACTGGTACCAATGTGATTTTCAAATATGTTTACAGTATATAAGCAAAGAATTGTGTATCTGAGATGATAAACATTTTAGTGTTCCTGTTTTAATCCACTATAGGTGCAGGAAATTTGAACGGATAATAGAATGTCATTTGTTAGTGCAATAATTGCTTTTTAAGAATTTTGGAAATCCTGATTGGAAGTGGAATATGGGACTGAATCATTTGGTGTGGAGATAAGCTCGTCAGGGACCTTGGTATTGCGATGTAATTAGCTTCATCTGCACGCGACTGCTGAGGCGGGTTACAGCATTTGTTCACTTAACGCCGTCCATTTCGGATGCCTCTCAGTTCACATCATTAATAAGTAGTTAGATGTGTCGGCCCATTAAGTGATTTTAAGGGAGAATTTATTTGAACCTGTCATAAGCTATCTTAGTATGTCCTAGAAAATTGTGATCTAAAGCATCGTCTGTTACAAACGTCACCTAAAACAACCTATGACATAATTTTCGACCATGTTCCTTGGAGCAAGAAAGCATATTATAAAAATGAAATGTAGGTGTTGAACGTGTCATAGTCCCTTAGGAAAATATGACAGCACTTCCTATGGTAAAAGTCGGTCTCAGGAATAATTTCTGCTGCTGGCCGAGAGCCCAGACAGGTGTAGCTGCAATACAGAGTGATTAGTGGGTCCTCAGCCTCCCTGTCTCTCTTTTGAAGGCCCAAACTCTCTTGTCAAATTTAACCATGTCTTGAATCAAATCAGTGTTTGGAAAATTATAACCGTGAATGAAAAGAAAGGGAGATACACAATCCTGCAGTTCTCAAATATGAGTAAATAGGCCCGACCGGACCACCCCCAGTGATTTACTTCCTAAGGAGGTGGAAGATGAGAAGTTAAAAAGCTGTGGGTTTGAGTGAAGTAAAAGTAATATATATTCAGCAATTTAAATCTTTTTTAATAAAATAGACCACTAATAAGAACCTGCTGTATAGCACAGGGAACTCCACTTCGCTGGAACAGTGGAAACTAACACGACATTGTAAAACAACGCCACCCCAGTTAAAAAATAAATAAATCTCTTTCTCAAAGGCTGCGAGTAGTGTGTTGTTTAAATTTCCCAGTTCTAAGGTGCGGGGTTCCCTGGCCCCGCTGTCCCCTTCGGTTCTGGGGAAGAGTCAGTGAGTTCACGGTGTCAATACTAAGCCTTTGGCGCAGTCCTGGGCAGTTAGTAAGTGCTCAGTAAATGGTAGCTGCTGTTAGTTCAGCTCTTCCGGTGCAACCCTGACCCCTCCTGCCAACTAAAATCCACTGCCGAAATTCCATGGGAGCGGACGCAGGCTTCTGGGGAGCATAAACACCGCGCAGCCTGGAGCTCTTAAGGTATTAAGTGCTCAACAAGGAGCGCATTTAGTGAGGACCTGAGCAAAGGGGGGAGGCCGACACTCAACGGTGCCAAACTGACTCAGCAGATTGGGGTTCCGGGGAGGTTAGGAGAGCAACAAGACATTTGTATGTCAAGGTGTCTCGAATGTTGCTAGTGTGCATGGGAATTATCTGGGGATTTTGTTAAGATGCCTGTTGGGATTCGGCGGGCATTTCTGGGGGGTGGAGGGTGGAGGGGAGTGGGAGCCTGCGTTTAACCCGGTTCCCAGGTGGTGCTGATGGTGCGAGCCCGGGACCGCACTTTGGAAAGCAAGGCTTTCTTGAAGGACTTAAAAAGCAGTCTTCCTGGCCCTTCTTTTGTTCCCTGCCTGTCCTCAGCACCTGTTGCATGTGTGGTCAGAATAGCAGGGATTCTCATAACCCGGCCCCAGCCCTCGGCCAGGATCCCGGGTGACCCAGGCAAACACACACTCCTTCAGGGTCACGGGCAGGTTACTGAGTCAAGACTGCCAGAGCCCGCCACGCCGTTTTCCTCCCCTCCCCCAGACCCGGGACTAATCTTGGAGCTTCTCAGTAATAACAAAGCCAGCAGCAGAGTGAGTCAAGACCATTTCAAAGCAGAGTTTTTCTTGTTTGGCAATTACCTAATTTCAAAATGCGATTCACAGATTTGCAAGATCCCCTGTGTGTGGAAACAAACCGCTTCTCCTGAAAGATGATTAAAAGCAAGATTCCCCCCCCCCGCCCCGCAAAACACACACACACGCACACACACGGAGACTGGAGGAGACTGGAAAATTAAATGAGCGGCAGTACGGAGGTCCCTAGTCCCACGCTCACGGTTGGAGGCATGTAAATGATATTTCAATAAACGTCCACGTGCGCGCGCGCGCGCGCGCATGCGCACACGCCCGCAGCGGAGAATCTGGTTCTAATTACTTGTACTTTGGTTGAACTTTGGCGTTTCCTTTGACTTTCTCCCTAACGTATGAGAGCTGTGGGCCTTGCGATCCTGCAGTGAATCCGCAGAAAAAGTGGGGGGGAAATCCAGACCGGCTCTCCTCCGTGCCAACAAAAATGAAACCCAGCTAAATGTTGTGACCAAATGCAACACTTTGCTAGTCTCCGTTAATTAGCTGAAATTACTCCCTCCCACCGGGTCCCGGAGCTCAGGGCTCAAAATTCCCCCGGGGCCGTGCAGGAAATGCCTTTTGCTTTACAACTTTTTCTTTTAAGGCTCTTTTACCCAGAGAGTGCATTAAAATGCTGTCTTAATCATCGAAAGTTCTAGAGAAAAGGCAGGGCTTTCATTATGCAGGATGCCTGCCTGACCGCCTCTAAAATCCTGAAGTCTGTCAGCATGGCTTAGCCCGCCATAAATTAGTTCTCACAAAGAAAAACATAGTATACTGGGCCTTCTCTTAAAAATGTTATCTGCTACTTAATCTAACCTTTAGAAAAATGCCAAGCATGTTAGGAATTGTGAAGGGCGCTATTGTTAGAGGCTTTCCGTGTGTTTAAGTGACACTCAGGTGTGTTGTAACAACAAGAACATTTATACTGTGTTTTCTCAGGTGAGTTAATTTGCAAGTGCCAAGTCTTCTTAACAGGCAACAACATTATTATTATTATTATTATTATTTTGCTTTTATTTTGGGAGTGAATTAAACCCCCAGAGTTGTGGCAGTGTTTAAGAAGGCTGTGTCACTTGGGAGTGCCGGTATTCTGCTTTTGTGCGGTGTCTCGGTCGGTGGAGAGTTCCTCTGGTTTGCTTTTGTTTTGTCTGCAAACAGCCTTCGAGTTTATAGAGTCCTTCAGAGCAGTGCTTCTCAGAGTGCCAGCTGCGGCCCCGGCCAGTTGCTCTGCGGCCCACTGCCAGTACTCGAGGAGATAGGGCAGCCGTGAGAGCCAATGCTTAGAAACTTGTACAGAAATTTGGCAGAGGAATTTTACGTCTATAAGATCCTTTTTTTTCCCTCCTTAAGTTGTAGCTTGTGTTTTGAGCATCTTTTTCTTAATTCCTTTTTTCTGGAGATTCATTTTGAGTGTCTTAGTGATTTGTTTTTATTGATTTTATCAATCTATGAGAAAAAAAAAAAAAGGTCCTTTACCATCGATAGTCTGAAAACCACTAATTTAAAGCAAATGGCTTCCTCCCTACCCCGGAATTCTGCTGCTGGTTGCTGGTCTGGACCACACTTTGAGGAGCATTAGTTTAAAGGCAAACAAGACCTGTAATGAATTTTTCGGCAAGGAAGGTGCCCTAGTGACAGCCACCTTTGAGTTGCGGGGTTGGAGAGGTTTAAAATATGGGCTGGAAGCTTCTGTCAGTGCAGGTTTTGGATCGCTGTCTCCTTTGGCCAGTGGGCAGCCCAGAGAAGCCCCCTCAGCGCTTCTGGTGCTGACTCTCCTCTGGGCAGGAACCCATGGAGCCGAACATCTATCTCGCCCGGGCAACAGAAGTTCCTGTCTTGGCCATTCCCTGACAAACGAGGCAGCGCATCTGGTTAGCAGTTTGGATGCCACCTTGGAGGCTGCTGCTTGTTGGGGATGCAGTCACTAAACAAAACTCAATAAGACAATAAGTAAGCAAGGAAATAAATAAATGCAGGAGGCAAAAAGCAGATCTGAATTAGTCCTCAAAGACTGCTTTTCCCTGAACTGAAATCACGACAGGATGGCTGGAGTGCGGTTGTTTTCTTAAATGACACAAGCCTCTTTTCCCCCCTGGGAAGTCTAAAAACTGCTTTCTTGGCCTGCCTGAGATCGCTGAATGAGCTAATACAGGACACGTTGTCTGCTGGGCCTGCAGGGTTTTTGAGCAAAAAATTCATCATTCCATAGACTGATTGTGCTTGCCTGGAATAAGGCACAAAATGTTTGACGTCTCTCAAGGGTATTTGATGAATCTAACTCTCATTTAAAGGGACTAATAGATTATTGATTTAAGCAGGACGACAGCGAACAGACCAACGGCAGGCACTCTGTAGTTGTCTTTATTGCCAGAACTGACTCGCGAAGGGGGCCCTGGGCTATCCCCCTGCCTTGTTTCCCACTGTCTTTGGGGAGGCAGTGACAGGGGCACCAAAGGGCAAGAGGAGCACTAATAAACTTGGCCAAAGTATGTTTTTGCTACATTACCAAAAAGGCCAGAGGTTGCATTGAAGTTCAAATCTGCTTTTCTACTGATGCCATATCCTGGTTGTAATCCTAGAACTTGTGTTGGCATGTTTGCTTAAAGCTAGCTTTGGCAATCTGACGGTACCACGGAGATTTTTCTTGTTTGCTTTGCATTGTTCTCAGTGTCACGGGCCACACAGAGGAAATGAAGGACCAACGATGATCTATTTTGAGGGGATATTTGAATATATATAGTCAAATAGTTAATGCTTTACCACCAATGGGAAAATTTTTCCAAAGATGATTATTTCTTGTCATATATAAGTCTTTTCTATATATGTTTGTCTGGGATGCACATGTGGCATTTGTAGGATTCGCGTTACAAACCACAATAGACGGAATCAATTCATCCTTCAAAACACAGCCTGGTCACCTCCTCTGGGAAGCCTCCCTTGATTTCTCTGAGCTGAATAAGGCTTATAGCCCTCTCTGTCAAATCTTATCATATGCGTGTTTCCCAAACTGCTGCAATTTGGATTCACCTGGGAATACGTTTTTAAAAACACTGATGCCTGGCTCCCACTCGCAGGCATTCTGCCATAATAGGTCTAAGATACAATCTAAGCATTAGGATGTTTAAAAGCTCCCCAGGGGGCTTCCCTGGTGGCGCAGTGATTGAGAGTCCGCCTGCCGATGCAGGGGACGCGGGTTCGTGCCCTGGTCCGGGAGGATCCCGCATGCCACAGAGCAGCTGGGCCTGTGAGCCATGGCCGCTGAGCCTGCGTATCCGGAGCCTGTGCTCCGCCACGGGAGAGGCCACAACAGTGAGAGGCCCGCGTACTGAAAAAAAAAAAAAAAAAAAAAAAGCTCCCCAGGTAGTTCTAACATACAGCCAAGTTTGAGAACCAGTGTATTATATTCTAGTTGTTGGTTTACTCTCTATTAGGCCAAACTTGATAAGGCTAAGGGAGTATACCACATACTGTCCATAGCGTGTAACACACACTTGGTATGTTATAGTCAGGGAATTAAATGTTTTAACACACCGGGCTTCCCTGGTGGCGCAGTGGTTAAGAATCCGCCTGCCAATGCAGGGGACACTGGGCCCTGGTCCGGGAAGATCCCACATGCCACAACTAATCCCGTGCGCCACAACTACTGAGCCTGCGCTCTAGAGCCTGCGCACCACAGCTGCTGAGCCCGCATGCCACAACTACTGAAGCCTGCGTGCACCTAGAGCCAGTGCTCTGCAACAAGAGAAGACACCGCAATGAGAAGCCCGCACACCGCAACAAAGAGTAGCCCCCGCTCGCCGCAACTAGAGAAAGCCCGCACGCAGCAATGAAGACCCAACGCAGCCAAAATAAATAAATAAATAAATAAGTTTATAAGAAGAAAAAAGATTGAACATACCAACATCCATTGTACAAATATGGGAAAACACTGCTAGTGAAATAACCACAGCCTTAATAAAAGTCCAGAGCCCTCGCTATTGATTGCTTCCAAATAGAACATTTTCATCCGTACACCTGTTGAGGGAAAGTTTTCTGATTCACTCCTTGGTTATAAGTGACTCTCATCTATAGAAAAAGGCTTTCGATTCTGAGGTCTCCCCGCTTGCATGTGTTTTGCCTCAGTTTCTCGGGGATTAGATTGCCTGCAGTTCAGTTTCCTCTCTTTGGGAGGGGGAGATGCTGGACCCCCTCAGTACATGGATTTGAAGCTGCATATTTATGGAAATTACCACCCACGTTTGAAATTCAGGGCATAGCTCTGACAGCTGAATCCAGACCTAACAGAATTCTATTTACAACCTTCCTAGACAAGCCAGATTAGCTGTTCTACACGAGCCAGTAGAACATGAAAATACACTCTCCCCACATTGCACACAATGCGGGATTGCTCCTTGTGGTGACAGCACAGCTCGGTCCCTAGGGGGGAAGTAGAGGCACACAAATAAAACCAATCAGAAAGTTCTGGGAGGCGTTTAGGGGAGAACTCACTTGTGCTGATATTAGGAGCGTAAATTGACACAGCCTTTCTAGAACTCACAACGTATTCTTAAATAGCCATAACTTTTGAACTAATAATTCCACTTCTGAGAACTTAGCCTAAGGAAATAGTCAGAGATGTGCTGAGATTAGCTACAAAGATATTCATCATAATGGAATGTTTTGCGGGAAAAATATTTATTGACAAGGAAACAAACTCATGACACAGTAAGTTAAACAAAGTCCCAGAGTCTGCAGTATAATTCCACTTTTTAAGGTAAACAAACCGACCAAAAACATTTATATGCATAGTAAAATGTTTTGAAGGGTAGATGCCAAGATAACAGTAATTTTCTCTGAATGAAAGGATTGTGAGTAATTCTGCGTGTGTTTTCTTAGTTTTTTTTTTTTTTCAGGGCTCCAGAAGCATTTAATTTTTTAACATCTCTGAAATCAGGCTGTGTCTCACAAGCATTGATGGGTCATAATTTAATTGGCAGTACTTTTTTGTCTTTCTTAGTGATACATAGAATAACATGCATTTTATAATCTATGGTGACTCAGGATCAGTGACACCCAGTAATAACAATAGTCACAAGAGCAGTAGCAGCATCTTAGATTTTTTTATTGCAATACAGTTGGTGTACAATATTATATAAGGTACAGGTGACAATATAGTGCTTTACAATTTTTAAAGGTTATACTCCATTTATAGTTATTATAAAATATTGGCTCTATTCCCCGTGTTGTATCCTTGTTGCTTATTTTATATTGTTTTCTTAGATTTCTAACAAAGCAATGTATTGTTTTGTACTGCTTTCTTGTCGATGCCATTAAGACTCATTTGCTTTCAGTGAAGCTGATTGGTTTAGGGGGAGGCATGCTTTTGCTTTTGTAGCTTGGTAGCTGATCTGAAGAGCTCTCGTGACATCTTCGATGCCCACCTTCCTGTACAGCCCTTGCCACAACTGTGCTGAGCTACCCAGTCAAGACGGTACTAGATTTATCTACTAGACCTGCCCAACTCTAATGAATTCATTCCAAGATTCTTCTGAATTATGACAATAATAATTATAGCTGATTCTATTCCAAAGGGATAATTAATTAATTTTAAAGGAAGCCAATGAGTATGTGACAGCTAGTTGGTTTCTAATTTTACCATTTAACAACTTAGAAGGGCCCTTAGGGCTTGGAATGAAGACAAATAAGGAAAAGGGGAAAAGCTCATGTATTAATTCAACAAATATTTATTGATTCTCCACCTACTATGTGTCACCGCCTCTTCTAGGCCTGGAACAAAGTTGTAAACAATTCATCTGAGTTCCTTGGTTTTACAAGACCCATACTTGGGGGGGAGTAGCACGGGTAGAATATAAAGTTGTACACAAACAGACTTTCTAAATTTAGACACTAGTTTAATAAAATAAAATGAGATATAGTGACCAGAAATGGGAAGGGGCCTTTTATTTAGAAAAGTCACCCGTGAGGAGGTGACATTTGCTCTAAGATCTAAGAGAGAAAAGGGACTAGACGTGTGAAGGTCTGAGAATTTCCAGGTAGGGAGAATGGTCAGCACAATACCCGTAAGTTGGTACGAGAGCTTGGCCTGTTCAAGAGATGGAACAGAAACCAAGCGTTTAGAAGTCAATAAATGAGGAGAGTCGTTGAATTCAGTGATGTTACCGAAGGCCCATATCCTGAAGAGCCGTGCGGGGCACAGCAAGGAGCCTGACTTTGCTCTCATCGGTGACTGCTGGAGCGTGTGAGGGCTCTGGGCAGGTAAGGGAGAGCGATTTTAACTTTGGAGCAGTTATCTGACTGTGCATGTGCAGAGGGGACCCTAGGCCGGAAGGCTGGGTACCGGGGGGCCAGTGCAGGAGCTTCTGCAGTAACTGAGGTGAGAGATGCTGCCGGGTTTCTGGGCTGGCCTGGCAGCAAGATCTCAGACAAGGATGGATTGACAGTATGTGTACGGGGTAGAGCTGACTCGCTGAAAGTTTGGCTATCGAACAATCCAGTGGGTAGAATAGCTAATCTGGGAGATGGTGAACAGTGGAACAACTGGAAATTTTATACTCTGGGAAATATGCTGTGTATTGTAAAGTGATTGGAGGTTGGAAGATTCTGGAACATTATTTGACCGCTTTCAGCCCCTCCCTTCCCCACTTCCTCATCCTTTATGAGCAGTTTTGCCTGTTACAGGAATAGGGCCAGGTCTTGCTTTGACATTGAGCATAAATCTGGAGAGTAGGGATGGGAGAATACCTGGATCTTAAGTTCTATCAATTCCTATTCCTCTTGGATTTTGGGTGGTTAAATAATGAGATGGGGGGTCGCGTATCTGTAAGTCTAGAATGAAGAGCAATGTCAGGCTGTGCCATCATTAATGTAATGCAGTGCTTTTCAAACATTAAGTGTACATTCAGTCACCTGGGGGTTTGGTTAAGATGTAGATCTGACTCCTTGGACTTGAGCTGGGGCCTGTGATACTGCGTTTTCTAATAAGCTCTGACGTGGTGCTGGCGCTCCTGGTCCAAGGGGGGCTCTGAGTAGCAAAGGTCTCACCTCCACTGCTGTTAGTGAAGCTCAGCTCTGGCCGCGTGCTGACGGCCCTTTCCGTGTCCTTGTTGAATGGCTGCTTTGGGCATTTTCTTCCTTTGTCCTAAGGAAAGTTCCTTTTGGTTAAGTGAGAGACAGAGGTCAAGCAGGTCATTTCAGAGACTCTAATGGAACTGGAAGCTGGGGGGGAACAAGAGTCGAAAGAGCTCTGGGTGTGCAGTGAACGTCTGACTTTGTGTCTTGGCTTTACCACTGCCCAGCTGGTCTTGGACAAGTCACTGCAGTCCTTGAGTTTCTGTTTCTCTTGAGGGTAAAATGGTGATAAAATCATCTCCCTCACGGTGCCACGGTGCTCTGCAAACGAGAGAGGCATACGGGATTGCTTTGTAAACTGTCAATACCACGTTAGAGTCAGGATCGCCCTGCAGTGCCTACGCTGGCAGCTCTTTGTGTGGGCCTATCCTTGCTATGTTATTGCTGAATTGGGGGCAGAGGCCTATGAACTCACTGGTGAAAAAGCAACGAACTGAAATACGCTTTCTCTTTTTCCTCCCCCTTCCCATCTCCACCGCAGCGATTGAAACACAGAGCACCAGCTCCGAGGAACTGGTCCCGAGCCCTCCGTCTCCACTTCCTCCCCCTCGGGTGTACAAGCCCTGCTTCGTCTGCCAGGACAAGTCATCGGGGTACCACTATGGGGTCAGCGCCTGCGAGGGGTGTAAGGTGAGTGCCCAGCTCCAGAACTGGGCTGCTTTGATATCTTGTCACGTCACCTCCAATCGGTGTGGTGCTCTGGGTTGTGTGTGATGGTTTTGTTTCTTCCTTAGAGCTCGTTAGTTAGTTCAGAAACTTCTGCAAATGTCTGATGGGAGCCAAATGTTCCAGGGCCCTTAAAATAACCCGTAACAGTTCTTTTCAGGTCGCAAGAGCCTTTTGAAGGCGTCCTGAAAAGCATCCCCTATTTCTCTTTAGAACATGCCGTCTGGTGTCTTTGTAGTTTTATTTCATTTTTAAATATGACTGACAATCCCCTGAATCAACTTGCAGAGAATCCAAGGTTGAAATGGGGATTTATCTTCTGGCTGTTTCCTCAGCCCTGTGGCCTTTGAATCACAGTTTGACTTTCAGCCTGTGGGGACTTGCTACTGTGTGTGCGTGCATCATAAATTCAGGGGAGCTGGATTTAAAATTCCAGCCTGCAGAGTCGTGGAGGCTGAACATGTGTCAGAGAGTCTATGTGGCTGCTTTGAATCAAACTAGACGATCGTAATCGAGTCCAACAGGCTTAATTAAGTGAAAGAGCTTCTTATTTTTTTTAAAGAGAGAAAAGAAACAAAGAATGACTTCACAGGCAAATCCAACTCATCCACAGACAGTCTTTCAAAGGATCTTTGGCTGTCTTGAGCCAGCCCTTCCCTAAATAACACGGCTTCTCTCTGTTCCTGCCGATGGCAGTTCAGGTGTGCTGTTTTTTGGGTTTTTTTTTCCAGGTGTGCTGTTTATGCATCAAAACTGCATGATGCATTGATCACTGCAGACACGTTGGAGCATTACAGCCTCCTTCCCCGCCCCCAGCTGCTCCAAGGCAATTTGTATTTAGCTGGGCAGAGTTAGCACTTACTGTGTGCATGGGTCAGGAGCTAGTCCTCAAAAGGAATGGCTTGAAACCACAGCCTTTTTATTTTATTTTTTTTAACTTTTTATTTTATATCGGAGTACAGTTGATTCACAACATCGTGTTCGTTGCAGGTGTACAGCAAAGTGGTTCAGTTATATGTATACACACATCTATTCTTTCTCAGATTCTTTTTCCATTTAGGTGGTTACATCATATTGAGCAGAGTTCCCTGTGCTGTACAGGAGGTCCTTGTTGTTGAAACCACAACTGTTAATCTGGCTTACAACTCATGGGCCGGTGCTCTCGGCCAGATTCCTCTGGGGGTTTCGTGTGGTCCTAGCCATGCTCCACACGGGCCAGGTCCGCCACAGGTTAGCTGGTGGGCTCTGCTTCTGAGGGTGCTGCAGGTTGGTGGGGGGCCTCTCATCCTGTCGGGCTGGCCCCAGTTATTTGCAGGCAGGGTTCCAAAAGAGAGAGTCGGGCTACACAAGTCCTCCGGAGGCTCGGAAGGGACACACTCTTGCTTCTGACACATTCCAAAGCAGGTCAGAAGGCCAGTCCGTACTCAACAGGCGAGAACATAAACTCAACTTCTTAGCAGGAGGAGCTACGAAGTCCCAAGAGGCGGGAACACAGGGGGAGGACAGCTGGGGCCGTTTTTGCATTCGGTCTCCCGCCCAGCACGTCTGATGGCCTGGGAACACAGAGTGGACCAGGACCTGGGACCCGGGACCCCAGCTGCACCTCACACAGAGCCTGGCACATCCTGGGTGCTGAAAGATACAGCTTGAAGAACCGCCTGAGTGTCAGCCCCTCAAAGAAATTATGCGAGGTTTCCTTCCATTTCGAATCATTTGAATACACATGAATTTGTTTACAGGGTGAGGCCGGTTTCGAGAAGTTCACACAGCCTTAGGAATACCTCTTCCTCCGGGGTAGCCTCAGATATGGTGGTAGCCTCAGATATGGTGGTCAAGGAAGAGAACACGGCAACCGGTTGGCAGCTGGATAAAAAGCAAAGCATCTGTGCATCTAATTAGTGCTTTATTATTGGCAACCCCTCGCTGAACCCACTTAAATTTATCCTGAGATCTGGGAAGGTTTCAGCAGAATCCCAGTTCACTCCATCCATTTGTTGTGCAATCCATAAATAAATGATTTTCTAGTGCTCATTTGGAAGTTAAATGAAAAGACACTCCTTTATTTCAAAAAACTTTGTCATCTCATGACCAGAAACCTTAATGAGGAATGTTATAACTCAGTTTACCTGCTCCTTTTATGTCCTGGGAAAAGAAATTATCCAGCGTGTCTTCTCGTGCCAGATCCTAAGCCCTACCTACATATTAAGCAGTTTCACACTCTGTAAAGTACAAACTGTTTTAATCACCTCTTAGTCAGCTAATTCCCTGACCTCTTGTTTTAATGTGGGATTCTGTCTCTTTTTAGGAAAAACCCCAACAAAAACAAAACTCGGAGCAGCACAAGCAACTTTGATGAACTTGGTAAAGCTGTTCAGAGTCCTATTGGGGTGTACCTTTTTAATAAAGAACTATAAGCCCAGTAAAGTCAGATGAGCCTGCCAACCAGTTGTTCCAACTAAAGGGTTTTTGAACTATGGGTGGGTCTCTGAAAACGTGGACTGGCTTTCCCCCTGGTTCTTGAGAAAGACTGGTCTGCATTTTGGCTTGCTGGGAAAACGTGACAAAATTCATAGAACTGAAAAACATGAGAAAACAAAAGTATAATGTGACAGCCAAAGGAAAAAATATATAACTTTAAAAAAATTAAATATAACTTTTGTTATCATTTTAATAATTACCAACACAATGCAGAATTTATTGTATAAAAAAATAGAACATTAAAATAACCATAGTTCTAGCCTGGGAGAAAAACCCCTGTTAAACCTGTTTTTCTATTAGTATGTGCATATTGTTATTTTTGGTGTTTTTTTACAAGGATAGAATTTTATGTTGTATACTGGTTTTAACTTTCTTTTTAAATTTAATAATCTTTCATGACCAAAATTTAAACAACTGCATAGTTTTTATGGCTATGCCATTAATGTTGTGGTTTATGGTTATATCATAATATATTTCATGAATCCCCTGTTGTACAATTGAGGTGTTCTCAGTGTTTCTCTACTATAAATAATGCTTTAATAAATAGCCTTTATGTTTATCTCTGATAGTTTACTTAGGATAAATTAGTAGAAGTGGAATTTCTAAGTCAATGGCTCTGTACATTTTTAAGGCTTAAACAAAGTGCCAGGATGCCCTCTAAAAGAGGTATATCAATGTAAGCTCTGTTAGTCTGTAAGGAGTTAGTATTATTGAAGACTATCTGTTAGAACTCTCTCCCTGTGATTATGAGGTAACAAATCAAGAAACAACTTCTCTTCAGGAATTCTGCCTATCTTTAGTTTGGTTGTTTATAATGGGCCCCAGGCATGATACCATTTTGGGCTACCAGCAGATACACCATGGGCCCCCAGTTGACCTATAAGGGCTGGCCCATCCTTTGGCTGGAGATCAAAGATCACTTCTCTGGGCTGGGAGCCCCTGCTGTAAAGTAGGATTCCCAAACAGAACCCAATTTACATCTTTAAAAAGGAGTATCCACAGTAGCTTCCGCCTGTCCTGACCAGAATGACCGTATTGACTATTGTTTGGGGAAGAGAATGTTCTATCTCCCTAGGGACCAAGCTGCAGTATCAGCCTCAGAATTTAATGAATGGGTTGTGGGCTACCTCTGGGAATGGCCAGTGGCTGCTGTGTTGACACAGCATCACCATGGCATCATAACCACTAGCTGTACCATAGTGATGTCCCGCTAGGGGATTTCCAGCTAAACAGGACAAATGGCAAATTTTTATAGGGGACAAAGGGTACATAAAATGAACATATGGTGTAGTTAGCTAAGAAGGTTTAATGATATAAAGTAATAAAGCTGATTTTCAGGTGTCTTTAAGAGACAATCTCCTTGCTCATAGCTAGAATTTATGCACAGTTTTGGCCTTTATCCTATTTACATTTCCATTTTTGTAGCTTTCAAAGAGTATGGAATCTAGAGTGAGAATACCAGGATTTGAATCCTAGCTAGGCTACTTGCTAGTTTTGTGACCTTGGGCAAGCATCTTTCATTCTCTGTGTCGCTCTCTTTTCTCAGTTGGAAAAATGGAGATAATAATACCACCTACCATCTAATATTGTTGTGAGGATAAAATGAGTTACTATAGAGCATATACTTGGCACATAGTAAGTGGTATATCTGCTTAGTTATTGTTTGTACTGTCATGAACTTATTATAATTACTTTTGCACACAGTCATGTAACATTGGTTATAATCTCAGTATTCCTTCTTGTAATGTTCTTTCAGCAATTCCCTATTGCTTTGTGCCCAAATCAACACTGCCTCTTTCCTTCAAGACTCAGGTTAAGACCCAGCCATTGCGTGGAACCTCCCCTGATTACCTAGTACAGGAGTTGTTACAAATTGATTCTGTAAAGAGCCAGACAGTAAATAGTTTAGGCTTCAAAGGCCATATGGTTACTGTTACAGCTACTCAACTCTGCATTGCTGCATGAAAGGAGCCATACACAATATGTAAATGAATAGGCATGGCTGTGTTCCAATAAAACTTTATTTATAAAAACAAGCAGTGGACCATGTTTGGCCCTTGGGCCTAGTTTCCTGACCTCTGCAAAAGTACATGGTGATATGTCCTGTTTTTAGTTTCTAAAACTCAGAAGCTGATGGCCCAAAGCATTCACGCCAAAGGTAGCAGCAGCTGTTTCTGGTGGACGCTGGGCCTAGGACGGCTGCTCGCCATCCCTGCCTGCCCGGGCTCCATGGCAACAGCTTCAGGACCACTCTCCCTCTCAGTTGTTCCTCCAACTCTCATTCCTGCTCACCTCCCACCTCCTTGTCATCCAAAGCCAGAGATTAGCAATTTCCTTATACGTGAGCTACTTCCGGAAACACCTGGCACCTTACTTTGGAGGGGTTTGTGGGATGTATTTTATGATCTTCCATATCAGTTAGCTTTTCCTGCCTAACAAAAAGCTCTAATGCTTGTTGACTTAAAACAAATGGCACTTATTACTTGTTACAATTCTGCACAGAGCTTCTTGTCTGGGCTGGCTTGGCTTGGGCCAGGTGGGCCTAGGATGGCCTCACACACATGACCAGGGCCTTGACAGGATGGCTGGACCCTCTCCCCATGTTGCGGCTCCTCAGCCGTGAACCTAGCCTGCATTTGTTCATGTGGTGGTGGGCAGGTTCCCATCAGTAAGACAGGACAAGCACCAGTGTGCAAACCTTTGGTTGCATCACATTTGCTAATGTCCCATTGGCCCAGCGTGGTTAAGCCTGGATTCAGTGGGTAGAGAAGTGAACACCACCTCTTATGGGGAAAAGTGTCAGAGTCACCCTACAAAAGGGTGAGGATGCCAGAGCCAACATTTGATGACATACCTTCTTGTATTATGCCCTGATTTTGTGCAGAATTCTCTTCCAAAAACTGTATTCCAGGGCCACAGTGCTGGGTGCCAGAGATACAGCAGTGGATGTGACAGATAGGTTCCTTCTGGAACAAGGGCAGAAGACAGGCAAACAATTTAGAGTTGGAAGAAAATGAATAGGATGGTCTGGTAAAGAATAGTGGAGGGGAACCTGATTTGATAGGGAGGCAGTCCTAGAGCTCATGGCTGCAAAGGAGCCGGCTGTGTAATGGGGTATTTTAGGTCAGAAAGTGAACTTGGATTCTAGGGCCGTTTCTTCCCTTCTTTGTTGTGTCCATTAACTTCTCTGGGCTTCAACAAATCTGTGAAACGAAAGCAAATCCACAAGTTTGAACCCCGTCCTACGCCAAATGCAAACACTACAACAGTGAACCCAGTAAGTGCACTGATTTCTTGTTAGGAATAGCTTGTGTGGCGTGGGAGTCCCTGGTGTTTACAAGTCCGGGGTGAGTGGGTGGGGGGAGGAAAACACTGCTTTTGTTGGATACCTCCTCTGTACCAGGCATGGGGACATTTTATACTCATATTTCATTTAATTCTCACAACAGCCCTCCAGGGGGTTAGGCTTTCTGACCACCACTTAAAACATGAGAAAACTGAGGTTCAGAGAGGTTAAGGAACTTGGCCAAGGTCACACAGCTGGATTTCAATCCTAGTCTGTTTGGAAAATTCCTCCCTGCTTCAGCCACACTGAAACAGTGGGTAGGAAGCAGTGGTGTGTTGTGTTCCAGTTTGGGGGTTTCATGGGGCAACAGATGAAAAACAAAAACAGGTGGGAGTGTACTTCAAAAGAGAAACAACCCTATCGTCTTGATCATTTCATAAAAGAAATGACATTTTACATCAATAAGTAAAAGAAGGAAGAGCTTGCAAGGCAGTCTTTCCCAAGGAGGGACAGTTAACACGCGGGCTCCACCCATGGGCACACTCCCAAATGGTGCTGAGTCCTTGTTCTCTCCGCTTTGCCCTTGGTGGGTGGAAACTTCCCATCTCTGAGCCAGCGCCCAGCCCACGTGGGGAGCCCATGAGGCACAGAGGGATGCTTGATCGCGGTCACGCTGGTAGCCTGCTATTTAAAGCAGCCTTGAAGAGTGTAAACTCCACCAGCCCCCTCAGTCCCTCAGGGCTCATTTCATCCATTTTCTTATCCGCCTTTGTTTTCCTTGCCTCTGAAGAAGGAGGCTCTCATCTCCAGGACAGCATTCGGCCGCTGGGCTGGTTTGGGGTTTTTTTCCTGGCAGACAGCAAGTAGTATGCTCAGTACAAAGAGTTTTGCAATCAGGAAGATGGATGTCTGCACTTAATTTTAGAACTCCTATTAAATACTATAAACGTGCTCGGTGATTTTATTTGACCGAGGCCATTTAAGATGACATTGTTTTTTTGTTTTTAATCAGCATCCGTAAACATGAACATGATGCTCTGTTTGGAGACCATTCTGGGCCCTGCCCGCCCTTCACAGTTGCTTCTGCTTAGGGGTTTGCCGCAAGATCCAGTCCCAAGAACAATATAACACACTAAAGACAGTAACAAAAACAGGACCCTGTCTGCATGCTGCAGTAGCTAAAGCTGAATTATGAAACCTGCCATCAAGTTCATTATTTCAGTCCTTGAACCAAAAAGAGTAGGTCCCCTCATAGGCCCAAAGAACTGTCCTCCTTTATAAAACTGGCCAACAATGGAGAACTTATTTATTCTCTCATTGATCAGACACTTACCAAACACCTTCAATGAGACAAGCTCTAGGTACAGAAATTAAAAGTTTTTATGTATTTTGTTCCCAGTGTTGTGTCCCAGTGTTTAGAAAGTACATGGAACAGTGCCTGTTAAATAATAGGTACATAGTAGATATTTACTGAGTGAGAGGATGAGTGTATGTACGGGCAAGGAGAAGACAGTGCATGTGCCGTGACGGGTGCAGAGAAGGAGACTCGCATCCCTCTGACACTTCCAGGGAAGGCTTTACAGAAGAGGTGGTTTTATGGATGTGTGAGCATTTTCCAGATGAGGCAGGGGAGAGGAGCGTTCCAGGAAAACATTAAAGACTAATCTGAAAACAAGGGAACTTGGGATAGTCCGTGAAGAATTGCATGGAAATGTGGAAACTTATCCCTTCTCTTAAGGTTGGTTTTGCACAGCCCTGTGTAGGCATCTGGGGATCAGCGGGCATGAGAGATGCTCAGAAGGGCTCGCTGCTGTGTTTCCTCAGAGCAGCCTTCTTTGGCACCCTCATTAGGCCTTCTCTTTCACGTGTTCTGTTGTTCTCCTTTGTAGCACTTAACCCAGCTGTAGTTAACTTATTTTTTAATTAATTTTTATTGGAGTATGGTTGATTTACAATGTTGTGTTAGTTTCTGCTGTTCAGCAAAGTGAATCAGTTATACATATACACATATCTGCTCTTTTTTAGATTCTTTCCCCATAGAGGCCATTACAGAGTACTGAGTAGGGTTCCCTGTGCTGTACGGTAGGTCCTTGTTAGTTATCTATTTTATACATAGTAGTGTGTATATGTCAGTCCCAGTCTCCCAATTTACCCCTCCCCTCCCTTGCTCCTTGGTGACTGTAAGTTTGTTTTCTACATCTCTGACTCTGTTTCTGTTTTGTTTTTTTGTTTTTTTTAATAAACTTATTTATTTTTGGCTATGCTGGGTCTTCGTTTCTGTGCGAGGGCTTTCACTAGTTGCGGCGAGCGGGGGCCACTCTTCATCGCAGTGCGCAGGCCTCTCACTGTCGCGGCCTCTCCCGTTGCGGAGCACAGGCTCCAGACGCACAGGCTCAGTGGCCATGGCTCACGGGCCCAGCCCCTCTGCGGCAATGTGGGATCCTCCTGGACCAGGGCTCGAACCCGTGTCCCCTGCATTGGCAGGCGGACTCTCAACCACTGCACCACCCGGGAAGCCTCTCTGTTTATGTTTTGTAAATAAGTTCACTTGTATCATTTTTTTTAGGTTCCACATATAATCGATATCATATGATACTTGTCTTTCTCTGACTTACTTCACTCAGTATGACAGTCTCTAGGTCCATCCATGTCACTGCAAATGGCATTATTTCGTTCTTTTTTATGGCTGAGTCATGTGATTAACGTATTATTACAGAGCTGTTTGTTTGCTCCCAGCCTCCTCTGTCACACTGTAAACTGCAGGAAGACTGGGGCTGGTCTCTTGTCCGAGCTTTATTACCAATGCCTAGCATAGTGCTCTGTGCATAGTAGGGCCTGAATAAGTGTTTTTAATCATAAATTAGATCTAATTCTATAGTAATTAATATAGTAATAAGTGACATGTAATAAATCAGATTTAATTCTATGGTAGTGCACATAGTGGTATAATTTTATGTATTCTATCTAATTATATAATGAATTGCATCTAAATATATAGGGTTTGTGATTATATATTCATGAACATTTTAATGAAATTTGTGAACAGGACAAGGCCTTGGGTGGCCAAAATCCAGCTCATTTCCTTAGTAATTTCTGCTTTTCGCCTCAAGGTTAGCCCTTCACTGCAAATGATATGTTCTTTTTGATACCGTCTTGAAGCGAACTCTTAAGGATTATCAACTAGATCGATATACTCAAAAATACCGTGGGCTGTTAGTGCTTTAAAAAAAATAAGAATCTCAGCATCTACAATCTACCTTCATATCTAGAAACATCAAGACAGCTGAAATGACAGTCTGGCTATTTCTAGTTTTAGTTCCTACAGAAGGAGAAAACACTTCTGCTGCTGGACAAATGTTGTTCTAACTTGAGAAATCATTTTGGATTGAAAAAGCAGGAAAAATCTGTCTTTTTTTTCCTTCTGATATAGGAATAAACAGGAAGTGGAGGGTGAATTCTGAATTCTCCTGCAGTCCTATATTTTTTTCCCCATGTTGGCTGAGTGAGAATAGTTTATTTAATTTGGTGGCTTTACGTGGTTTATAAATTTTTTAACAGTTACAAGTTCATAAATGCTTGTTTAAATTACTTTGCCTGCTTGTTGTTTAAAAATATCTAGAACACTCTCATTTGCTGTTTTTTTTAAACAAGCCTCAAGTCTGTAATTTTTGGTACAGCTTTCTCCCTTTGTCATACAGTAGAGAAACAAGCTCCGATATTCATAATTAACCTGTTGACTTGAAAATGGCTTACTCCCAATGATGTCCCAAGTGTATGTTTCAAGGAGTTTTGGTCAGTGAAAAAAATTAGCAAAAAGTCAACAATGTTTCTGACTTAAAGCAAGTGTGGAGCCACCAGGGTTTGGGGGGCACGAAATAAGTTACTTTTACAAAATTCCTAGAGACCATCATCTAAAAATGAATTGTGACAATGTATTACAATTTCACCAAACAAAAACAAGAATGTATTTTTCTCAGAGAAATAAAAGTATATGGCTTGGGGTTTCCTGAGAGTGATAGAAATTATGACAGAAAATCATTTCTGTTTAAATAGATTTTACACCATCATAAGTTATGATTTAGTTACTTTGGGGAGATGAGTGTTTCTGCCATCTCCCTAAGCCTTTACTGGAGAGGTTAAATAGGGAGATTTCAATTCTGTATTTCCTTCTCCTGGTTGAAGTCTTGGAAAGAAGTCATGACGAGTGGAATCACCTGGCAAGGGCACTCCTGTTTTGTTTTGTTTTTTAATTGAATTTTTATTTTATATTGGGGTATAGTTGATTTACAATGTTGTGTTAGTTTCAGGTGTACAGCAAAGTCATTCAGTTATACATATACAAGTATCTATTCTTTTTCAGATTCTTTTCCCATATAAATTATTACAGAATACTGAGCAGAGTTCCCTGTGCTCTATAGCAGGTCCTTGCTGGTTATCTATATATCGTAGTGTGTGTATGTTAATCCCCAACTCCTATTTTATCCCCTCTCCACCTATCCCCTTTGGTAACAAGGGCGCTTCTGTTTTGCCAGCCCCTGTATTGCTCTTCCCGAGGCCAAGGCTATGCATCCCTTGTCTGCCCTCTCTGTATGGTTGCCTCTCTCCTCACCTGCAGACCTGTATAAAATTACAGAAAAAGGAAAAATACCTCACACTTATACTGCCTCTAAGTGTTTCTAAAGCACTTTCACTTTATGGAATTCAATTCAGCTGAGCTTTGCTGCAGTTAGGAAAAAGCCCTCCAAAATGTGCCATGTTTGGTACAGAATTTCTTCGTCAGGTAACCGTTCAAGGCCTGTGTCCCCGGCTGGTCCCTCCTCTCTTGCACACAGTGAGTAGGAAGGCAGGCTGCTGCCTAGCATCCACTAGGCCCTTAGCTGCATCTGATTCCTGCTGGCAGACTGGGAAGGAGAGCACAGGGGAGGGCAGGGGAAAGCCAGTCCTGGG
The DNA here is from genome assembly GCF_964341445.2 of Mesoplodon mirus. Taxonomy (NCBI): domain Eukaryota; kingdom Metazoa; phylum Chordata; class Mammalia; order Artiodactyla; family Ziphiidae; genus Mesoplodon; species Mesoplodon mirus. The sequence goes on along the minus strand of NC_138982.1, from coordinate 21,588,787 downwards.
GGGCGCACAGAGCACTGTCAGGACCCAGTCGCAGCACCAAGCCAGCTGCAGGAGATGGAGTCTAGCCATGAGCTTGGGGACAGACCAATGGTTAGCGATGGGAACGCAATAGTGAATTTAGTGGAGAGCTGAGCGTTCCTGCCTTAGGTGTTTTATTTGATCCTCATAAAAATTAGAGAAGTAGATGGAAGAGGTTTTTTTTAACTTCCATTTCACAGGTGAGAAAAACGCACCAATCTACCATTCACGTCCTTGATTTGGAATCTGTTGCTGATCCTGACACGGTTACTGTGGAAACCAGCAAGGGCTCATTATACAGTTGTTCCCGTAATTTTCCCTGAATCTCATCAAACTATCTTTTCAAGTCTATGATCCTAAACATCTTCATTCCCTAGTATGTTCGGTTTTGACATTTTGAGAGACCGGGAAGGCCTTCCCCAGTAGAGGGAGGCCTTTATCAGGGGTTCGACTGCAGTGTCAGCCCACAAGGCAGAAATCACATGTAGCCAGAATGACCCCAGAAAACCCCTTCGGCAAGCAGACGGCTGGAGATGGACACACGGCTCCCATGAAGGCAACAAAGCCACTTCTCCCTCCAGCTTTGGAAGATTGCTAGCCCTTCTGTGGAGCACCGTGTGAGATAGTTTTCTGTTTTCGTGTTGTACCAAAAACATGCGTCCTTAAGCACAAGAGTCATACGAGCACAACACAATGCTCGCAGCACGGAAATCACACATCTCTCTAGCCATTTCCTTGTTTCTGAGTTTCTTTCATCATAATAGTTTCCTTGGGATTGGAATTCCTCTTGTGCCTTTTATGAGCTGTGTCTTTTTTTTTTTTTTGGTTCAGTATTTTTCCGCTTCAGAAGGGTGGCTAGATATGTCCAATGGATAAGCAATGCCAGAATGGGGGAAAGTTGTGTTTTCTGGACCCTAGAACTCATCCCTGAAAAATATCTAGAAAGGGGGATAAAAATTGGCGTGCATCTCCTGCCCGCACAATGCTCGCATTGTCTGGGGTGCAGGGGAAAGGCTGGGTTCTGGCAGCCCTGCCCCATTAGAGCCTTGTTCCTTGTCCCATATTGAAAAGATGACATTCCTTTGCTAGCAACGTCCTGCCCGGATTTCTGGCACCAGTTCTGTGGCCGGCACTGTCGCCTGGGGCATTTTTGTTTGGGTTGGTTTTGTTTTATTTGAAAAGCAGCAAAGTGCAGGCTGCATAAGTGTACAAGGTGGAACTGTTTTTATAGAGCTTGTCGTCCGACTTCTCAGTACAGTCAAGGTGGCCTGTCTGCCAGGGTGTCTGCTTCCTATTCACTAGTGTCAAAATGTGAGAAGGCACATACAGTAAATTTAACTTATTAGCTTGTTCTCAGGTGTTGCTGAGACAGCCCTTGGGTTTTAATGTGGGCCCCCTCCTCCCTCTCGGGATTTCATGTAATGCTCCATTTATAACAGAGATCAGTGGATATGCAGAGTAAATATTCCAATAAAGAAAAGCAAAATCTTCAGTGACCCTCTCAGTTCTGCTTCCATGGAGGCTTTTTCTGTGCCTAGAAAAAAAATAATAATAATCCTTTATATCGGCTGCAGCTCTGAACTGGAGCATGTAAAATGTACTTCTCAGGGTCTGTGAGCCTTAAAATAATGAGCGCTGGAAAAATGTGAGGTAGGTCAGTGAGGGGGAGAAAACTTTGGTTTTATAAAGGATTTTCATGGTTAAACAAATTTGGAGAAACTAGAATGATCAAACAACCTGAGTTCTCCTCTGTGCTTTTGAATCTGAAAATAGCAGCATTCTCAGTACACAACACCACCATTCATACGGGCTGGAAAGTCCCCAAATCATGAAAATTATCCTGATTAGTCAAACCCAGCAGGGATCATCTGACTGCTCCTTAGGGAAATGAGAATTTCAGCGTGGATCTCACTTCTGCATTTTGTACTCAGACTGTAGACAAGCTCTGCTGCATCTGGGGACTTTGGCGTGTGGGCACACTTTCAGCCAAGAAAAACTTTTGAAGGCTGCTGCCCTTGTTTACATTACTCCTCATTAACATAAAGAATTCGTCTCAGAATAATAGAATTTTGAGGAGGGCATTTTTTTTTTTTTGATATTTATTGGTTTCCACAGGCATGTCCTGCTGTGTTAGATGCTCCTTCAACTGGTTGGTCCCCTAAGTTAGAAAATGTATAGACCCAGTACTCCATGAGATGTCTTTTGATGGCTTCTATTCCACTTGAATGCACAATATATCATGTTTACGATCTCATCAAAAACACTATGCTAAAATGCTTGAATAGCTCTTAGTACGTTTGTTGAATTGAACTGTGACAGAAAAACTATGACAGTTATTAGTCCAATGCCAGAAATTATGGGAGAGGGTGTTAGAAATCGATTCCACTAATTCTGGTTATTTGCCCCAAAATGGAATCAAATGTAAAATTCCTCATCCATTTGTATTTTGGTCTTAAATTATTTCCTGCTTTAAGAGTTAGGTGGGAAATATGTTCTGTTTAAATGAGTATTTGGTGCTAATTCTTGCCTGTTGACCAAAAATTTGAGCCTCATGTATATATTATACATACAGATATAGAACTTATTTCTGTAAATATTTGTGGCAGGTAGGATTCTGCACAAAATTGTGAATTATATCAAAGCCTAAAAGGGTCTAATTGTCACCACTAGATATATTTGGTTTTAAACCCAAATAATGAAGTTATTTCTTTCACTACACCACGTATGGGATGTTTGCACAGGGTTAATATCATGGACCCGGTGGTTTAAGAAACCCAAAAGAGAATGTTTTAATTAGTAAATCTAGGTCAGCATCCCTTTACTCTTTGATTCTGTCCCATCCATCTTATTCTTTATGAGCCCTGGGCCGCAGAAATAGTATTCCTGGGACTTCCCTGGCGGTCCAGTGGTTAGGACTCTGCGCTTCCACTGCAGGGGGCCCGGGTTTGATCCCTGGTTGGGGAACTGAGATCCTGCGAGCCACGTGGCACAGCCAGAAAAAAAGAAGAAAGAAAGAAATAGTATTCCTGTTCTCTACAGTGCACACTATTAGAAATAAGAGCATTGGAGGAGAGATGAGGATGGTGACCTCCGAGGAGCTCACCTGTGCCTATGTTACGCCCAGGTGGGTGGGCCACCGTCAGTTACTTTAGCCACGCCCCCGTAACACAGGTAGAAACTAAAGGAGAGTGATGTTTACGTATTTTAGCAACTTATTTTGTTTTACGTATTTATTTTTAAATATTTTTAATTATTAATTTTTTTGGCTGCGTTGGGTCTTCGTTGCTGCACACGGGCTTTCTCTAGTTGCGGCGAGCGGGGGCTACTCTTTGTTGTGATGCACGGGCTTCTCACTGTGGTGGCTTCTCTTGTCGCAGAGCACGGGCTCTAGGTGCACAGGATTCAGTAGCCGCAGCACACGGGCTCAGTAGTTGTGGCTCGCGAGCTCTAGAGCGCAGGCTCAGTAGTTGTGGCGCACGGGCCTAGTTGCTCTGCGGCATGTGGGGTCTTCCCGGACCAGAGCTCGAACCTGTGTCCCCTGCATTGTCAGGCAGATTCTTAACCACTGTGCCACCAGGGAAGCCCCTAGCAACTTACTGTAAAATATTAAAGCTGAAATTCCTACAAGGACATATAAAAATAATGTAAATAAAATAGAAAAAAATGCTTTAGGTACATTTGTGAAACTTGCTATGCTTGTAACACTTGTTTCTTTTTCTTCAAGCCTCCTGGGAGCAGGAAGCGTTGTGGGTAGGTGTGGTTCTGAGGCCCTGCTGGGATGCAGACCGCCTGTCTTCTCCCATCACGAAGGTCCTCTGTCTTATGGCCCTCCCAAGTCCAGTGGAAGGAAATGCAGCCCTGTTATGTGTCCAGGAGAAGGGGGTGAGCAGTGTTGGTGGCATCGCTAGTGTTCACCCCTCAGCTTTGAGAACCGCCACCACCGTTTCTTTTCCGTAGTTGTGTGGTTCTCAGTGTGGTTGCCTCATACATATGGTTGGTATGTCTGGCTGTGTTCCCACGCAGTGGAGGATGCGTTCCCTGCCCATCCGTATCACACACTACTGGGCCCTTGGGAAGGGGTTTGTGTAAAACCCCTTGGGTAAAAACACTCCATCTTGTCTGTGCCTTCTATTTTTTTAATGCCATTCTTCTCTGCCAAAAATGTTCCCAAGTCCCTTAAGCATACTTCCCAGGACAGATTTAGGAACAAATTTATGTCTCACCCAAAGTTGCCTCTCTCTGGACTGCATTTGCTTATACCATATCTGTCATTTTATTTTTCAGTAAGCTCCCCTGCCTCTCTGGGGAACTCCCCACATTGAAAGGCAGATGCTCTCCCTGTCTTTATATGAGAGACCCAGTCCTGGGCCTACAGCTGTCCCTTTTCTGTGGAATCGTCATGCCTTCCATGTGGCGTGTTGAGTCTTGGTTGAGTTGAAGCAGTGGCAGCCATCCTGACATGCCAGGGTTGCTGTAGTGGAACAGAGCTCCCTCTGTAGCACTTACTACTATTTGAGATTATTTCATTCATTGTCCACTTATTCACTGGTCTTCTCTTCCATTACTGTATAAATACCCTGAGACAGGGACTTTGTAAGTCTTGTCCTCTTGTGTATTTCCAGTGCCTACGACAGAGCTTGGCACGATGCAGGCACTCTGTAGATGTTCGTTGAATGAGTCTATAATAAACAAAATTGGAAGCGGGAAAGAAAAACCAACCAGGCTTAGAGCACAGTTGTGCCCCGTGGTTGTGTTAGCCCCTGCCCTGTAATAACTTGGACCGAAGGGGCACAGGGCGGAACAGAGGTTTCGGGTGATGCTGACTGAGTGTGTCCTAGCAGACAGGAAAGGAAGAGTGACCGTTTCAGGAGGTACCCTCACCCGTTGCGTTTTCATTTTCGGGAAGAGCGTTCTCCCCTGAGCACACAAGACCGTGCAGGGGTGTCCACCCCACTGTCCTGCTGTCTGTGCCTTGCCACCCTCTCCCACCCTGCTCCTGGCCTGGAACAGATGATGTAAGATCAATGCTTGGGCTCAGATTCCCACCCCATGAGATAGATGGTGTGTTCGTGTCTGCCAAGGGTGACTGTTTTCTTATCAATTATTAAGGTCGCTTCTTAGCCTCGCGTTGAACTGGTTTTGAATTTCAAATATTGGTCATTTCCCATTCGTCATATACACCAGTAAGATAACAGATGCCTTCCTTTCATTATGAAAAATCCTGTAATGACTAACAAGTACGGGGCATACCACAGTGAGGATTTATGAATACAGTATCTCCTTCCTTTATAGAACACATTTATTGTGTAGGTAAGACAGAGAAGGGAGAATCCCTTCTTCCTTAGGGTTTAATTTCTAAAATAAGTGCATGCAGTAAAAATTGCATAGGGTTAAAGTGACCCTTAATCATCCAAACAGTATGTTCCAGTTACCAGTGCTACACAGCAAGCCATCGCACATGTGAGAGGCATAAAACGACATTTCTTGTTTTGCTCACAGACTCTGTGAGTCAGGAATGTAGCCAGGACACGGTGGGGATGGCTTGTCTGGGCCTCCACTGAGAAGACAGCGTCTTCAGTGCCTGAGGTCTGGGATTTGGAACCCTTTGAAGGCAGCTTCAGTTTTACATCTGGTGGTTGGTGCTGCTTGTTGCCTAGGACCTCGGCCGGGGCTCTGGCCCAGGGCCCTGACACGGAGCTTCTCAGTGTGGCTTGAGCTTCCTCACAAGACGGTGATCTCAGAGTAGTCAGACGTATTACATGGTGGCTCAGAGGTCCCGAAGACAAGGGGGAAGCCCAGCGGCCTTTTATTCCTACTCTTGGAAGTCCCAAGTGTCCCTTCTGTCAAATTCTTCTGGTTATAGCAGTCACAAACCCACCGAGATTCAGGGGACGGGACATAACACCCTCCTCTCGTGGCGGTAGAGCCCAGGTCAGTTGAGAAGAGCATCTGGGATGAAGGTAATCCCCTGTGGCCATCCTGGGGAAATCCAGCCTGCTGCAACCTGGGGTCTGGTCTGAACCACAGTTAGATGGCTCTCTCTCCGGTTGAAGAAGCCAGGTGAAGTGGGTGGCTTGTTCTTAGGAGCCTGTTGTAGGAAAAGGATGCCTCTTTATGCACTAGGAAGACTCATGGCTGACTTTGAAAAGGGGGACCCCAGAGAGACTAGGGCCCCGTGGGGTCCATCACCAGTCTTGCACTTCAGGGCATGCACCCCCTGAGCTCAACGGCAGGTTGGTGTTTGGCTACCACCCACCTTGAAGCTGCTGTGAGTGGGTTCTTACTTCACAGGTAACTAAGAAAAATGATGTACACTTAGGGTGTACATAATGCCTGTGTCAACAGAGAGGGGACAAAAGTAAATCCAGAAGGTCCAAGTGAGACCCAGCCTCGCCAGCTTCCTAGAAACAGGCTGCCTGCTCACCGCCCTGCCCTCTCGGGCTGTGTCAAGTCGTACGATTATTATCTTATTGATTCTAGGCGACTGAATGAATTTTGCTTTTATAAATGTGGGCTCTAATGTGAGATGTTCTCGTCCCTGTGCTTCCCGAGTTCCCTGCCAAGAGAGTTATTTATTCCTCGCTGGGCGTGCTATGCCTGTGCATGGTCAGGGTGCTGAACTCCCATTGACTTCGGCTGAAATTCTCTTGGCCTCAGTTTGGAAGTTGTCTATGGGCCTTTAATTACACCCTCTGGCAAAGGAGAAGGAGCGCTTGAAACATGCATAAATTCTGTACATATTTCCAAGGCTGGGCTGTTTAAAAAATGCTGTCTGTCTTTCTTCTTCTTTTTTTTTTTTCTCTTTGAACTTGGACATGAATTTTTATAAAGTACAGCATGTCAAGGGAAGGGCAGTGAGAAAATATGCAGGGGTATTTACTTAAAAGTTACTCGGCGTGTCCATCATGGTGTGTTCACTGGTTTTAGGGTGGTATACCGTATCATGAGATGAGAGGTGTTTTGCTTTATTTTAAATGGCTGCTTTTAAAAATCTCAACTTTGCTGTGCATAGTCTTATGCAACCCATGCCCCTCTCTGACCATAGTTTTTATTTTCCTTTTTCATATTTCCCGATAGATTAAATTTGTTCCTATTTCAAATTTAAACACAAAACTGTGAAATATGCTGAATTTTGTTTGAATCCTTATAAGTAACTGAGTACTCACAGTGACTTTTTAAAGTATCAGATGTCATGGGTTTTAAGGAGATCTGTAGAATGCTGAACTGTTTCTGATGGCTTTTAACTGTGAAGCAGAATTGTGAGATCCTGGAAATCTGCAGGTCCCTTACTTGGCTTCATGGGGTTACCACCTACCAAGCCTGAGCTATCTCTGTAAAGGAGGCTGGACTATCCCTGACTGCAGAATTCACAGGCTGTGTTAATTGCACTGTATGTTTCCACCCCTGCACTGCTGGACATTTTAAAGAAGCCACATGGAAGTGACATAGACTGATCTGACTTCCTCTCCCTACCCCCTTCATGCCTTACCAGCAGTGCAGCGACCAGGGAGCTGGTAAAGAACTTTAAAGGCCCACATACTGACCATATTCCTGAATCGCAAATGGTTGGTTGTATTCTTTGGAAAAGAGAGATTTGTATACTTCACAGCAAGCTCAGTCTTGGTGAGATGGAATATTGCAGTCCTGTGGTTCCTGCATCCCCTCAGCCTGAGCTAGTGATTTCCTCTGGCCTGGGAGTCATATCACCCAATTTGCAGGTTCCTCTTTTGTAGAAAAAGGAAAATAACATCTGAGTGTTAGGATTATTTGAGAAACATACACTGTCATGTGTACCCTGTGTTTCTTTAGTGAGAAAAGCACTTACCCTGTGCTGGACACATATTTTAACTCAGCTAACCCTCACCACGGCTCTCTTTGCAGGTGAGGCCCCAGCTTGCTTCACTTTCTCTTTACCTCTGATTCTCCACCAGTGACATGAGCCAGGTTAGATCCAAATGGGAGTTGAGGTCACTGACTTTCATCTTGAATATTTTCTGATTCATATTCCTTGAGAGGCAAGGATGCTTTTTGGTCATGTTTCATATCATTCTAGAGGTAAAAGTCACTACGTATTCCACTCTGTTTCATTGAGTTTAGGGTAAAAGGATGCCAGATCATTTTCTGCAAAAATTAACCCCATTAAGAAATTGTATGTACTTTTTCTTACTGGAGTTCGTTTTGCTATTGGAGTTGAGAATTTGGATGCCTTATGAGGAGGCAAGGAAGTGAATGATGCAGGCTAATTTGGGACAGTAGAGAGTGGGGGGGAGCCAGCAGCTGTCTTCTCATTGATTGCTCCCCTGTATCAATGGTGTTCGAGCTGTAGCATGGACCGGACGGCTTGTTAATCCATAGATCTCTGAGACCTGCCCTCAGAGTCTCAGATTCAGGTGGTCTGGGTGGCCCTGAGAGTCTGCATTTCTAACACACTCCTGGGTCATGTAGGGTGCTGGTCCAGGGACCACATTTCGAGAGTCACTGCCCTATGGGAATGGGGGACCAGCATTGCCTGGTTTTCTAGTATTTCAAGTGACTCTCTATTCCTTGAGGACTGTGGCTTTTTCAAGGTCTTTTCTGGTTCTCCTGACATTTCGCTACTGAAAAACACGCTCAGACCAGGCGAGGATTAGGCAAGAAAATATTAGGCAGAAACATCAAATCAATTTCTTTTGTAATTGAAATCTCCCACTTTTTAAATGTTGGCAACGAATGTGAAAGTTTTTAAACGACTGTGCTGGCCACCACTGAGCCAAAATAAACATATCTGTTGGCTCAATTCAGCGTACAGATGAGTAGTTTGCAAGTTCTGCTTTAGATGCTAAGAAGATACAATGGATGAGAAAGAAAGAATTCAGGTTTTTGAATGTCTTCTCTGCAGTTAAAAATATCATGAAAGGGCTTCCCTGGTGGCACAGTGGTTGAGAGTCTGCCTGCCGATGCAGGGGACACGCGCTCGTGCCCCGGTCCGGGAAGATGCCACATGCCGTGGAGCCGGTGTGCCCGTGAGCCATGGCCGCTGAGCCTGCGCGTCCGGAGCCTGTGCTCCGCAACGGGAGAGGCCACAACAGTGAGAGGCCCGTGTACCACAAAAAACAAACAAACAAACAAAAAATCATGAAAAACTTTAGCAGAGGAAAAGAAAAGCTAGTCAAGATACCTACTTTTATAACTGTCCTTTCCTTTTATAACTGGAAGGGAAAATCCATAAGCTGTTAAAATTATCAGATAGTTCCCTTGGTTAGGTGGATGCAGCCTGTGAGCCATGGTCCCTGTTGAAGCCTATTGGCCAGGGACAGGCCTAGTTCCTGTAAAGATCCTAGCAGGGCAATGTTGCTCTCATCCTCACCTCATCGTACCTGTGGTACCTCACAGGCTTTTTTCTGCATCTCTCCACCCACATCCAACTTACTTTCTTTCCTGGCCTCGCCTCACTTTTTGTTTCGGCTTCACTTGCACCTTTTGCCACTTCCAGTTGCGTTGTGAAATAATAATAATAGCAGCTATGGGCTCCCCTGGTGGCGCAGTGGTTAAGAATCCACCTGCGCAGGTGACACGGGTTCGATCCCTGGCCCGGAAGGATCCCACATGCTGCGGAGCAACTAAGCCCGTGCGCCACAACTACTGAGCCTGAGCTCTAGAGCCCGCGAGCCACAACTACTGAGCCTGTGCTCTAGAGCCCGCGAGCCACAACTACTGATGCCTGTACCCCTGGAGCCCGTGGTCCACAACAAGAGTAGCCACCGCAACGAGAAGCCCGTGCACCGCAACGAAGAGTAGCCCCCGCTCACCGCAACTAGAGAAAGCCCGCGTGCAGCAACGAAGACCCAAAGCAGCCTAAATAAATAAATAAATAAATAAATAAATAAATTTAAAGATATATATATAATAATAATAGCAGCTAATGTTTTTAAGCATTCATGCTCTTTTAGGCTGTTAACATATATTAGCTCATTCATTTTCCTAGCAACCCCCTGAGATAGAAAACATTACTATCCCCATTGTAAGATAAGAAAACATGGCACAGAGAGGTTGTGACTTGTCCAAGATGAACCACACAGTTACTATCAGGCAGAGATGGGACTTGAACCCAGGCCACTCAGCAACAAGACCCAAGCCCACAACCGCTAGACTGACTCTACGCTAAGGCTCCCAAGCCCTCGTGCTCCCTGTAGGACTTGGTCCAATGGGGAGGCTGAGCCCTACAACTCACAGAATCATTTCCACTTGCCCTCTATCTCCACATGAATGTGTGGCTCATCAAACCTTTATCTCAATAGAAATATGATTATGCACGGCACAAGGCCAGGTTTACTGCTCTTTGAAATGTCTGGAGTTGCCTGATGGGCCTCCTGCAGGACTGATTAGATCAAAAGCTTTACTTGATACAGTCTTTTAATAATAATCATTTTGGTCAATCACAGAGCATGTACTCAACCAAAAATCCCAGGCATCATTGTATTCAGGACTTATTGGGCTGGCCAAAAAGTGCCTTTGGTTTTTTTAAGTAAGAATAAAAGACACATTTTTCATTTTCACCAAGAACTTTATTGAGCAAAGTATTCACCCTTTTGTTCCACTACCTTCTGCCATTTTTCAGGCAACTTCATAATTCCATCTTCCCAAAACTTTTTATCTTTTTGAGCAAAGAACTGTTCCAGGTGCCTTTTACAGTCTTCCGGGGAATTGAAATTTTTTCCATTAAAAGAATTTTGTAAAGACTGAAATCAATGGAAATCCGAAGGTGCAATGTCTGGTGAATATGAAGGATGAATCAGAACTTCCCAGCCAAGCTGTATCAGTTTTTGCCTGGTCATCAAAGAAACATGCGGTCTTGCGTTATCCTGATGGAAGATTATGCGTTTTCTGTTGACTAATTCGGGACGCTTTTCATTGAGTGCTGCTTTCAGTTGGTCTAATTGGGAGCAGTACTTGTTGGAACTAATCAGTTGGTTTTCCGGAAGGAGCTCATAATAGAGGACTCCCTTCCAATCCCACCATATACTCAACATCACCTTCTTTGGATGAAGACTGGCCTTTGGTGTGGTTGGTCGTGGTTCATTTCACTTGCCCCACGATCCCTTCCTTTCCACATTATTGTACAGTATCCACTTTTCATCGCCCGTCACAGTTTGTTTTATTATTATTTTTTTAATTAATTAATTTTATTTTTGGCTGTTTTGGGTCTTCATTGCTGCGCACGGGCTTTCTCTATTGCAGCAAGCGGGGGCTACTCTTCGTTGTGATGCACAGGCTTCTCACTATGGTGGCTTCTCTTGCTGTGGAGCACGGGCTCTAGGCGCATGGACTTCAGTAATTGTGGCACGCCGGCTCAGTAGTTGTGGCGCACAGGCTTAGTTGTTCCGCACCATGTGGGATCTTCCCGGACCAGGGATCAAACCCATGTCCCTTGCATTGGCAGGTGGATTCTTAACCACTGTGCCACCAGGGAAGTCTCCACAATTTGTTTTAAATACGGAATGTTTTCATTATGTTTCAGTAGAGAATCCCATGTGGAAATATGGTCAAGAACGTTTTTTCACTTAGCTTAGGTGGAACCCAAACATCAAAGCGATTAACATAACCAAGCGGGTGCAAATGATTTTCACCTCTTGATTTGGATATTTTGAGTATGTCGACTATCTCCCGCGTGGTATAACATTGATTCTTCTCAATTAATGTCTCGATTTTATCGCTATTGATTTCAACTGGTCTGCCTGACCATGGAGCATCGTCCAGCAAGAAATCTCCAGCACGAAACTTCACAAACCACTTTTGACACATTCGATCAGTCACAGCACCTTTTCCATACACTGCATAAATCTTTCTGTGCATTTCAGTTGCGTTTTTACTTTCTTGAAATAATAAATCATAATATGCCAAAAAACTTGCTTTTTTTCTTCCATCTTCCATATCAAAATGGCTACACAAAAATTCACCAATTTTGATAAGTCGTTTTTAAAATGCACGCTGATATGACAGTTGTCACATACAGTCTAACAAAATTCTTTTGAATGAAGTTAAAGACAACTAAGTGGTACTAGAGCCATCTTATGGAAAAAACTGAATGAACATTTTGGCCAACCCAATACTAGACAAGCGCCATCCGATAAGAATATGATGCTAGCCACAATTTGAGCTAGATGTGTCACGTAAAGTGTCCTGGTAGCCATGTTTTCAAAAAGTAGAAAGAAGCAAGTGAAGTTAATTTCAAGAATATATGCTATCTAACTCCGTATCCAAAATATTATCATTTCAAAAGAACCATTGAAAGACTTTACATTATTTTTCATACTTAAGTCTTCCAAACTTGAAGTTACTTTAACACTTAGAACAATCTCAGTTTGGACCAGCCGCATTTCAAGTGCTTGGTAGCCACATGCAGCCAGTGGCTTCGGTGATAGATAGGACAGCACTGGGCCAAAGAGGTGTGGGAGCTACACACAAAGCCAGAAACTGTATGAGAAAACCCTGAAATGCCAAGTGCAGATGGGGGAGGGGCACAAGGCAGAAAAGAGTCAAGAAAGTATCTGGATACAGTTATTTTAAAGAAGTGACTTTGAAGGAAGATAATGGGAAACTTTGGGGAAATTTTACTAATTGGTGGAAAGTCTAGTTGAGAAAAAAAATATGCATATATATCCAGTCTTTACTGATTTATTTAATGAAGTTCATTTTTATTTGAAGCTAGGAAAAAAATTGCACATACCACAGCTGAGGATGTCAGATCATAATGAGAAAGAACTTCAGAAAGAATTATCTGAGGACCAGAGTTATTCCATTTGAGTGACTTAAAGCTTCTTGACCTCTAGACCCCTTTCAGTTTTCTAGATCAGAGGAGCATAATAAATTTTTAAAGCCTATTTCTTTCTTTTCTCGTAGCAAAAGAGTGTGGCTTCAGCTCTCAAAGAGGTTCGGATGGTGCAAAGGAAGCATTGCCTTTCTGAGGCTTGTTTTGGCAGTATGGGAAAAAAAAAACCCAAACCCAGAGATAAGGGCCAGGGAGACTGGAGGATGTGATTACCAGTAAAACTTCTCTGGATGCATCATGTCAGCAACACAAACTGTTCTCATTCTCCATGTTAGTTAGTGGCTAATCTAGAGATTGTACTGCCATTTGCTGATAGAGCACAGTTTAAAATATTTTATCATTAATGTGACAGGGAGTTGGATAAAGAAAATGAAGCGTGATTATAAAATGCTAATTATCATTCTCAAGTGCATATTGGGCACTCACAAATATTTGCAGCATAATTTGCTTTATTTATTATTTCAGTTTGGTTATAAATGTTAATTCAATTGCAGATGGTATGTTGGCAATTTACAGAGCCATAAAGTTATTTGGAAATCCTAATATTTTCAACCAAAATGTTCTGTTAGTGACTGATGGGCTAAATTAAAAAGCCCCTGCTCTTTAGAGTTAAATACATTAATTGTCAAGTAGGCTGTAGTGATTTCCAGATTCCTGCTAGCTCCATTAACTCCTTCAAGGAGTAGAGGGCATGATTTGTAACTTAGGGTGGGAATTTTCTTTATGAGAAAGGACGGGAGGAAGGAGGTTTTTGCCTACCACCCTCGTAATGTTTCAAGGCTGAGATATTTTTCACGTCTGGTTCATAGCACTAAAGACACATGCTTGAAGCCATATTTTCCCTGGACCACATCAGTGGTTTCAGAGACCCTGGTGTTGATAATTAGGTGGATTTGTGTGTGACTGTCTATTCGTGTGCGTCTGTGTGAGAGAGAGACAGAGATTGCATTTTCTCAGACCTCACTGATTACTTTAAAATAGACGTTACTTTTAGACCAGAGGTTGTCAAACTACAGGCCACAGGCTAAAGCTGGTCCACTGCCTGTTTTGGTACAGCTGAGAGCTAAGAATAGCTTTTGCATTTGAAAAAAATTATAAAAGAATATTTTATGACACATGAAAATGATATGAAATTCAGATTCAGTGTTCATGAATAAAGTTTTCTCGGAACACAGCCGTGCTGGCTCATTGATGAATTGTTTGTGCTGCTTTCAGTCAGCCATGGCTGGCCTGAGTTTTTGTAGCAGACACTGTATGGTTCACAGCCTAAAAAGTTTATATCTGGCCCTTTACGGAAGGACTCTGCCAACCCCTAGATTAGACTATCTAAGGGGTAGTTTCCAAAATAAAGCCTTAACCTTGTTTTTTTTAAAAAAAACCTCGGTTACAGAATTTATGAAACCATAAGAACTTTAGGAAGCAAATAGTTTAAAAACACAGCTCTTCATTTTTGAACGCTGGAGATTCTAAATGTGAGCCCCAGTTTCCTTCTTTTGTCTTGATGTTGGTAATTAAAAGTGACATTATATTACTAATGTAAATAATTTTGTGCTTTACATATACGCAATATGATCAAAACATTCTCTTTGCCCCCCAAATAAGGATAAAAGTAAAGATTGTTTTCTTTTATTACCAAATTAAAAACATAAATTAAGCCATGTTCCCGGATCATTCTATTTTTGTTAACAATTCAGGATGGTACATGGAAGCACAGTAATATCAGGAAATATGGTTCCCTTGTATTACTCGTTCGGGGAAATGTCATTCTTTACTAAGAAATACTGTGCTTAATTAATTCTTGCTCCTAGGAGGTCAACTTGGGGCACTCATTATGCCCTTAATTGGTGATATAAATCCTGAGAGCCCGGAGGAAAACATATTGCGTCGTGAGCGGTCTCTGGCCCTTCGGCGAGCGTGCACCAGTGCCGGCCCATCTCGGAGAGCGACAGTTTCTGGTTTGATGGCTTCGGGTCTGGCTGGACTGATGTTAGGTTGAAGGGTGAATGTGCAATAAGAGAAGAAATGCAATGACTTGTACCGGTGTTTTGCATTACACGGGAGACAACCCACTTTCTGACTTGGAAAAATGTGTTTCTTTGAACTCGGGTTTTTTGTATTAAATTATAGTCATTGTACGGCCCATCTGGAATCTCCTGCCAGGCCAAAAAATCATCTTACAGACATTAGCAAAAGGAAGTTAAATGTGATTTTTTTTAATTGTCTACTTTTCATTTCCAATTATTTTTTCCCTTTTATTGGAGAAAACAGATGGAAAGGAAGGCAGGAGCCTCTCCCTCTCCTGGTCCCTTTCGGGGCAGAGGTAAAACATTCCTGGCCTCTCTGCTCCCCTGGCATGCTGACTCGAGGTGATGACGGGCTGTCGAGATTCTAGGGATAACTGCTGGGAATGGGAAAGGCAAGAGTGCATTCTGAAGCTCCCACCGGATTGGAGCGGTGGGTTTGGAGGGTATGAACCGTGTGGGACCGACTTCGGGCTTTCAGCGAAGTGGTTCTTTTTGACAGTACGGACACGAAACTCACCAGCATCACACATGCTGCAGCTCATTTTTGCATCCTACTGTGGACTTGGTTAGCTTTCTGGGAGTTGTCTTTTTTGCTGGATATTGACTTAGTGCGAAAAAGACCCATGTCTGGGAGATGCTGGATCTCTTCATGTTTTTGCATCTTACCAAACCAGACCTATCCCACAAAAGGCATGGACCTGAGCTCATACAGGGGGACTCTCGGACGTGTGTTTCCTCATTCAGACTCCTGGAAATCTCAAACATCGGCGGTGGAAGACGCATAGAGATGATTTCAGATGTGTGAAGTGGAACCGCAAGACTCGCTCAGCAGTTTGCTCGGGTCCCAAAGTCAGTGAGAGGCAGAGTGGAAACTCCTCGTAGCCTGCCTCCTGGTGCTTTTTCTCTCAGCCATCCCTCTGCTCCGGCAGAGGTCGTTTTGTTACCTCCCAGGGTTCTTGGCCTCCTTAATCAGTAGAAGTTGACTAGAGGCCAGACAAGAAATTCAGGCAAGGCTTTACTGGGGCCCCTGCTGCAGCAGAGGGGAGTGAGAACAAGCAACAGGTTCCCTTGCTCACTCCCCAAGGGCGTCGAGCTGGTTCCTTATATGGGGTGAGGGTTGGGGTGTGTCTGGGGGTGGGGCCAGAGGTGTGGCTTAGGTGGTCTGCCCACCCTTTGGTGGTGTTGTGTGCAGGGGGCATGCGCAGTGCCCTGCTTTTGCTCCCGGCTCTTCAGAAGTGGCATTTGGGCTTTTGGTCTTTTTGTATCTTGTTGTCCATAATTTGCCCCCACTGTGCATGCACGCAGTTATTTTTAGTCCATTATGGTTTCTTTGTATTTTGTTTCTCAAGGAGACGTTTGTCCAGGTGCAAGCACTGCAGCAAAGGGTCCTAGGTCCCGGCTGCTGTCAGTTTGGCAAACTGAGTCATTGCCCCCATGCAACCCTGCATCCATCCAGATGAGCAAATGTTTCCCAGAAGCCAGGTCAGGCACTGGATGGGGTGCTGAGGATACACAAGAGTTGTAACAAGTCTTTCACTTAATAAACAACATCGGAATGTTTCTATAGTCATTATCTGTGGATTCGCCCAAACAAATTCCTGAGTTGCTGTGTTTGGAAGAGATATGTTAAATTCAGATAACGGTGAGACACTTTTTGACCACATACCGACGTATCCAGTACCCGTGGGCATTTCCTGATGACGGTCTTGGGGGTCGAAAGGGAGGAGAGGGATTAGGGCTCATTTTGAATGTCTAGTAATAAATCCTTGCGTCCTGTGTGCAGTCTTACTTCAATCAGGTTCCAGTCACAGATTTGTGAGTTATCTAAATATATTTTCATTGCTCTAACTGTTTTCTTCAGGTTAGGACAAGGTCTTCAAGCCTACCTAGCAATGATCTCATCTGATGCTTCTCATCTTAGGTCACACCTGAGATTTGGTGGAGGAGGTGGGGGAATGGGCGGGCCCCTTCTCACTCACATGTGATGGCTGCCTGTGTGTCGTTGGTGACATGTCACCGTTCCCTCAGCCGAGAGCTTCTTTAAGGAACCAGGCTCTGTCCTGCTCTCATTCATGTCCGACATGGTCACAGACACATTACAGACGAAAAGAGCTACTCCACGTTGCCCATCCTTAGCAGCGTGTTAAACGTATGTTAAACGTACATCCACTAAGTGGGTTATCTTGGCTTTAAGTGATAGACCTCATTGCCTCTCTGGTCCTCGGCATGAGAGACGGTGTCACCTAGCACTCTCCACTTTCAGCCGAGCAGATGAGGTATCAGCACAATTAAAAGTGAAAAATAATCGGTCTGCTTTGCCGGTAGTGAATGCTTACAGAACACACACTGATACAATAGATTTTAAATAATTCACGTTCGGCACTTTTTTCCTCAGTGTGTAAATGAGGACACCTAACGAGGAAGGGCGGCAGGACACTCTATCCTCCCCCCATTAAGATAACAAGATGAGGGGCCATGATTCAGGTCGGGATGTTTGTGGAACATCGTGCGGATAAAAACTAAAAGAGGTGACGCTCTGAAATGCTTCGGGTAAGCAAACTTGTAAAAGCCACTTGGAAACCTGAAATTACAGATTAATTCACAGTCTCCTTCTGAGGGGCTCCTGAAAGTCCTCTCCATTTTTCTGGCAGGATGAAAGCGCCACTCTTGTGCCATTGGCTGGTGTTTTCACAAGGTCCGGTCTAATGCCCACCGAGGTGTAATGCTCAGTCCTAATGTGCCTCTCGAAGCTTTGGGTGAACCAAGCAAACGTCAGGTGATATTAAAACAAGTGGACTTCCCTGGTGGTCCAGTGGTTAAGAATCTGCCTTCCAGTGCAAGGGATGTGGGTTTGATCCCTGGTCGGGGAACTAAGATCCCACATGCCACGGGGCACTAAGCCGCGCACCGCAACTACTGAGCCCGCATGGGAGCCTGTGTGCCACAACTAGAGAAGCCTGCATGCCTCAGCAAAAAGATCCCATGTGCCACAACTAAGACCCGTTGCAGCCAAATAAATAAAAATAAAATAAAGTAAAAAATTAAAAAAATAAAAAGAAACAGGAATTACTATATAACGTCTTATCGTCTTGCCCCCATAGACATGTTAAATGTCAAATTACCAGGATCACGTGATTCACAGCAGCTTTTCCAGCCCTGAGGGGTGGCTGGTCCAATCCTGAAGGACTTCACCCATAGCTCTAACTCCCACTGCCCCACAAATCCCTGAAGTCTAGCAACAGTGCAGTCCCGCAGAAACAGAACTGCTAAACTGTTAACAGAAAGTCATTCAGTCCTTCTGTGGTTACAGGTCAGTTGGTCATGATTTATGGGGGCCCAGCTCTTTTTCCTACTCCTGCCTGCATACATCTCCTAATTATTCATTTGAGAAAACTCTGGATAAAAATATCAATCCTGAGAACGTGTGTGTTCCAGGGAAGAAGGCCAGCCGTGGCCAAGGGAATGCTCAGTCCTGTTAGATCTAAGGAAAATAATTCCCAAATTCCATATAGAGGCAGCTGCTTAAGAGAGACTGGAGTTCTTTCAGATGAGTTCCAAATTAACACACCCATCCAAGTTATCTTCTTTGTCCTCCTGGAAAAAATTGGAAGGGTAAATGAAATTCCACCGAATGATTGTCCAAAGAGAGCAGAGTTGGGTGAAGCACCCCAGAGCTCCCAGGGATGCCTCGCTGGCGGGGAGCGTGGGACCCAACACCCATCCCCTGGGGCAGAGACCGCGCCACAAGCCCGCCCCAGACAGCAGAGCGTTGGGAGGCCAAGCGGAAAGTAGCCACTGAGGAGAAAAATGTCATTTTGATACAGGATATAGGAGAACATACAGCTTTCCACTCAAGCTGTGTGTTTCTTCAGTCTAAAGCCAGCAATTTTGGAAAATGAAGCTAAGAGTTTAAAAATAAGGGCTCTGTCAGGAAAAAATAAAATGTGTCCCCCTACATCCATTAGCTGCCTTTAATTGAAAACTGGAGAACAAGATGAACTAATTGGCAGCTACCTCTTTTCTGACCGGGACTGATATTCCCCTTCTCCCCCGTGTAGTCAGAAGGCTGATCCTCCGTTTGTCAACTCAGGTCAGGGATGAGACAGAAAAGCAGAGAAGTAACACTTAAAAAGTGAATCGTGTGTGTTTTGCCGAATTCCCCTCATCAGATAGGCACAGAACGCACACAAGTTAGGGCTCCGAGAGCAGCCGCTTCAGAAGCATGCTTTTACAACGTGGGGTGCTTGGGTGGGAGCCGTTATGTGCTGATTGCAGGCAAGTTCGTGCTGTTTAAGAGACCTTTACCTCTTGCACTGGGGACCTGCTCAATTTCAGATCTTGGCACCTGCTGACAAAATATTGCAACTTTAATTTTAAAGATCAAGAAAGAGGAGCTGGGGGTGAAATTTGAGCTGCTTTCTTACTAATTTGGAATAAGAAGGAAAGGAGGTTGGGATAAATCGTGAAGTTGGTATTGCTGTCTGAATTTATGATCCTGGAGTTTCACTGTTGAAAATATAACATCCTTTTTCCTTTTCCTTATGCTTAAAAAATTTTGACGGTTGTTATATTTATTGAATTTAAGTTTCCATGCTGATCTTTCTTTTCCTCCCTTTCCTTCTACGTGGAATCGCCATATGATACATAAAAAGCAAAATAACTTGCACCATGTTATTTTTTTATTGAAGTAGAGTTGATTTACAATGTTGTGCTAATTTCTGCTGTACACCATAGTGACTCAGTTATACATATATATATATATATGCCTTCTTTTTTATATTCTTTTCCATTGTGGTTTATCCCAGGATATTGGGTGTAGTTCCCTGTGCTCTACAGTAGGACCTTGTTGTTTATCCATCCTTTACATAGCAGTTTGCATCTACTAATGCCAAACTCCCACTCCATCCCTCCCCCATCTCCCCTCTCCCTTGGCAGCCACAAGTCTGTTCTCTATGTCTGTGGGTCTGTTTCTTTTTCACAGATAAGTTAATTTGTGTGACATATTTTAGATTCCACATACAAGTGATATCATATGGTCTTTGCTTTTCTCTGTCTGACTTACTTTACCTAGTATGATAATCTCTAGTTGCATCCGAGTTGCTGCCAATGGCATTATTTCATTCTTTCTATGGCTGAGTAATATTCCATTGTATACATGTGCCACATCTTCTCAATCCATTCATCTGTCGATGGACATTTAGGTTGTTTCCATGTCCTGGCTATTGTAAATAGATCTGCTATGAACATTGGGTGCACCACATTATTTTTTAATTAGAAAAGTTGCTTATGCTCCATCACAAAGATAATTAAGGTACTGCCTACAAAGGATTCTGTTTTGAGGAAGAAAGACATGAAGATCCGTCACTGCAGGACTGTGGAGTGAGTGTTGCCATAGGGTGTGCTGCTGTGTAGTAGGGGATTCACAGGTGCCTGACCCTCTCGGGGGCTGTATCATGAACTAAAGGGCAAGGCAGGGAAAGGACTTCTGAGTCATAGGGAACAGCATGAGTGAAGGCTTGGAGGAGAAAGAGGATGGTCTAGGTGTGGAGGCCTGGACAAAGGACACAGGCAACTTGGGGGCAGGAGGGCTCCAGACCGTTTCATTGATGAGCTCAGAGTTGAGAGGGTGGATTTGCGACAAGGTGTGTATCAGACCTCAGCCTAGAGTCACCATGGCTTTTCTCTATAAGGACAGAATCCATTTTGAGAGCTGGAGCTTAAGCAGTATCTTCTCCCCACCCTGTTAGTACGATCATTGCTCTGTCAGAGCAGCGTCTGTGGTGAAGAGAAGCAGAAGGCTACAGCCAATAAATGCCCGTTATTTTAACAGTTATCAGACTCTTGATGACTTACATGTGAAGGCCTGACCGACTTCCCTTCTCCTGCTTCCACGTCCTCTATGATTTCTTCCTTTTCACGTCAGATTCAGGACATAACCACATACAAAATAAGTGAGAAAAATTCCAGTAGAAGATCCCTGAATGGCCCTGAAAATTAAATTAACTTGGAAAAAGTACAAGAAATTTTGGTCCAGCATCTGTTTTCTTTTCTAATTTAGGTACCTCTTCGCATCACAGAACAAAACCAGTACATTCTAATTATTGGCGTCTGTGAAAGGCCTTTGAATTAGGTGATACCCAGAGTTGCTGGGAGATGTACATTGTCACCAGCCAGCATGTCATGGAGGAGCGAGTCCTGGCTTTGTCGATGGTGACGTGCTGCACACCAGACTTCTAAAAGTGATTTCAAAAATTCATCCTCCTCTGTGAAGAGCTTAAATATATTTGAGCGTGTTTTGGCTCGGTCTCCTTCTGCTTACCTTTCCCCCCCTCTTCAGTACAGATGAAGATCTTGAATTTGAGTCCAGATGAGATTTAGAAATTAATGTGCAAAGCAGCTGGGGTCTGCTAACTCCCAGGCTGTAGCTGAGGAGCTATTTTGGTGCATTTTTCTCAGTGAAAGAATTGAGAATTAAAAAACTTAAAATGCATTGGCTTCTTGCCCTGTTATATTTAGAGTAATCCTGATGATAAATCGGTAACTGTGGGTTTCATGGTGGAAGGGCACAAAATAACTGACCCAAGTAATCTAGAAAACAGATGTCTTTGGTTGGTTTAATGTAAATTCTCAAAACCAGATTTAAAGAAAGCTATGTGGAGCCCAGTGAAATCGTCCATTTTAGAGGGTTTTTTTCTCTCCTTCAGACTTTCTTTCTACCCTGTCTCAACTCAGATTCTTGAGAAGCGGGGAGGTGGTCCCCAAGATACTATATTTGTGATATTTATCCTGCTATACAGAAATTCTTTGGGTAACAGATTAACTGTTTGACCTCATATTCCTCACCTTCTTTCTACTTTACTCTTTATTTTGGTGGCTCCCAAGGGGGAGTGAGAAACATCTAGGACACATATGGCTGAGCTTCTGGATTCCCTCCTGAGATTGCACCTAAATATATGTGCTGTTTGGAAGGAAATTTTATCCAATTATGGAAAAGTTCTTGGTATTCTTCCTACTCCTCCCAGCGCCCTCCAAAGTCCCTTATCCAAGTGGGAAATAAAGCCCATTGTAAAACATCAAATACGTCCCGAATGGTTTTCCCTTCTGGCTCTTTCTGGAACCATCGAATTGCTCAAAACATCCCGAGGAGATCCTGGGGAGACTAAGTGTGATGGTGGTGGACTTGCTTAATTCTGTCTGACCAGCAATCTTACAACTAGCCTTCAGGTCAGCCAGAGGAAAAGAGAGGCTACCTAAGACTTCCAGGTCCTCACAGAGGAAGAAGGTTGGAAGCCTTTGCTGGAGATGGTATTCTGGAACCAGAGCTGGCTGCTTCATTTTCAGGACCCAGTACAAAACGAAAACTCTCACCTCTTGTTCAACAATGATTCAGAATTTCAAGACAACGACAGCAAGGCAGTAAACCTAGTACCCTTTTAGAACCGGGCTCTGTGTGACTACCCAGGCCACACGCTTGGGAAGCCAGCCCAGAGCAGATCCCTTCACTTTTTGAAAAACAGCCAGTTTAACCGGTAGTGTTTACTTGCCTTGTGAAACTCTCTCCTCCCAAATTTTGTTTGTGATTATTGGCCCCCAAACCTGATTGATCGGCTGCCTACCAGTCAGAATGGGGTTATAATAATCAGAGCTATATGATAGCTGGGCACTTTCAAAAACTCTTATTTTATCTAAGGTCATGTTTCAGAAATATAAAAAACCAGTTTTTTACCTAAATTAAAAGACATTTGTACCAATTAATCTCTTCTTATTTGTTGGTTCCCAGTTTATATTACCTGGTGGCATTTCTTCCCCAGATCATGTTCCTCTAAAATAAAGAACACTGTGGACTGAATGCAGTGGCCCCATGCCCTTCCTGGGACATGGAAGACTTTGGAGATTTAAACCTTGATCTCTGGTGTTGTGAGTTCAGGTTCACAGTTAAGAACACGGGCTGCCTTTGCCTTGGTATTCCCGGGGAGTTTTAATTAACTGGGGATTAGAAGGATTGAGAGCATTGGCCTCTGGGTCTAACAGGGGTTGAGCCCTCAGGGGTTCACCTGACAAAGTCCAGGAAAAGACCTTAATCACCCTCTTCTGGAAAGACTCATTCCCACAGAGATGATATTTTTGCTAAATCTGTAGTCTTCGCCTTCTTTAGAGATGAACCATATTTCTAGGCATCTCCCAAAATAAAGGTTCGCCTTTCTAACCTGGGCAGGAGTAAATGTGCTCAGGAAACTTCCAGTCCCAGGGCGTTGAAAGGAGAGAGTTAGGGCTGAAACGCATGGTCACGTGGAAGAACAGAAGGGACCCTTTCCCAGGGAGCAGGCGAGAGGCGCCGGGGAATAAGGGACCTTATAGAAGCCGAGGCTATCAGACCTTGGCGCTGTCCACCTTCACCACTGTCACCCATTCATCTTTACTAAATTTCCAAAAGTGGGACCTTCCCCTGGCGGGGATTTTATTTTTCTTTTAACAAAAAATAACTCTAAGCCTCTACCCTTTGGGACAACTTGACTTTCTAGTTTGGAGTAGGAATCTTACGTTGTTTTCCTTTCGTGGCTCAGAGTGGCCCCCCCGGCTCTACTGTCCAGTGTTCACCATGTCACATGCGTGCCCACCCTCCTTGCTGGGGAGGAAGCTCTCTGTCATCAAAATAGTGAGCTGTTTTTTTACTTTCTCCCTCTCACCATTGTCTTTCAGTGGGGTGAAAAGGTCTTCACTTTTCTCTTTCTTCCCCCAAATCTGGCTATTAATAACTTTTCAGACGTTGTCACGCATAGACTTCCACTCACTCGGGAGGGTGTTTTTTGTTTGTTTAAGGCAACGTGTTTCCTGGTCTGAAAGCCGTGTTTCCCAAAGTTGCTGTGATGGGATTATTCCACACTCACCTCCTCCTACTGGCAGCATCTCTGCTTCTGGCTGGAAATGGGAATTGCAGCTCTGCGCTGGCCTGGCCAGGACCTCGCCGTGCCGGCCTGGCTGGCCCGGGGCATGCCTCCCTGGGGTGGCCATCTGCGTATTACTCTTTGATTGAGATGGGGTTGAGATATAGTCTTCTTAATGATCGAGGAAAAACGACTAAGTAACACTCCTCACTTTTCTCTCTCTTCTCTCACTCAGGAAGGAGAAATTACCCTTTTGAACTTTGCGTGGGATAGAAATTAGCTCTGCAAAAGCCCAGTGCAAACAGATGTGCTTCCCACACTAGTTTTGGGGTGAATTTCTCCTGACCCGATGCTTTTTATGACAAATAAAGGGCCAAGTTGCCTTTTTTTAAAAAGGAAAAAAGTTTTTACTTAGTGCCTTTCTTCAAAGGATCTTGATGGTTTCTGAACTTGTTCAGCCCATAAATGGCTCTAAGGCAGCAAAGCAACTTCCATCCAAAACACCATGGTGTGAATTCTCAAAAGCAACTTTAGTTTGACAGTTGCACTGTCATTTCAGAAATCAAGGATTCTTGGGCTCCATTCCTGCTCAGGCCTGAGGGCAGGCTCTGGGTTTTAGGGATCTGTGTTGATACCCAGAGTTCACTGTCTGCTTCAGTATGCATGCAATTAATGCACGATGAAATCAGTGATGCACAGCTTCCTGAACCATCTGGGCAGAGTCTACCTCCGACCCGAGTCCTCTCCTGCACAGGAGAGCGAGTACTTTCCCAGCAAGCGCCTGGCGTGGCCTTCTTCATCTTCCCCCGTCTGCACGTCAGCCACGGTCCCAACTGTGTCACACACACATCCATCACTCACGACTCTACCGGCCCTGACCACTGGCCGTTCCCTGTCCTTTCTAACCCCAGCCTCTGCTCACCCATGATGCTCCTTGGGGGGAAATATTTTCTTTTAATTTTATTGGAGTATAATTGATTTACAGTGTTGTGTTTCAGATGTACAGCACAGTGATTCAGTTATACATACACATATATCCATCTTTTCCAGATTCTTTTCTCATATAGGTTATCACAGAGTATTGAGTAGAGTTCCCTGTGCTCTACGGTAGGTCCTTGTTGGTTGTCTTGCTGTTCAAATCCTACCCCTTCGTTAGCGCTGGGATCACGTGTTGACTCCTTTCTGACTCCTTTGAATACCTACGGCCTTCACTCAGTAAATAACTGCCGTGTGCCTACTCTGTGCCAGGCACTGTACTGGGCCCTTTTTCACTCTCTGCTTCCACACTGCTGGGCTCACTTGACTTAATGCTCCTGGTAGATTGAGGAGGGGCAGGACCAGGCCTTATCCATCTTTGTACGCCCCGGGAGAGCCCACCCCGGTTAATTGGCATTGAGTGAATGGATCAATATATGAATGAGTCTTTGGAATCATGAGGTTGTCTGCCCACAATAGCCCATGTTGTTCAGAGATTCAGAACAGTGTTCTGTCCTAGTTGGGAATCTTTATTTTAAACACAAAATGTATATTGGAAATTGTCCAGAAGAAAGCTTTGGAAAAAGATGTTTCGCCAGTAACTAAAGCTGCCATTCATGGGGCCCTTGCTATGTGCTGGTCATTGTGCTGACACTTTATATGTGTTCCCTGATTGAGTGCACTGAGTGATCCTATGAAGTAGGTACTTTATTATCCCCATTTTACGGATAAGGAAACTGAGGCCTTAGTGTAACTTGCTCAATATCATATAGTTAAGTGGTCGAGTCAGTGTTTAAATCCACGTGTACCCGAGCTACAGCCTATTCTTTTTTTTTTTTTTTTAATAAGCAACAGACATTTATTTCTCACGGTTCAGGAGGCTGTGAAGTCCAAGATCAAGGCACTTGGCAGATTCAGAGTTTTGTGAAGGCCTGCTTCCTGGACATCTGTCTTTTCCCTTTACCTTCACATGGGGGAGGAAGGGCCAAGCTAGCTCTCTGGGGTCTCTTTTATAAGGGCTCCACCCTCATAGCCCAAGTGCTTCCCAACGGCCCCACCTCTTCATACCATCACATTGGGCAACAGGCTTCAATGTAGGAATTTCGGGGGATACATTCAGTCTACAGCAGGGGAATTGCTCTGCATTGTAGGATATCTAACACCATCTCCAGCCTCTGTTCAGTAGGTGCCAGCAGCATACAGTATGATGTAAATATCACCTAGGGGGCAAAATCAGAGCCCGAAACAGTGTATTCCTACCTTACCAATTAGGGAACCCTCCTACACTGTGGGTGGGGTGTAAGTTGGTATAGCCACTAAGGAGAACAGTATGAAGGTTCCTTAAAAAACTAAAAATAGAGCTACCATATGATCCAGCAATCCCACTCCTGGGCATATATCCAGAGAAAACCATAATTCAAAAAGATACATGCACCCCTATGTTCATAGCAGCACTATTTACAATAGCCAAGACATGGAAGCGACCAAAATGTCCATTGACAGATGAATGGATAAAGAAAATGTGGTACATATATACAGTGGAATAGTACTCAGCCATAAAAAAGAACGAAATAATGCCATTTGTAGCCACTTGGATGGACCTAGAGATTATCATACTAAGTGAAATAAGTCAGACAGAGAAAGACAAATATCATACGATATTTATATGTGGAATCTAAAAAAAGGATACAAATGAACTTACTTACAAAACAAATAGAGTCACAGATATAGAAAACAAACTTAAGGTTACCAGTGGGAGAGAGAAATTGGGAGATTGGGATTGACATATACATACTACTATATATAAAATAGATAACTAATAAGGACCTACTGTATAGCACAGGGAACTCTACTCAATACTCTGTAATAACCTATATGGGAAAGGAATCTAAAAAAGAGTGGATATATGTATATGTATAACTGATTCACTTTGCTGTACACCTGAAACTAACACAACATTGTAAATCAACTATACTCCAATAAAAATGAATTTAAAAAATCTCAGCCCCACTCCATTTCTGTAAGGCAAGATATTATATATAATTATACATAATACACAAACTACAGGCATTTTTTTTTTTTTTTTTTTGCCATGTGGCTTGAAGGATCTTGGTTCCCTGACCAGGGATCAGACCTGTGCCCCCTGCAGTGGAAGCACAGAGTCTTAACCACTGGACCGCCAGGGAAGTCCCCAGGCAATTATTTTTCACAAAAATATTTTAAAGCCTAATTCTTAACCACTAGCCCACTATCTGAACCAACCAAAAAATCACCCCCTTTGGGAGAGGGTGAAAGATATTATATGTGATGATATCTGAAAACTAGAAGGTGAAACAGGGCCCATGAATGGGAGAAAAAATGATGAGAATCGGAGCAATGATTTGAGAGTATGAGAGGAGAGAAGGAGGCCCAACTTAATGTCATATCAAAATATGAAGAAGGAGTGAGATGAGTCACTTTTCTCCATGTCCTGTTTAGATTTGGGACATCTGACTAGTCCATCAAGGGAATTACGAATTGTAAGTAGTTAGGTATAGGAGGATATTTAGGTTTACAAGAGACATACCGTTCCTTCTGATTTAGGATTGTTTCTGTCCCATAGATAGTACGTTAGTTAGAACAATGGCACCTCATATCCCCAAGGGGAGACAGAAGAAATCTGAGCAGGATGTGGGCATTCCATGGTTATTGCTATGATGTGAAGCAAATGTTTCGCAAATGGCTGTAAGGCCTATGTGGCCTTCTCCACCAAGTGACTATTTTTTTTTTCTTTTTGGCTGGACCCCAGTTCTTTGATAGCAAGAGTAGAAGAGCCTGTGAGGTAAGAGAGGTTGAAAAATCCGTAGTTAGAAAACACTCGACCCAGTTTGTGATGCAGGTCTAGCTTCTTGATCTAGGTAGTTAGAGCATTAATTGTGTCACTTGCTTTGGCGATCTCCAACAATAGAAGTCACGCTTAAGCTGCAGAAACCATGATTAGGCAGCAGAAGGCAGGTTTCACCAAGTTAGCAGTTAACCAACAAAAGTTAATTAACAGATTAACCAACACAAATCATGGCTAACCAACAGAAGTCCTGATTGACTAACCTGATTACAACTCAGATCAGTGGGTCTTCTCCTAACCTCAGGGAAATCTGGATGCTTCCTTCCCGAAGTACACATATATCATCCTCAAGCAATACATTATCACTGAGGAATATTTTGTGGAATCAAGGTGTAGCTCATCCAGGACTATCGCTCTGGCTCTGTTTATAGCTGAGGATGTCCATTGTTCGTTCGTTCAGTCGACAGCTGTTTGTTGGATATCTGCCATGTGTCAGGTTCTGTCCCGGTCCTGGGGATATGCAGTTGATTTGTACCAATCCATTTGTACCAGGTGCTGAAATATTGAACTGTGTTCCTACCAGTTGTTGACTAACCATTGCCTTCAGTCTTTGTCTCCTTCCACCCAAGTCCACTGTGGTGAGTCCAGGGAAGACACATGAAGTCACTGTGGAGTCCCCATCTTGTCCACCCTAGTTCTGTGGAGCCGTCCCCCAAGCCCTTCCTTGTCCCCTGTCAGGGAGGCTGGAATCCCAGCAAGAAAGATGTCACACTTGGTGGTGCTTCTGTGACACCCAGTGGTGGAAATCTCTGAAGCCCATGGAACTCCTGAGGCTGTGACTGCTGGCCACAGACTGGACTTCCCCCACGATGGCCATGTAACCTCTGAAGTAGATGGTACTATTGATTAATATTTTAACTATCATACTCAGATAGGTGTGATGTAGAAGGAAAAGCAAAAGCCCAATGTTATCTAGAAGAGGAAGCATTCATGTGTGCTTGGATCAGTCAGAGAAGGCTTCCTGGGTGAGGTGACATAACATCTTCAAAACCTGTTAGAAGTTTTCTGTGTTTACTGGGAAAAAAGGATGTTTCTGGAAAGTGAAAGAGGAAACTCGTGGCACCAGCAACCCTAGGCTTGGTGTCAGAAAACCAGGCCCTCAGACTTCCTGATGACCAGCAACCATGAGCCAGGATTGACACTCCAGCCTCCATCCGGTCACAGATACCTGCCCCAGGTCCCCACAGAGGTGTGGTGAGGTCTCCACTCCAAGATAAAGGTGACACCATCTGAAAGCCCTCTTGTTGGTGTCTTTTAAGCCCCAGGCTAGTCCCAACAAATCGCAGTTTTTTTTTTAAATTTTTTTATTGAAGTAGAGTTGATTTACAACGTTGTGTGTTAATTTCTGCTGTACAGCAAAGTGATTCAGTTATACACATATATACATTCTTTTTCATATTCCTTTCCATGATGGTTTATCCCAGGATATTGAATACAGCTCCCGGTGCTGTACAGTAGGACCTTGTTTTTTATCCAGTCCATACATAATAGCTTCCATCTGCTAATCCCCAGCCTCCCACTCCATCCCTCCCCCAACCCCCTCCCCCTTGGCAACCGCCAGCCTGATCTCTGTGTCTGTGAGTCTGAAGAAATCGCAGTTGTCACCCCTACAGGTGGACGGTCTCTCCTTCCTTCGTCTTCAAACCTCCTCCTTGGCCATTTTCTTTGCCCACAGAAGCCCCCTCATCCTCACTCTCAAGCCATCCCAACTTGTCACTCCCTGGCGCGAGGACACACTTGGAGTCCAGAAAGGTACAGCTGGGAAGGGTCTTGGAAGTAAGCCTCCAGCCCCTCCCTCAGGAGATAGTGCGTGAGTGCGCCTAGCCCTGAGGCTGTGACTCTCCAAGCCTGCCCCTCTCCTTCCCTGCCAGGACTCTCCCACTGCACCCTCCTGCCCCCTCTCTGCCGTGGGGCTGCTCCTCCAAAGAGGACCAAATCCTTCATCTGTACTTGCTCAGCTTTTCCGTCTTTCCTCCTGCAGATGTGTCTCTACCCACCTCCTGGCTGCAAGAACTATCACACTTGAACTCGGTACTTTGCTTTGATGGAAAACTTTTTTTTTTTCCACTTAAAAATTTTTTTAACTTAATTTTTATTTTATATTGGAGTTAGTTTCAGGTATACAGCGCAGTGATTCAGTTATACATATACATACATCCATTCTTTTTCAGATTCTGTTCCCATGTAGGTTATTATGGAATATTGAGTAGCGTTCCCTGTGCTATACAGTAGGTCCTTGTTGGTTATCTATTTTATATATAGTGGTGTGTATATGTTAATCCCAAACTCCCAATTTACCCCTCCCTCCCCTCTTTCCCCTTTGGTAACCAGAAGTTTATTTTCAAAGTCTGTGAGTCTGTTTCTGTTTGAACTCAGTACGTCTAAAGCTCATTTTACATGTAACAACTTTGGGATACAGTTTTGATTCCCAAATTATGAGGCTCCCAACTTTAGGTGGGACAGATTCATGGCATTAAACCTCATTGAATCACATAGTGAGAAACATGTTTATTTTCTCTGAATTCCTCAAGAGAAGCTTCAAAAAAAAAAAGAGAAGCCTCAAGTCAGTGCTGATCTGTAGCTAGGTCTTGCCCCATTCCCTTTCACCCAGGAGTGAGGGTTAGCAGAAGCAGGATCCAGCGAGAGTGAAATCGCATCTGATTATTGTTTTGTTCGACTTCATTTTATTTATTTTATGAATGCCTTCTCATATTGACAGTTGGTGCTGGTATTCAAATTGAGCCAGAGGTTAAAGGTTTCCATTTTAAATAATGTTAAAGATAAAGGAAGAGGGGGCTTCCCTGGTGGCGCAGTGGTTGAGAGTCCACCTGCCGATGCAGGGGACATGGGTTCGTGCCCCGATCCGGGAAGATCCCACATGCCGCGGAGCAGCTGGGCCCGTGAGCCATGGCCACTGAGCCTGCGCGTCCGGAGCCTGTGCTCCGCAACGGGAGAGGCCACAACAGTGAGAGGCCCAAGTACCACACACAAAAAAATAATAATAAATAAATAAAAATAAAGGAAGAGGGACTTCCCTGGCAGTCCAGTGGTTGGGACTTTGCCTTCCATTGTAGGGGGTGCAGGTTTGATCCCTGGTTGGGGAGCTAGGATCCCGCATGCCTCGGGGCCAAAAAACCAAAACATAAAACTGAAGCAGTATTGTTAACAGATTCAATAAAGACTTTTAAAAAATGGTCCACATCAAAACAAATCTTTAAAAAAAAAATAAAGAAGAATCAACCTAAATAAAACATTAAGTAGACAAAATTTTGGTGACACGGGCTATGGTGCCACATGCACGCACGCACACATGAGGTCCTCCAAGCAGTGGAAACGAGGTTTACAGAACGGTTCACAGTATCTACTGTGGAGGAAAGGGGTTTGGACAATGCAAACCTCTCTTTGGCCTCAGAGGGCATTTCTGTTTACCCAGCCCATGAATAAAAATACCTCACAGCATACATTTTAGTCAGCAAGTATTCTACCCTGGTGGAAATGATTTACTGAAACTTAGACCTCCTCCTGAAATCCAGCCCAAGCTCTGATTGGGAAAACCAAGAAGTCCTATTTAGTTTCTGCTGTCATTGCTCCTGAACCACGCTGACTGCATAATTAGTGACATATAAAGTTCTTAATTCTCTCTTCGTCTTTCCTCCGGGTGTCAGGAGATTGGTTTCCTCTCCTTTGTGCTCACTCACTAAGAATTTGCTGAACTGATTATTCAGTTTGTAATAAGTGGAGGAGGTCACCTTGGTCCATACCTCACTTGCTTCACACCTGCAAAAAGACCGGATCTTCCATGTGTCAGTGTAACTTGACGGGAGAGCAGTGAAGTTTCTGTCAATTGAGTTTGTACATCTGGCAGCCGAGTGTCCTGTAGGTATTCTTTGCAGGAAAAAATATGTTTGAGGTGACCACAGTGCACAGATTCTCTTAGAGCTTCAGAGTATTTATAACCTGTTATTTTAGATTCTGAGCATATTTGTAGCTCCAGAGGTACAAAAATAAACTACGTTTTCTTGGAAAATGTGTGTGTCTGGGATGTGAGAGGAGTTGCAACCTTAAACAAGATTTCCAGGCGTTTAGTCGAACGATGCCAGTAAAAATATGTTTTTTTAGATGTTAAAATCCTAGGGTGCCCACGTAAATATCCTAAGCAATGTGTGTTACGTGAGCTTCCTTTGCTGATGTGCTTTAGCTTTGAAGGTCTTTAGTTCTGGCTCCTGGGGTGTTAATGTACTACAGGGAAAGTTGAAGTCAGATGGCACGTCTTGTTTGCTGTTCAACACAGTGGATGGTGTGCTTCCCACATTCAAGAGAATTGTTACTAACGGAGGTAAAAGTCACATCACAATTGATGCGGTGTAACTCCTTGCTCGTGATACCCCTAGCAGCGTAGAGGTTTTTGTTGGGCGATTAGAAAAGACAGCAGGTTTACCCGTCACTCACTCTTCTATCATCTCTGTCTTAACAAGCGCCACTTAATTTTTCGTTCTCTGCAAAGCTGTGTGGGGAGATGGGTACACAGAGAGGAGAAGCTGGGGGGAGACCCTGTGCTCATGGAGCCTGAAGTGTGATTTGTTTCATCAGTGTTTCCAAAAAAATCAGGATAAATTGCTTCTTCAGTCAAAATATAACTTTCCAAAAGTTAAAAAACAATACTTATTCAAATATGCAGTAAGCACATGTTGAAGACTTATTTCACTCATTAATGAGGGAAACAGTCAGATGACAAAGCTGGTTCAAAGAAGGATATGAAAAAAATAGGTAGGGAGGGAGGTAGGCAGACAGACAGATAGAGTGATTGGAAAAAAGAAGGCTGGAATAAGGTGGCAAAGTTAGACCCAACTGCTTAATGTTCTACAAGGCAATAAAACAATAATCTTTGGTTATATTTCAACCAGGCAGGAATCTTTGCACCTATACTAGGCACATATGATTTATAAGTTACCAGTCTTCTACAATCTTTACAGAGTCAAGGTTCAGTCAGTAATAAACAGTAAGTCAAAGGAAGTTACATTTCCCGAGACCGTTAGATGACTCGGGTAAGTTTGGCAGTCAGTGTGGTGTACGCATTGCCCTAGGGAACTTCCTGCAATGATGGAAATATTCTGTACATGTGCTGCCCAGTGTGGTAGCCCCTGCACATGTGTGGCTGTTGAGCACTTGAAGGGATTAATCTCCAGAGTTTACAAGCAGCTCATGAAGGTCAATATCAAAAAAAAAAACCACAAACAACCCAGTCAAAAAGTGGGCACCATTGTAAAGCAATTATACTCCAATAAAGATGTTAAAAAAAAAAGAAAGAAAGAAAAAGTGGGCAGAAGACCTACATAGACATTTCTCCAAAGAAGACATACAGTGGCCAAAGAGGCCCATGAAAAGATGCTCAACATCACTAGTTATTAGAGAAATGCAAATCAAACTACAATGAGGTATCACCTCACATAGATCAGAATGGCCATCATCAAAAAGGCTACCAATAGTAAATGCTGCAGAGGGTGTGGAGAAAAGGGAACCCTCCTGCACTGTTGGTGGGAATGTAAATTGGTGCAGCCACTATGGAGAACAGTATGGAGGTTCCTGAAAAAAAAAAAAAAACCTAAAAATAGAGCTGCCATATGATCCAGCAATCCCACTCCTGGGCGTATATCTGGAGAAAAACATGGTTTGAAAGGATACGTGCACCCCAGTGTTCACTGCAGCACTGTTTACAGTAGCCAGGACATGGAAGCAACCTAACTGTCCATCCACAGGTGAATGGATAAAGACGATGTGGTACATACATACAGTGCAATATTAGCCATTAAAGAATGAAATAATGCCATTTGCAGCAACATGGATGGACCTGGAGATTAGCATACTAATTTTATTTAATTTTCATTAACTTTGATTTAAATAGCCACACGTGATTCGTAGCTACCATATTGGACATCACAGCTCTCACATGCCATTAAACGAGCAGACAATCATTTTTCTGCCTTGTTTCCAATCTTGGATAATATTTTTCTAAACACTTCGCAAATTAAATCGTGTTTTAAATATTATCACGAGAGCTAAATATGTAAGAGCATTTGGAGAAGACTCCTTTGGAAAGACCTTATTCTTTCACGAAGCGTATAATTTCTTGTGCAAGTGGAATGCTTCTTCTATTGGCTTTCTTGACAGTGGACTCACCTGATATCGTTCTGGCCAGCAAGGGAGCCACTTAGGAAGTTAAGCCTGTTTGGAGTGAACCCAACTCTGCATTATGTTTTCCAAGTGAATTCTTGGTATTCATTTTCTTTTAGCAAGATAATAACGGTCCAGTTTTGATTAAAAGGGACTTTCTGGTTTGCAGCAAAGGGAGAGAACTGACTATTCATATTTCACAAGGATTTTAAGGCTTAAATAAGTTAACTTTTCTGCTGCCATCACTTCATTACTCAGAACGAACAGTCAATGCATTGATAAGGTTGACTTTGATTTCTCATGAAGCTCAGTAGTTTTGCTTAATTTTCTCATCTTCTTGGTTGCTTGCAGGGGTTTTTCCGCAGAAGTATTCAGAAGAACATGATTTACACTTGTCACCGAGATAAGAACTGTGTTATTAATAAAGTCACCAGGAATCGATGCCAGTACTGTCGACTCCAGAAGTGCTTTGAAGTGGGAATGTCCAAAGAATGTAAGTGGAGTCTCAAAAATTTTTTTTCTCTTTGCCTTATCTATAAATATGGTTGCTCAGCCTCCAAAATCAAGTCATGGAGGACGTCACCGTGTGGAATTCAGACGTGACACGAATGATAGTTTGCCAAGGGTAGGTGTCAACAGAGATGACATGGAAATAGAACAACTGTGGGGGTTTTCAGGTACAATTTGAGTGGCAGTTGGTGAAAAGGCAGGCGCTGGGTGTCGTGGACAGCAGGCTTGTATTCCAGAGCGGTTACTAACCAGCTCTGTGTCTCTGAGCCACTGGTAACTGGTCCTAGAGCCACATAGAGACTCTGTTTCCCCATCTCGACAGTAGGAATGAAGAGCTTTGCCTGTGTTGATGAGAATAAAACGAGGTGAGAGGCATGTGGTGATAATGGACCCTTTTTCAGAGGGTCCATCAACCGTGGTAATAATGGACCCTTTTTCAGAGGGGAGGGAGTGTAAAACTTTTGCTGGCAAAGAAACATTTAGAAACTTGGCACGTTGGCATTTTTCCAAACTCGATTCAGCCCCACTCCTCCAAACAATTACACACTTGATTAATTCAGAAGAGAACACTTGAATAGATTAAAAATGAGTGGTCCATAATCATCTGCTTGTGGGGCTTTGAATTACACATGCAGAGTACATGTACAGGCAGAGTACATACAGCACCAAAAAATCACGAAGGGAACAAGAACATGCCAGGCGCGTGGCCGGGCTCAGGCAAGTGTAAGAAAGATGCAGGGATGTGTGCCTGGTTGGGCGCTCGGTGGAATCGCTGCCCACCTGCCCCCCCTGCGTCCCGACACTTGAGCATCTGAGTGGGGCACTGGGCGGGGCGCTCTGAGGGGCCCTGGAGATGCTAAGCCACGCCCACTGACCCCTACGAGAGTGGGATGAAAAACCACAGTCCGACAGCGGGGTTTGAAGGCTTTATGTCGGTTAGAAGCTCTTGGATTTTGGAACCGGGACATGTGGCCATAGGAGCGAGGCCCCTGGAGCCGGCCAAGGCTTCCCTGAGAGTGCACAGCTGGCGACGGGAGCTCTGCTGGGAGCTCTGACTTGGGACGTTTCTTGGTGGCCTGCCAGTGTCTTTCCTGCCCCTCACCTTTCCTAACTCTGCCCAGAGTTTACATAGGCTTTTCTACGTCTTGGGTTTCTACTCCTCAGGGAAGACATCAGGGTTGGATCCATTCATTTGACTCAGCCAGTCAGTATAACCTGCCCCAGCCACAGTCATTGGTTCATGGCGAACATGTAACCTAGGCTGGTCCAGTGAGAATGGGTTCAAGACTCATGCTCGTGACCCATAAAAGGAAAAAAATGGTAAATCAGACTTCATCAAAATCAGGAAATGTCTGCTGTTCAAATGACACTGTGAAATTAATGACAAGCCAAGCCACAGACGAGGAGAAAATACTCACAAATCACATATCTGCTAAGGACTTATATGTAGAATATGGAAAACCTCTGAAAATTCAATGATAAGAAAGGAAATAACCCAATTAAAAAAACTAAACTAAACTGAAATTCAAAATTGCCAAGATTATGAAAGACAGACAGACTAAGACATGACAGCTAAGTGCAAGGCATGATCCTGATGACCCTGCAGTGGAGGAAAGCTACCTATAAAGGGCATTATTGGGACAGTTATTGAAATTTGAACATAGGTTGTCAATTAGAATATCACATTCAATCAACTTTGAGTGTCCTGACTTTGATCATTGTGCTATTGTTACATAAGAGAATGTTCTTATTCTTGATATATGCCACTAACTCTCCATGGTCCAAAAGGGCTGTGTGTGTGTGTGTGTGTGTGTGTGTGGGGGGGGGGGGAGAGAGAGAGAGAGAGAGAATGAAAGAGAGGAAGAAAATGTGGCAGGATATTAAGACTTATGAATCTGAGTGAAGGGATACACAGTGAAGGAGTTCCTTGTATTATTCTTGCAACTTTTGAGCAAATTTGAAATTGTATCAAAATAAAATTACTAAAACAAAAAACTCATGCTTAGAATATTGGGGCAGAAGTGTCCTGCCTTCTGACGCATGTGAACAAGGAGATGCAAGTGTTCTCCAGCCCCAAGGGAGGTCAGCTATAGAACAGAGCAGGCTCTGTGGATGGAAGAGTGGAAAGACAGAATGGTAAATATTCATGGTGTGTGAAAAAGCATGATACCTAACTGTATGATCTTAATTACATAAAAATGGATGCTTAGTTGTGTAAATACAGAAACGAGACCTAGAAGGACACATCAAATGGTAAACTGCTCGGGATTACGGATGACTTTGTTTTTTGCTTCTTGGGTTTTTTGGTTTCCTATTATGCACATGTTAACTTTTAAGAAATAAATGTTATTTTAAAAACCTTTTTAAAAAAATCAATGAATGTGAAGCTTTGAAGCTAATCTTTACTTAGCTCAGTCCCCAAACCCTAGCACTAATGAGAAAAGCATGATATTGCCCTGAAATAGGCAAATTATTTATATGTATAAGCGAGACTCACAGGATGATCCCCCTAACTCCCCATTTTTGGTCTGATATTCTGTAGATGTGGATGTTACACTGCAGTTCTGTGGGAGAATTTCAGTTCAGGCTAAAATTATAAATGAGTAAGCCAGATGTGGACTCAGGGTAAATCAGTACTTTTGCATTTATTTTGTGTGGGCTGGAGACCCATTTCCTGCTTACATTACTTAAAACCCATATCCTGCTTCTCTGTAAAAACTGGAAGGTTGGTTGCCAATTAAAAAAAATAATGTTTACACCCACAGGAGAACTCTAGTTTCAACCCTCAAGGAACTTATCACCTTAATTAGATTTAAAAATATAGAAATGGGAAGAAAATGGGATCATTATGCCCAAGTAAACAAAAATAAATATATTTTCTTCAGAAGGAAATTGAAGGGGAAGAAATATACACTTGGAGTATAGTGACTGAGAGTCTAATAGAAAAATTTTAAGGTTGAAACAGAAGGAAGCAGGAAAATATGAGAATCACTCATCAATTATACCACAGTACCCACCACTGAAACAAACCCGGGAATAACAGAGACTCATAGGATGGTGGAGCTGAAAACGGATCTTAGAGATTGATTTTCACTCACCTCTCTCCTTTGACATACGAGTACACCAGGACCCAGAAAGATGAAACACTTTTCCCAGCAAATCCCCAACTGGCTAAAGACAGAACCAAGCTTACAGTTCATGTCTGCCACCTCTGCTTGCCATGCTTCCTTTGCAGCACCAAGATTAGCAAGGTTTGCATTCCATTGGGGCCAGAGGTCATGTCACTTCATGAGTATGTATCAGAACCCTTTGGACGCAAGGGACAGAAAACCCAGCTCCAACCTTGACATAAGCTAAAAAATCAACACATGTAACTGGATTACACGACTGGATCCAAAGGCTCACATTTGTTTTAGGGGCATTCTCATCGTTCCTCTTCATTTCTCAGGGCTGGGTTTTTGTTTTTTGGGTTTTTTTTTGCTGTGTTGGTTTTGTTTCTGGAAAGATTTTCCAAATGGCTAATAAAGATGGCCAACCAATAGCCTACCCGGCAGAAAGAGAAAGCCTCAGATCCTCTGTGAATGCAGGACTTTGGGGTGTTAGGGGCTAAATACGGTGATTGGCTAGTTTTGGATCGTGTGCCCAGCCCCGGACCCACCCAAAGCACAAGAGCCAAGGGTGTGGAAGAAGTGTTTCTCAGTGGGAAACCAGAAAGTCAGGAGGCAGAAACGACTTCATGTTCCCCACGAAATATCGTCTCATAGCTCTGTTCCCAGTACGTTCTTATTCTTTATGCTGCGGGGGAAAAGAAAGAAAGAAACCTGAGAATCATCCCATGGTAGCAGCTAACATAGACGCAGTGTTTTCTATGGGCCAGGCACTGCATTAGCCTCTTGTAATACTTCATACCATTTGATCCTCATAACAACCCTGTAAGGTAGGTTAGTTATAATTCCTCTCTCCCTCCTTTCCAGCAAGATGTGGAAGCAGAGGCACAGAGAGGTTAACTTCCTCAAGCGAACCCGGTTGGTAAGGCGCAGCCCTGGGATCTGGGCCCAGGGAGCAATGTATACTGCATGCCGTAAAAAGCAGCCTTGAAAACTCTGGGTTTTTTGGACAGTGGTTAATAAAACAATAATTACACTCCTTGCTACATATTAGAGATGTACGCCCTGGAAAATCATGTGCAAATTTAATTTTCATAGATCACATTTGGTTTTAAAAGTATAAGTGGATGTACCTGTAAAAGAAATCCTTTATTGTATGTCCCGTCAGCAAAGCATGATTATTTCTTCATTTTTCTGTTCTATAAATGCTGGTGGGTATGCCTTATATTTTCCAAGGGCTTTGTACAGTAGGGGAACCTTTTTTGTGGAGGAGTAGCTCTTTGTCAGACCACGGAATTTGAAAGTGGTAACATTAAGGGGAAAAAAATCGATTTTCAGCTGCATTCTAAAAGCAGTACAAAAATTTATGAAGAACTTGGGGAGGAAGCAAAGGAAGTAACACGACTCCCAAGTTGAGTGATGAGCTTCTGCTGGCGGGTGGGAGG
Source organism: Mesoplodon mirus (assembly GCF_964341445.2). Lineage (NCBI taxonomy): Eukaryota > Metazoa > Chordata > Mammalia > Artiodactyla > Ziphiidae > Mesoplodon > Mesoplodon mirus. The sequence continues at coordinate 21,549,960 of NC_138982.1, read as the reverse complement.
CTTGTAACCGTGTCAGGCAAGGAAAGTGTGTAGCAAAGCCCTAAAGTAGGAACAAGGAAAAAAGGATCAACAGTAAATGAAGACACAAAATTTGGGATTGTCAGTGAGCTATGCAGACAAGCTTATGTCCGTGATGGGGAGGGAGCCGGGTGAGACCACGCTGCTTGGAGACCACAGGAGCTGACCACACGCATTTGAGTCAGTTATGGAAATCCCAGCGATAGTTCAAGTCTTTCAGCCAGCGATCCTCAGACTTTTAAAAAAGGGTCAAATAGAAAATGTTTCGGCTTTGTGGACCGTATGATCTCTGTCTCAGTTCCTTAACTCTGCCATGGTAGCACAAACGCAGCAATAGAAAATACATGGACAAAGAGGATCTGGCTATGTCCCAGTACATTTTTATTTACAAAAGCAGGTGTAGGGCTGGGTTTGGCCTGAGGCTTGCAGGGGCTCCCCCAGTGGTGACCTCACCCCCAGCTCGCCCCCGCCCACCGTCCCCAGCTTTCCTCCAACGGACTGTCACCCAGCTTCCAGCTGCCCTGGAGCCTGAGGACCCGTGAGCCTCACACCTGCACGCTCTGGCAAAGGCTGTGCCCTGGGGCTGGGTTTCCACTCGTTTGTGCGAGCAACTGCAGGAGCCTGCTGAGATGCCATTTGCTCTTGGAAGCCGCCCTCGGACCCCACCCCACACTCCCGCAGAGTTATGCACTCTTCCCCCTGCGCTCCCGTGGGGCTCTGGACATACGTCCAGGAACCACAAGCTTATAGCACGAGGCTCCCTGGCTTGATTATAAACTCCTGAACGGCAGGCATCTTGTCTTCCTTACCTTGTAGGCCGAGAAGCTAGTACGATGGTTTCCTCAGCGAAGTCAGAGTGGCCAAGTGGTTTGTTTACTTATTTATTTTTTATTGGAGAATGATTGATTTACCATGTTGTGTGAGTTTCAGGTGTACAGCAAAGTGACTCAGTTATACATATACACATTTCCACTCTTTTTAAGACTCTTTTCCCATATGGGCCATTACAGAGTGGAGTACTGGTTCCCTGTGCTATACAGTAGGTCCTTATTAGTTATCTATTTTATATATAGTAGTGTGTATATGTCAGTCCCAGTCTCCCAATTTATCCCTCCCCCAACGCTTACCCCGCCCCCCGTAACCATAAGTTTATTTTCTACATCTGTCACTCTATTTCTGTTATGTAAATAAGTTCATTTGTACCGTTTTTTAGATTCCACATAAAAGGGATGGGTGCTATTTGTCTTTCTCTGTCTGACTGACTTCACTCAGTATGATAATCTCTAGGTCCTTCCATGTCGCTGCAAATGGCATCATTTCATTCTTTTTTATGGCTGAGTAGTATTCCAGTGTATACATGTACCACATCTTCTTTATCCACTCCTCTGTGGATGGACACGTAGGTTGCGTCCATGTCTTGGCTGCTGTAAACAGTGCTGCAGTGAACACTGGGGTGCACGTATATTTTCGAATTGTAGTTTTATCTGGGTATATGCCCAGCAGTGGGATTGCTGGATCATATGGTAGCTCTATTTTCAGTTTTTTAAGGAACCTCCGTGCTGCTCTCCATAGTGGCTGCACCAATTTACATTCCCACCAACAGTTTACAAGGGTTCCCTTTTCTTCACACCCTCTCCAGCATTTACTGTTTGTAGACTTTGTGATGGTGGCCATTCTGACTGGTGGGAGGTGAGATACTTCATTGTAGTTTGTTTGTTTGTTTGTTTTGCGGTACACGGGCCTCTCACTGTTGTGGCCTCTCCCGTTGCGGAGCACAGGCTCCGGACGCGCAGGCTCTGTGGCCATGGCTTACGGGCCCAGCCACTCCACGGCATGTGGGATCCTCCCAGACCGGGGCATGAACCCATGTCCCCTGCATCGGCAGGCGGACTCTCAACCACTGCGCCACCAGGGAAGCCCTGTAGTTTTGATTTGTATTTCTCAAATACATAGTGATGTGGCTGTATTAAGAGATGACCAAACCCAGCATCTCCCTAGCTTTACATCGTGAAAAGTTGTCAGCCACAGAGCCTTTCTGGGTATAGCTATTCAGCTGTCACTCACTCACTTCTCTGCTCTGGGCCCAGAACAAGTTATGCACCTTCCCTGGGGCTGTGTTTTCTACCTGGATGCGAGGAGCATTACTGTTGACTGACAGCCTGGGCGTGATGTGAGAATTGATGCTTTTCATCCTGTTTAGACAACAGTGTTTTGTCAGTCAGCTGCCTCTTGCCAGTTGCCTCTCCTGGAAGACGTCAGACCTTCTAGTGTGTTTGCTGGGCAGACTGTTCAGCTGAGCAGGCATCCTGTGTGACTGTGCACGAAAGGCCCAGTGAAGGTAGAGAAGCTGAGATGGACAAGGGGTGGCCGTGGGATTGCAGCTCCCTTTTGCCAAACCTTGGTGATACTGACCAAGGTTCTTGGCCTCCTCAATCAGTAGAAATTTACTAGAGGCCAGACAAGAAATCCAGACAAGGTTTTATTGGGGCCCCTGCTGCAGCAGAGGGGAGTGAGAACAAGCGAGAACAAGCTCACTTGCCCCCTGAGTGGGGGGGCGAGCTGGTTCCTTATGGGGTGAGGGTAGGGGCGGGGCCATGGGTGGGGCCAGAGGTGTGGCTTAGGTGGTTTGCCCACCCCCTTTGGTGGTGCTGAGTGCAGGGGGCATGCGCAGTGCCCTGCTCTCGCTCCCGGCTCTTCAGAAGTAGCAGCTGGGTTTTTGGTCTTTTTGTATCTTGTGCATAATTTTGCCCCAGCTGTGCATGCACACAGCTATTTTTAGTCCCTTATAATTTCTTTGTATTTTGTTGCTGGAGCAGAGTTTGTCCAGGTGCAAGCACTGCAGCAAAGGGTCCCAGGTCCCAGGTCCCAGCCTGTCTCATTGTCAGTGAAGTTGCTCACAGACAGAAGGCAGAGGTACAGGGACAGGCTGGACTTGGGGGAGGAGAGTGGGAGATGAGAACTAGCCTGAACCAAGACTCGTGAGCTGTGATGAAGGGGGAATTGTGGTCCCTGGTGCCTCTAACCTATGCCAGGTTCCATGAGCCTCTGGCCTTCAGGTTGGGCGCCCTCCACCCGTGCCTGTAACAAAAGATGTTAGGGACGGTACTGAGGCTGTCACCCCCTTCTATTTCTTCTTTCCTTTCTCAAAATCGCTGGCTTTTAATTGACAAAGGACCCTCGTTACATTCTCTTGGAGCTTATATTTATGTAGTCCACGCCTCTGAGGGGCAGGCAAAACACGTCTTTGATTTTGTGTGAGAATGCTGTTCGGGGTTTATTTCACAGCATTTTTTTTTACTATGACAGTTTCCTAAGTGTTTTTATAGAATAGAGCAATTGAATAATCTCTGAATTTAAGAGTCCCTAAGCACTCATTGACAACTTCTCATTTGGGGCATATTGAGCTTAAAAACAGCTTTTTATAATGTCTCTAAATTCCGATTTATACTTTAGATGTGAATGTCCCCATGGGTGGGTTGGATGCCATAAATGTGCTTTGTACGGACACTTAGATATTTCCACGAGAGGCTTTTGTTGTTCTCTGTTTCTCTCATTTCCCCTTTAGTGTTAAACGTACATTAAAACAAACCTTTTGGATTAAAGGCACTTAACCTCAGTTAAAATCACTTTTCTTGGTGCACAAATTATATTGATGTGCTCGTTGGTTTTATGGCTGGATTTTACTGGCTTAATAACGAGGAGATTCATATTGTCGGTTGCCTTGTGTACTTGGCAAATTACATAAAAATCATCATCAGGTCACGTAATGTCTTTCTCATTTCAGTTTATTTCTTCATTTGTTCCCACGTCGTAGCCCATTACTGTGTTTCTGAGGCTCACTGTGATCCTTTGGCTCTGTTCAGCAGAGATGCAGCATTAACCCTGCCTCCTCCCCGCCGCACACAAATCCCCCAAAAGCCCCTCCCCCTCAGCCCCAAATTAAATGAAAGACTAGAAACTTTATATTTTTATACCTAAAAGCGCCATGGAAGCTGGAAAAGAAAAATCTGCTGCCCCATTCCACTGACCACATGTTCCACTGACCGCATCTGTCCAAGAGATTAAAAACAAAAACAAAAACCCCACCAACAACAGATTGCCTTTGGGCACCTGCAGGCGGTGATGTCCGCGCCGCCGCGGGGCTTGCAGCCCCTTAGCACTCAGGCTGCAAAGGAAGTATTCAGATTCCTGCAGCTTTACGAACACATCATCTCCCCACAGCCTGGAAGGGGGACGCTGGGCACGTTCTCACCTTAGAAAAAGGAGACATTTCCATTACGCAGCAGGACAGAGCAGAGGAAGGAAGGAACAAAGGGCTTTGAAGGGAGCCTGAGCTGGGTTCGAATCCGGCCCTGCTCTCGAGCTGTCTCGTCTTGGGCAGGACGCGTGCTTTTGCTGCAGGGCCCGAGCTGAGCCCCAGCGTGGGCAGCCTTGCTGGCGGGTCTCGTGCCTCGGACCGTGCCTGGCACATGGTCAGTTCTACATAAAGGACCCCTGTTCTCTCGGGTTCTTCCTCTGCTGTTGACACAGGCTCTGTTCTCTGCTGTCGCTGCCACAGCTGGTTGTTATTTTAATAACTACCGCCTTGGTCCTCCTTCAAGAGGCAGGTGAAGGGCGGAGGCTCTGTTCGTGTTGAATTGTTTATGATGCTGCGGTTTAGATGTACGGCCCCGAATATTATGTCACAGCATTAAGGAGAAAGCTTGCAGACATAGCTTCTAAAATAACTATCCGCCCTCCCTGGCTACTGTAAACTTCGAGGCAGGTGGCTCATCTGCCCGGAGATGCTGGGACGTGTAATCAGAGAACGGGACAGGATCCTGGCATCATGGAACCCTACTCCATGGGGAAAGCTGAACTAGGGTGTTAGAAAGGATGCGTTCCTGCATCGTCAGCTCAAGGTGAGGCCTTGCGGTCTCTGGGGAGGTGCTGAACCCAAGCCAAATTGCCCCCGAGGCAAAGCCCCCTTCCTCCCAGCATCCTCCTTTTTTTGCCCACATGGCACCTTCCATCTCTCTGCATTCTTTTTTTAAGATTTTTTTGATGCGCACCATTTTTAAAGTCTTCATTGAATTTGTTACAATATTGCTTCTGTTTTATGTTTTGGGTTTTTGGACACCGCGAGGCATGTGGGTTCTTAGCTCCCCGATCAGGGATCAAACCCACACCCCCTACATTGGAAGGCGAAGTCTTAACCACTGGACCGCCAGGGATGTCCCTCTCCAAATCCTCTGTTTGGGACTCTGTGGCCTGCCTTTCCCCTGGATCCATCATCTCCTTTCTCCCAACCAAATCTTACCACCTTTCGGCCTCTACCCTGGCACTGCCTTTGCCGTCAGCCATGTGGGTGATACGAGCACAAAGTGCTTTACCAACATCAGGGTCTCCCAAGACTGAGGGTCATCCCGTGTGCTGGGCGGGGCAGGAATAGTATTCTGATCCTCAGTGTCCTGAGATTCAGAGAGGCTGATCCCTGCCTAAGTCACGGTGCTGGCTGCAGCCCACGAGCCCAGTTCCAGCCCCTGGATCTTTTCAAGCTTCACTTCGCTTCTCTAACAGTAAAGTTCTTACGTACATTTAATGTTACAAAGTTTTCTGTATCTTCACCCATCTTTGTTCCCAAGGCACATATTCTATCGTTTACATATACGATTTGATTTGATGTATGTACTGGTTTAATACAGTATTTCCCCTGGTGTAAACTCTGCCCACAGTGATGTGAAACATAATTTAGGGAGAGCTGAATAATATCAAATCATACAGTGGTAACGTTATTCCCTTTTCAGTCAATATGCATACAGTCTTTTTATTGCCAGGGAGAAAATCCGAGTTTGTTGCTGGTACACCCTTAGTTAATACCTCATGAACCTTTGCTCCCCACTGTTGTTGTTTTTTTTTTTTTTTTTCTGCGGCACACGGGCCTCTCATTGTTGTGGCCTCTCCCGTTGCAGAGCACAGGCTCCGGACGCACAGGCTCAGCGGCCATGGCTCACGGGCCCAGCCGCTCGGCGGCACGTGGGATCTTCCCGGACCGGGGCACGAACCCGTGTCCCCTGCATCGGCAGGCAGACTCTCAACCACTGCGCCACCAGGGAAGCCCCCCACTGTTTTTAATAGAGAGGACAGGCAACTGTCCCTAGTGAGAAGTTGTATTTATTTCAGAGGTGTGTGAATTTTCTTAAGTGTCCAGATCGGACATATTTTAGGCTCTGCAGGCCACTGGGTATCAGTTGCCCCGATTGCAGCGTGGAAGTTTTATGAAGGGGCATGGGTTTGTTCCAGTAAAACTTTATTTAGTGAAACTTTATTTACAAACAGAGGCAGTTGACCTGAAAATGCCGTCTGTGTTTTACTCTTACCTCCTATTTATTTATGGCCAATGCTACTAGTTTCCCCTGTGTAGTAGTACAATCAAGTTCTCTAAAATTTATCTAACCAAAAATTAATTTAGGCAGAAATCATCAGAGGGTACTGGCCTATGAGCATGTGAAAAACCGTGAAGGTAGGCGTGGACTGAAGTTGGAGAAACGGTGGTTTTCTGTGTCAGCTGGTCAAGTGTTCTTGCACCTCGACAGGAACAGAACAGCATCTGGGCAGCTTTGGCCCCTCCAGGGCCCTGGGCCTTGCTAGTTGGTCTGGATCCCCCTGACCTGCCTCTGTCCAGCCCTCTCCCCACCCTGAGCTGCTCCCCTGCTGAGTGGAGGGTATGGGCCCTGCTTTACTTGCATCCTTGGGTTCGTCCTGTCCTGGTGCAAGGAGGGGTCGGCAATGGGTGGATCCCGGCAGTGGGATTTCAAGCATCCGGACTACCTGGAGGGGCAGCGGGAGACACCAGGGAGGCCTCCAGGGCAGTTTACTCGCGTCCCTGCCTCTGAAGAGCAGCCTCGTGGCGGGAGAACTGACCCGAGGGGCAGCTGTGGTTCGAGCCTCAGCCCAGCCCTTGCTTAGCTCTGTGCCATCTCGGGCAGGTTATCTCACATCTCTGTGCCTGCGCTTCCCGGTCTGTAACACAGAGACAATCATAGCACCTCCCTCAGATGGCTACTGTGAGGACAAATGGATTAATCTGTGTCCAGGACTAAAGACATTCCTCAGCTAAGTGTTGGCCCTTGGTACTCCCACCCTGCTACGGTAATGACCCAGCCCGGCCCCCGGAGAGCAGCCCGTGTGATCATCAGTACGGCCCTCAGTGTCTGTACAGGACAGCTGACACTCCTCCCAGCCCAGCGGTTCATTTACTCAGAGCAAGGGGCACCCTTCAATGCGACATCTGTCCTTGCTGCTCAGAGCCGGCCCCCATAAAGCAGAGCGCTGGCACCGAGCCCCGTGATCCTGTGCCAGGAGCCACGGCCCTTCGCCACCTGCAGAATCAGCTCCATGTGAATCGGCGTGGGCGACACCGTACACACAGCCACTCAGCCTGCCCGCCTGCCCCGTGCTGGCCTCTTGTCCTGCTCCCCAAAGACCCCCACGTGAGCTGCCTGGGTGGTACTGTCCCCGCCTTCCTCCCCCTCTGTGCTAACCCACCTCCCTCCTAAGTGTGCCCGTATGCTCCTCCAACAGCAGGGGCAGGTGGGGGGCATTCTCACCTCCCCACAGTGTGACATGCTGGCAGCACCTCTGTTGGGTGACTTTCAATGTCAAACTTGTTTTGAGTTCAGGAGGTAGGTGTGTGTGTGTGTGTGTGTGAGAGAGAGAGAGAGAGAGAGAGAGAGGAGGAAAGAGAGAACAACAGTGTTCCCTACACGGGCTGGGAGCATCCTGAGGACAGGCACAGAGTCTTATTCTTATTTGGGTCCTCAACTTAATGCCTTGTATTTAATAGCTAGTTCTGGAATGGATTAGAAGCAAAGGGTACTTGAGAAGTGGAGATTCTGAATCAGGAACTTTGATCTTCCCAAGAGCTAGAGATTTGAATCAATATACAGATATATTGAGCCTGGTTTCCCATTTTGTTTTGCCCCCTCCTCTAATTCGCACCCCATAAATACTAGCCTACTGGCCCCTTGCATGACACGAAGTCTTGATATCGTATGTTCCGCGGTAGATGCAACCAGATAGGGTTTGTAAATAGGTCCTAACAGAGAAGATTTGCTTTCTCTCAAAACTGTACACACCTAGACACCGTATTTCATCCGATCTATAATTTGTTAAGGTGCACTATAATTTTATGTACCGCTAAAAGGAAAACAGCACTAATTAAACTAAGACACAGCAAAGATTGTGAGACAGGTGGCAATTTCAGAGAGAGAGAGAAAGAGAGGGAGAAACCAGATCTCAGCCCTGTAAGAAAAGGAAGCGTCTCACATTCTAGGCTGGAAATATCCAATGTTTTCATCTGGAGCTATTTTTCACTCTGCTTTAAATAGATATTGATGGTACAACCTCAGTGCCCAAAGACAATCCCCAGTGCAGAGAGCTGGCTGAGTAAATATGCAAGTACTTCTAAAATAGCCAGCAGAGAGCCCTTTGTTTGGAAACAAATGTCTCTGTGAAAATAGCAACCCGAGATTCGCCTGCAGCCCCCGTGTTCTGGGTGATGAGAGTGGCCCTTTAAGTGTCCTCTCCCCGTGACAGCAATTCTCTGGAGGGTGGCCATCTAAATTGCTCCATAAATCCATGCACACAGTTCAGTCTGGAATTTGCTCTTCCTGGAGTGGGATTGAGCACTTCAACCAGTCTGCCATCACAGAGTATTAACTATCACAGTTAGGTTATTTCTCCCTTTAATACTGGAAAACAAAGAGTTGCTTTGATCTGATTGACTGGATTGATAGAGACAGGTGTCTTTTTAGTGCCGGCACCAAGGAGAGGGCACTCTGTTTCCTCAGAGAAGGGATGTCTTTGCCCCACATTCACACTTGACTGTTCTAACACTTGACTTCACCAATATAATGTACCTCCATGTTTAAAAAAAAAATTCTGATTGTTTTATTTTCAAAATGATTGTAGGACAGAAATGTCCTGCTTTGACGTTGGAGGATGCAAGTCCCCCCTTTTCTTGGCTTGTTTCTTGTGGAGGTGTTCAACAACATCGCGGGGTCAGACTTATAAACAGTATTTTGATTCAGCAACATAGTTTAAATCCTAAAATAGAACAGAGGAATTTCACTGGTCTTTCAAAATAGACACACTCAGAAGGCAGTCATGATACAGTGCTTCCAAAGGAAAAGATAAAAGTTGCTTCTAGGACTTCGCTGGTGGCGCAGTGGTTTAAGAGTCCGCCTGCCAATGCAGGGGACATGGGTTCAAGCCCTGGCCCGGGAAGATCCCACATGCCGTGGAGCAACTAAGCCTGTGCGCCACAACTACTGAGCCTGTGCTCTAGAACCCGTGAGCCATAACTACTGAGCCCGCGAGCCCCAACTACTGAGCCCGCGAGCCACAACTACTGAAGCCCACGCACCTAGAGCCCGTGCTCTGCAACAAGAGAAGCCACCGCAGTGAGAAGCCCACGCGCCGCAACGAAGAGTAGCCCCCACTCGCCGCAACTAGAGAAAGCCCGCGTGCAGCAACGAAGACCCAACGCAGCCAAAAATAAATAAATTAAATAAATAATTTTTTTTTTAAAAGTTGCTTCTAGTAAACACTGTCAACTCCGGGATTTAACGAGGACAGGCAGAGAATCAAGTGCAAACTGTAATGCTTGAAGGATTCCCACTCTGTGTCCTGGAAGTGGGGGGACAAAGCGCCAGAGCAACTTTGAATGGAAACTTGTCTGTGGCACCCTTGGACTTTGAGCTTTCAGAAATGTGAACATACGCAGCTCCGAGTGTACTCCTGCCCCCAGGAAGGGGGCATCAGGACCTCCTCCTGTCTCCTGGGCCTGAGGCAGCACTTGGAGATGGCCTTACCCATGTCCCCAGGTTGATGACAGGATCCGGGGCTACAGAACGCAAACTCCAGTGTGTTTTTGCAAACAGTGCCTTTTTGGGGCTCTGTGTTCCCGGATAATAGAATTTTATGTCCATCAAATTGAGCAGTGGTGCTTTACTGCACCAGGAAGGCCTGCACCCCACCGTCCATCGCAACACTTGGAGCACCATTCATTGCAGCGCAGCCAAGACACGGAAGCAACTTAAACGTCCATCGACAGGCGAATGGAGAAAGAAGATGTGGTGCATATACACAGTGGAATACTACGCAGCCATTCAAAAGAACGAAACAGGGCTTCCCTGGGGGCGCAGTGGTTGGGAGTCCGCCTGCCGATGCAGGGGACACGGGGTCGTGCCCCGGTCCGGGAGGATCCCACGTGCCGCGGAGCGGCTGGGCCCGTGAGCCATGGCCTCTGCGCCTGCGCGTCCGGAGCCTGTGCTCCGCAACGGGAGAGGCCGCAGCGGTGAGAGGCCCGCGTACCGCAAAAACAAAACAAAACAAAACAAAAGAATGAAATAATGCCATTTGCAGCAACATGGATGGACCTAGAGATTGTCATACTGAGTGAAGTAAGCTGGACAGAGAAAGACAAATATCATATATCGCATATATGTGGAATGTAAAAAATGGTACAAATGAACTTATTTACATAACAGAAATAGAGTGACAGATGTAGAAAATGAACTTAGGGTTACCGGGGGGTAAGAGTGGGGGAGAGATAAATTGGGAGGTTGGGATTGACATATACACATCACTATATATAAAATAGATAACTAATAAGGACTTACTGTATAGCACAGGGAACTCTACTCAATACTCTGTAATGACCTCTATGGGAAAAGAATCTAAAAAAAGAGTGGATATATGTATATGTGTAACTGAGTCACTTTGCTGTACACCTGAAATGAACACAACATTGTAAATCAACTATACTCCAGTAGTAATAATAAAAATAAATAAATAAAAAGGATTAACAATACCAAGTATTGGCGAGATGTGAAGCAGCTGAACTCTCATACGGGGCTGGTGGAAGTAAAAGTCAAGCCAAAGTTTGGAAAACTGTTTGTCAGTATCTACTAATGGTAAACATACTGGTGTGACCCAGGGATCCCACTCCTGGGAAGAGCCTCAGGAGAAGTCAGTGCACAGCCTCCCAAAATACACATACGAATGTTCACAGTGGCTTCATGCATGAGTGCCCCAAGCTGGAAACAGCCCCTGTGTTCATCAGCAGTAGAATGTGTAAATAAATTGTGACCTATTCAAATAATGGAAGATGCATAGCAATAAAAAAAGGAACTAATTACTAGTAAATGAGACAGCATGGGTGAATCTCATGGACACAGTGTTGAATAAAAGAACTCAGAATAAAAGAGAATATTCTGGATAATTCCATTTGGATAAAGATTTTAAATGAACCAAATTAATCCAGGTGCTAGAGATGACAGTGGTGGTTACCCCAGGACTCTTGTGGATGCTCGATGTCCTAAACATTGATTGGGTGTGTACATAGCTGTATGTGTATGTTTTACCTCCATCACAAAGAAAAAAAGACTGAAATGGGGAAGTAGGGTTGGAGAGGGCCCTGGATGGCCAATCCTTCCTGTGCATAGAGACATTATCGCAGATGAGAAGTGTAACGTCCTCTTCTTAGAAGCAACCTACGTGTCCATCGACAGAGGAGTGGATAAAGAAGATGTGGTATCAGTACATATACACAATGGAATATTACTCAGCCATAAAAAGAATGAAATCATGACATTTACAGCAACATGAATGAACCTAGAGACTATCATACTGAGTGAAGTAAGTCAGAGAAAGACAAATATCATATGATATCACTCACATGGAATCTAATTTTGTAAAAATGACGTAAATGAACTTATTTACAAAACAGAAACAGACTCACAGATTTCAAAAACAAACTTATGGTTACCAAAGGGGAAACGTGGTAGGGGGAGGGATAAATGCGGAATTTGGGATTAACATATACACAATAATAAATATAAAATAGATAACCAACAAGGACCTACTGTATAGCACAGGGAACTCTGCTCGATATTCTGTATTAACCTATATGGGGAAAGAATCAGAAAAAGAATGGATATATGTATATGTATAACTGAATCACTTATCTGTACACCTGAAACTAACACAACATTATAAATCAACTCCAAGATGAAATAAAAAACAAGAAGGAGAAGAAGAATCCTCCACCCTGTAAGACACTAACATTTCTTCAGGAGTTGTGTAGGCCTCTCTGCCTTTGCCTTTTCCTCCGATTTGGGACCTTTTTCACTTGCAGCTCTGAACACTTCTGGAGCACCAGAGGTGGGATGTTATCCCTGATTTACTCTCAGTCCTCTGAGGATGGTTATGTAACACCTCTAATCTCATCAACCCAGCTAACCAGCTTTTCCCTTTGGTGCCATGCACTGCAAATTAATAGCCCATGGATCCATTTACAGCTTGTTGTGTTTTGGAAAACTATTTCAGCCATCAGATAATAAACAGCTTAAGAAGAATTGTTATTTTTTTAATGTTAAATTATCAGTAGTGTCCAGTAAATTCCTCTCAGGAATGTAATGTAATCCAAATATGATTTATGAACCCTTGCTATCCCTTTTTTCCGTAATAAAAAAAAATCAAAAGATGTCTTTTCATTTTGATTCATCCACTAAAGGCAAATGTCACTTTAAATGCGTAGGTGATCAGATTGACATTGGTTTACAGGAGTTAACAAGAAGGTGTGGCTGGTAGAATAGACAACCTACAGGTTTTTTTATGGCCACCAGAGTAGTTTCTCTGTGAGGCTGTTCACATTTAAAGAAAAAGTTCTGGATTTACAGAAAGCCCATCTTAATTTCCTTGTCCTTTTTATTATTTTTTTAAATGTTTAATATATATTAATGACAGAAGAGAAAATAGTAAAAATGGCAAATCCTGTCCTAATACCAGTTGGCAGAATATGAAGAATTAATTCAGCTTCTGAAATTTAAACATAAAGAGATAGACTTTGTGGTCTAGTATGTTGGCGTATTAAAAATTTGATTTAGGATATGGAATATCACATATCAAAACTAATGGAAGTTTTAAGTCGCCCCAACCCTTCTTATAGATATATACTTCTCTCTCAATGCCATCTTCGAAGAATGCAAGGGAGTTTACAAAAGTATTGTTAAAAAAAAGATTACAACTCAACAGTAAAAAGACAACGTAATTGAAAAGAGGACAGTGGATTTGAATAGACGTTTCACCAAAGAAGATACACAAATGGCCAATAAGCACACAAAATGACACTCAGTATGTTTATTAGTCATCTGGGAAATGCAAATCAAAATCAGTGAGTTACCACTTCACACGCACATCAAAACGATAAACAGTACAAGTGCTGTCAAAGATATGCAGAAATTTGAACCTTTACACATGGCTGGTGGGACTGTAAAATGACGCAGCCACTTCGGAAAATAGTTTGGCAGTTCCCAAAAAATTAAACGTAGAATTACTGTGTCACCCATCATTTCTATTCCAGATATGTACTTGGGTAAAATGAAAACATGTGCCCCGCAAAGACTTGACAGAAATGTTCATTGCAGCATTATTCATAAAAGCCCAAAAGTGAAAACAACCCAAATGTCTGCCAATTGATGAAGAGACAAAAAAACTGTGGTATCTCCATACAATGGAATGTTAATCAGGAATGTTAAATGCAATGAAGTACTGACACACGGTACAACATGGATGGCCCTTGGAAATATTATGCTAAGTGAAAGAAGCCAGACACAAAGGCTACATAACGTATGAATTCACCTAGGTAAAATGTCCAGAATAGGAAATCCATAGAGACAGGAGGAAAGAATAGATATTTGTATAACTGAATCACTTGCTGTACATCTGAAACTATTATAACATAACACTGTAAATCAACTATACTTGAATTTAAAAAAAATTTTTAAATTAAAAATTGAAACATAGAGACAGAAGGTATATGAGGAGTGGCCAGAGGCTGGAGCGATGGGGGAATGGGAAGTGGGGGCTAATGGGTTTCTTTTTTTTTTTTTTTTTCTTTTTGCGGTATGCGGGCCTCTCACTGTTGTGGCCTCTCCCGTTGCGGAGCACAGGCTCCGGACGCGCAGGCCCAGCGGCCATGGCTCACGGGCCCAGCCGCTCCGCGGCATATGGGATCCTCCCAGACCGGGGCACGAACCCGTATCCCCTGCATCGGCAGGCGGACTCTCAACCACTGCGCCACCAGGGAGGCCCTAATGGGTTTCTTTTTAGGGTTTGTAGTATTACAACTTTGTGGATGTATCAAAAATCACTGACTCACACACTTTAAAAGGTTAGTTTTATAGTATGTGAATTATATATCAATTTTTTTTTAATGACAGGAATTTTTTATTTTTATTTTTATTTTTATTTGCGGTACGCGGGCCTCTCACTGTTGTGGCCTCTCCCGTTGCGGAGCACAGGCTCCGGACGTGCAGGCCCAGCGGCCATGGCTCACGGGCCCAGCCGCTCCGCGGCATGTGGGATCCTCCCGGACCGGGGCACGAACCCATGTCCCCTGCATCAGCAGGCGGACTCTAACCACTGCGCCACCAGGGAAGCCCTAAATGACAGGATTTTTTAAATGCTACGCAGACTGACTTAAGGGAAAATAGGAGAAACCTTGGAGTCAGATTAGTGCAGTGAGGTGCGTGCAGCCTAGACAAGGGTTCTGGTGACCCTAGTTCTAGTGACCCTAGTGGAGCAATAAAGGGATGCAGTCAGTGGCAAGGTCCTCGGCATCCACGAGATGAAAACAGCCTCATTGTTCAGCAGAATCTCAGGTTTTCCAGATAGCGATGTTGGAGATGAATGTCTCCCAGGGGTTCTTCTGAAGAGGGTCCTGGGAGGTGTCATTTAGGATGTCCTTAACATTTTTCGTTGTTTTTCCTTGGGACATCCCTCCATGTAGTTAAAGCTCATCTGTTTTCCAAATTGGAATCAAAAGGGCATAGAAGAGCAAGGCAATCTTTATGACCCTAGACCCCAAAAGAAATTACTGGACACGAAATTGAAGGGAGCAAGATAAAGACTGTCACACAAAACACAAAGCAAGGGTCAGCTCGTCCCCTCGTTCCCTGTCAGATTTTATCATTTAAAACTCTCTCCTTCAAATCCTGCCTTTCTGGATGTCTCCTCAGTTTTGTTTGACTTCCCTTTCTCAGGCGAAAATCAACTATATTTTAGAATGTTTTTCTCTTTATTAAGGTATAATATACATATCTTAATGGTACAGATCTTACGTACTATGTAATAAGTTTTGATAAAGGTAAACATCCTTCTAGCCACCTTCCAAGTCAAGATACTAGAAAGGGACTGTGTGGACTTCCTGGGGTTGGAACATTCCGTATCTTGATGTGGGTGCTGGTTACACTTAATGTAACTGTTCTGACGTCTGTCACTGGAGGTGAGTTTTGCTTGTTGAACTTCCTATGCGTGGAATCATACAGTCTGCACTCTTCGTGTCTGGTGTCCTTCATTCATCATTATGTTTGCAGGATTTTTCCATGTTGGTGCATGTGTTGGTTATTTGCTCCTTATTTTGCTGAATGGGATTCCATTTGCTAGATTGGCAGTTCTCACCTTAATGGGTATTTGGGTTGCTTCGATTTTGGGGCTACTATGAATAAAACTGCCATGAGCCATCCTTGTACATGCTTTGTGGGGGACATAGACACTTACTTCTGTTAGGTAAATACTCAAGAGTAGAATTAGTGGGTCATAAGGATACATGTGTTCAATTTTGTAAAAAGTGGCCAGTTTTCCAAGGTGGTTTTACCTACAATTTCACACTCCATCAGCGATGTATTCTTACCAAACCTTGATATTTCAGTCTTTTTAATTTTAGACATCTATTGGGTATGAAGTGATATCTCATTGTGGTTTTAGTTTGCATTTTCATGATCACTAATGATATTACATTGCTTTTTAATTTAGCAAAAGCTCAATCTGTTGTTTTTTTAATTTTTAAAATTTATTTATCTATTATTCTTGGCTGCATTGGGTCTTCGTTGTGGTGCACGGGCTTCTCATTGTGGTGGCTTCTCTTATGGAGCACAGGCTCTAGGCACGCGGGCTTCAGTAGTTGTGGCACACAGGCTCTGTAGTTGTGGTTCGCAGGCTCTAGAGCACAGGCTCAGTACTTGTGGCGCACAGGCTCAGCTGCTCTGCAGCATGTGGGATCTTCCCAGACCAGGGCTTGAACCCGTGTCCCCTGCATTGGCAGGCAGATTCTTAAACACTGTGCCACCAGGGAAGTCCCAATCTGTTGTTAAGTTATAAAATATAAGACAAAATTATGCACATTTTGATCTCATAGTTGTTAAAACAAAGTTTGGAAGATATTGCTCAAAATGTTAAAAGCTATTGTTATATTCTTGTTTGAACTTATCTGTATTTTTATTTTATTGTGTGATGTCAGTGTACATTTGTTAGTCATGTGATAGGAAAAGAAGAAAAGCTTGTTTTTTAAATTCTTATTTTACATCAGAGCATAATTGATTAACAATGTTGTGTTAGTTTCAGGTGTACAGCTAAGTGATTCAGTTATACATGTATCTATTCTTTTTCAAATTCTTTTCCCATTTCGGTTATTAACAAAATACTGAGCAGAGTTCCCTGTGCTATACCGTAGGTCCTTGTTAGTTATCTATTTTAGAAGAAAGGCTTTTTTCTTTGAAAAAAAAGAAGAGGTTAATTCTTTGACCGAGGTAGAACTTCCGTTTTCCTAATTGTCTAATACTTCAAGCAGAGTAACATTGGGTATTGACAATGCTTTAGGTGGAAATGGTTGAGAAGATAGATGTAGATGCGAATACAGTTTTGCATTTGTCTGTTTCTCCAGGGAGAAATAAACCCATTCCTGGACATTTAGACATCTTGATATCTAAGGATTACATTCATATTTCCCTCAGTTTAATAGACCACAAACCTAGGGGTCAGCAAACTTAAGCCTGTGAGTCGAATCTGGCCTGCTGCCTGTTTTTATCAATAAAGTTTTATTGGAACACAGCCACATATATTCATTTACATATCATCTACGTCTTCTTCCTTGCTGTAACAGCAGAGTTGAGTAGTTGTGACGGAGACCATGTAGCCCATGAAGCCTAAAGTACATACTGTCTGGCCCTTTATGGAAGGAGTTTGCCAGCCCCTGCCATAATCCATTCACTCTTCCTATGTTTTCTATTTTAATTCAAACACTAGTCATGAGAGTTTAGTTCCATGCCAAACATATGTGCTATTTGTAACTGCACCTTCCTTTCGATCCAATTCGTGTAAGCTACTCAGCGGTTATGTGCCTTACAATCATGTCTTGATAATTCGATAAGGACCACATCTAATTTCAACTTCAGACTGAAGATTCATAAACAACTCCTCTCCCAGCAGCACCCCGAAAATCCTTTCATGTTAGGCGCAGGAAAAATACAAGGGCTTTGTCCTGGATAGAAATGCAGCTGACTATAAAGTTGTGTAATTTTTTTAAGCACACACAGATGAGAACGTTAGCATCCAACTGATAACTCTTCTTTATCTAAAAGAGAATTATCCAAAAGAAGTAGTGACTGTGAATAATGAATGAGCTTGATTTTCTTGTCTAGGAATTGGCTCTGAAAGCAGTTCTAGAAGAAGAGAGAGAAAATGGTTGTAAGTAGTGGCTCCAAAGCTGGAACGGGTAGCATCCTGGGATTACTGCTCTTTGTCTGAATGGTCATATGTTGTATTAAACCTCATACGTTATAAAGAGTGAAATGCTTTAACATTTATATCAACTCAAGACAAACTTACTACCCTTCACCATTGATAAACCACCAAAGGGGAACTTAAAACAAATACAGGTCAATAAACTAGCGTGGTGTCCTGGACCATTTTAAAGATGCACCCAAGGCAGAAGAACACCACTGCATCTATTTTTGTATCTCGTAATATGGAGATATTCATTCCCATCCTTTCCACGTCTAAGAGAGTTTGTGAGACCAAAATATCGGGAGTACAAAAAAACTGTGAAAGTACCTTGACAAATCAAAATGCTTCAGAAGCAGAAGATGTAAGTGTGGTTAATTTTACTGGCCCAAGGCCGCAGAAGAACCTTTGTCTGGGACTCTCCACATCAGGGGACAGGGCATTACTTTTCTCCTGGAATCCACATCTCCCACGACACCCCATCTGCACAACGCACAGCCCGCCTCCTGCGGAGAAATGGCCTCTGTGTGTATTCCTGTCTCAGAAGAACTTCCCCGACCTACTTCGCTTTCAGACTTTGCTCCTCTGAAAGATACAACCATCTTCCTCAGAGTTTCCTCCTGGAATCGAATTATACAAACCCAGGGGTGCACCAAACCTCCCTCACCTGCAGACTCATCACCGAGCTTTGTGCGTCAGGGGTGGATCTGCACGTGCACTTTGCTGCTGCAGGGAGCTGATGCTGCTTCTCCACTATGCCTGGTGCCTCTGACAGTTTCTAGGATGTCTGAGGGAAAAAAAAAACAAGAAATGAGAGCCACGGGGGCTTTGGTTCCGCTGGACTGTAATTCATGAAT
Source organism: Mesoplodon mirus (assembly GCF_964341445.2). NCBI lineage: Eukaryota > Metazoa > Chordata > Mammalia > Artiodactyla > Ziphiidae > Mesoplodon > Mesoplodon mirus. The sequence continues at coordinate 21,531,478 of NC_138982.1, read as the reverse complement.
GAATGGAGAAGAGAGCCACGCAGCAGGCCTGCCTCTGGGTTCCCTGGTCGAGTGTAATAGCCATCTGTTAACACACCCAGAATCCCATAGGTAAGACCTAGGGGCCGGCCACGCTCCTCACTAGGTGGGGGACCTGCGCAGCTCACCTGCCCTCTCTAGGTGTCACACATCCGCCAAACACGGGCGTGGAAGCAGCGATTAGTAGCATCCCTTCCAGGCATCCCACGAGCTGAGACAAGAGGCTTGTAACGTGCCTTTCATTAGAGTCGGCAAGACCTTGTCATGGAAAATCATATTTACTTCCAGGACACAATTACAGTGAAGCCTCATTCGGACTGTGCTCGGCTCCTAATGAAGTAGACAGACAGTTGTTAAAGTGGTTTAATGACGTGCCGGGATTGACTTTTTCTCTCTGCGATTTCTTTGTGTGTCACCTTTCTGGGGGGGTCTCTGAACGTTCCTATCATGGCGTGTTCTGAAAGCGTCTCATCGTTGGAGAGATGGACTCCCTAGACACAAAGAGGTTAATTACCTTGTCTAAGAAAATACGCCATACAAAATACTTCAAGCAGAAGTGGTCCAGAGAAGGAGCTATCTGCTTGGCGTGGGAAATGAGAGAAGTGAAGCTGTAATTGTGCCCTCCTCAATGTCTAGGGATCTAGCATGAACATGTAGATTTAAAAATCCATGAGATGTGTACTTGCTCCATCCCTACCCGTCCCTAGACTGTAGGTGGGAGGGGAGAAGCAGAGAGAACGGGGGCAAACAAGCTCCCGGTGGGGACAGGGCGCCCGGTACATCTGTGAGTGGGTGCACTGCACACCCATCCCTACACCCCAAGTCCCAAGCAAAGACCGCTCTTCACTGACTTCCCATCCTTACATGTAAAGGGTTCTTCACTTCACTGTAAGGTTTTCTTTATAGTCCCATGCGTATAGGAGTTCCCGGGGAAAGGTGGCATTTTAAATCACTTTTTGATACTTTTGAGGAAGTAAGTGTTGGCTCCCGTCAAACTTGGCAGAGGGAGGAGAGGAGAAGGTGTGTGGGTGCTTTGGGGCAGGAGCGAAGGTGGAGAACACTGGGAGGGTCTGGCCCAGCATCAGCCGTGGCACAGAATTCCCATCTGGAAAGGCAGCCCTGGGGAAGTGAGAGGTCTGCAGTCCTCCCAGAGACCCCACCCCAGCGTTTTCATTCCTGAGGCGCCCCTGTCCTGCCCCTGTCACCCACGCCTGTAGGGGACTCTGAGATGCGTCGGGTATTATGGGTTATGGCCCTAGATTCTGGGCTCCACCTCTGTCCATAGAGCAGGGGACCCAAGCTGGTTGGTCTCCAAGTTCCCATCCAGGGCACAGCCTCAGTAAGCCCTGGGTTAGGAACCCATGAACACGTGGTCAGAATCCAGTTCACATGTTCTACATTTTTATGGTGGTGTCTAGAAAGTTCTCATGTTCACCAGAGCTCATATTTAAGACAAGGAAATGTTTCAGTTGCTGACAGCTTTGCTGAAAAATCCAGTACGTAACACAGGGCTATCACAATAAACATGTACCTGAATGTATTGAGAATAGTTTCCAGTAGGTTCTGCAGACGTATCAGAAGCATTATCTCTTTCAAGCAGAAGTGGTCCAGAGAAGGAGCTATCCGCTTGGCGTGGGAAATGAGAGAAGTGAAGCTGTAATTGTGCCCTCCTCAATGTCTAGGGATCTAGCATGAACGTGTCGATTTAAAAATCCATGAGATGTGTACTTGCTCCATCCCTACCCGTCCCTAGACTGTAGGTGGGAGGGGAGAAGCAGAGAGAACGGGGGCAAACAAGCCCCCGGTGGGGACAGGGCACCTGGCACATCGGTGAGTGGTTGAGGGAATGAGAAGTTGAGGGAACGTCTGCATAAGGGCATCATTCTCTGTCCTTGTTTCTACTTGATTTCTTGATTTCTGGCCTCTTGCAGGATAAGTCCTTATACATAGGAAGACTTTTTTTCCCCAGATGTAGAGTGGGATAATCGCTGTTTAAATGAAGTGTGGGGTACGTTTTTTTCTAAAGTGAGTGATCCTTTTATAACACAAGGAATCACCTTCAGGTAGTTGGATCTTGGCAAGTGTCATGTGAAACAGTAAGGGAGAGACTGAAAGCTCCTGTTTAATGACTCAGGAATATAAGATTTGTACAACTGAAATGACTTGTCCAGTGTCAATGGCTTATCATGGTTGTGCCAGAAGTAGAACCCGGGTGTCCTGATTCTGAGGGGAGGGCCCTTATTACCATAGCATCCTTCTCTTGGGAGAGCATTTTCACCAGTTGAGCTGAACAAACTACAGATTAGGAGCTTCTAGAAGTCAGGGGCCATGTCTACCCCATGCATAGTATGTAGTGCCCTCAAAAAATGCTTAACAAGTGCTTTTTGAAAATGATGAGAAAACAGCTGACCTATCACTTCCCTATTTGAATAGAGCATCAGCCCTCACTCACTTTCAGAATGAAAAGGGGGAAAGAATAACACTAAAACTTGTGCAGTGATTTTCACAAACTCTTTTTCTTTTGTACAGGACCTATTAATAACACTGCATAATTTTTAAAATGAGCCGTTTTTAGCAGTAGCAGTTAGAGGGGAAGAAAATGTCTTATTCCAATTCCCATAAAATGTACAGTTTGAAACCTGCCTCTTAAAGAGTTCTAGCGTTCCATCCTACCGGCAGTGCCTTAGGCTGGTGCGCATTTAATATTCTGTGGGGTTTCGCTGCTGTGCCCTCAATACAGAAGACGTCGTTCATTGCAGCTAGGAGGGAATGTGTTTAAAAAGTCAAGGGAAGTCTTTTGAGGCATCTGAGAAGCATCTTGCAGTCAGAGCTAAACTGCCGCCTTTCCCTTCTCACTGCGCGGCTGATGCGAACACTGCTTTCGGGCGAGTGTGAGGTGGGGTGTGAGGTGGGATGCTCGCCTGACTTTTCTGCTGGAGTCAGGTGCACAACCAGAGCCGGGTGACCTACTTCTGTTACCACGGTACCCAGCATAAACGCTCATTTTAAACGAGCTCCTTGAAAAAGCAGGTTGCACAAAAGGTAAAATGCATTCGTAGTTTTAAGGTCTCTTTAGTCAAGGTGTTGGCCCGAAAAAGAAGATCAAAGGATAATTTAATCAGAACTTTTTTCCTGGAGGAATTAGGGTTAGATTTGAAACGTACCAGCAGCCACGCTATTTCCACCATCTTTTCCATCTTGGTTGGGATAAAGATGAGTCTCCTAAGGAATGTAGTACAAGCTTTTTTCATCTCATAAAAGTAAAGATTAAACCCACAGACTAACAAATACCTTCAAAAGAAGGCTTTTCTCTCTCTGTCTCTCTCTCCATTTTGAAAAGGTTTGCTTTTATGGCTCTAGGAATACAATCGGAAATTATACTTGATGTGGAAGGTTTTTTAATTTTCAGTTCATATCACAACTTGATAAAGGGTTCTGACAAAGCACTACACTATTTTACACACGTACTTGCAGTGTTAAATGGATGGGGGAACAAAGGAGGGGAAAAAACCACTCAAAGATCTTTCTATCGTGAGAATAAAATTCCCAGGATGCTGGGTTATCCTGTTCGCCTTGGAGCAAAATGCCCAATATTCGCTTGAAGGCAAAAACAAGATAAACACAATTAAAGCCTCGTTTCATTTTGAGGTGCGAGGCAGAGGACAGAAAGGGCAGAGAGCTGGCGTGGAGGTGGAGAGAGGATGCAGATTGGAGGCTAAGTGTCACCAGGCTGCCCTGTCCCGTGTCCTCAGTAGCAAGCTCCTTGAGGTCGGGAATTTTACCTTCATGGCCTTCATAGACCCCTCAGTAAGTACAGTTTCTGGTTCGTGCCTTCATGAGCTCACTCAATTATTCACGTATTTCCTGATATTTACCATTTGGTCTTTCAACAACAAATATTTATTGCGTGCCTCGCATCTGCCAGATGCGGTTTCAGGCACCGAGTGTCCACACTGAGGACAGTCCCTGACGTCATGGAGCATTCTTTGGTGGAGGCGGGGAGAGGGTAGACAGAAGGAAGTGATTAGCAGGCTGACAGAATGTGCTGGGTGGTCCCCACTGCTTAGAACTGTGTTGTGTGATACATATGGCTGCCGAGCACTTGAAATGTAAAGAAAGACGTAAAGCAGAGGGTTATGTGGCTGGCGGGGGTTATTTGATAAAGGACAGTCAGGGAACGTCTGTGTGGCAAGAGAACGTTTGGGCAGGGATATAAAGGAAGTAAGAAAGTGAGGCAGGTGGATGTCAGGGCAGGACTGTTCCAGGCAGAGGAGCGGCAGGTGCCAGGCTCTGTGCCACCTGCTGAGAGTTGAGTGGTAAATGAAACACAGTCATGGTCCATGCTCTTAGAGCTTTCAGTCTATGGGTCAGGTAGACATGAAACTAGGTAGCCCAAAATGCATATATATAGTTGAAAATCAAGCTATGATAGAAAATAAGTAGGAGAAGGGCCTTAGAATTGGATGATGAGAGAAGACCTCAGTGAGGAGGTGTGAAGTCTGAGAAGGAGCTGACCGTGCATATGGCGGGCAGGATGGGGGGGGTGGTACAGACTGTGGGAACAGCGTGGGAGAAGGTCTTGAGGCTGGAATAAGTCTGTCTTCTGGGAACCCAGATGACCGCTGGGGCTGGGCATAGCGATTAAGGGGAGGAGTGGTCCAGCATGCCATCTGAGAGGAAGCCAGGGGCCAGATTGGCAGGCTCTTGTAGCCCACCTGAGGGAGTTTGATTTCGTTCTCAGTGTCCTGAGGCCCCCCTGGTAAGTGATCCACGTGGAATGACATGGTCACATTTCTGGTTTTAAAATATCGACTGCTTGGTCTCCTGTGTGGGAACTGGGTGGGGAGGGGCTGGGAAGGAAAGTGAGGAGACTAGCTAAGCATAGGTGAGAGGATGATTTGGAATGAGATGGTGACAGTGGAGATAAAAGTGAAAAATAAAATTTGGAAATAAAGAGAAATGTGTGGATTTTGATAAATAAATTGGGTATAGAACCAACATGACAGCCCATAAAAGGCACATGGGGAATGTTAGATGAACTAGATGGGTGGAAAGATGGCTGGCTGGCTGGATGAGTAGGTGGGTGGAAGGATGGGGGGAGTGGATGAACAGATGGATGGATGGATGGATGGATGGACGGATGGATGGATAGGTGAGGGGGTGGGTGGAAGCATCGGGGGGGGATAGATGGATGGAATGCTAATTCTCTGGCCTTCAGTACAGTTCTGGCAGACCAATCTCAATCTTTAACAGGGTGATATCTAAGCTGGTTCCTAGAAATGCTCTCCTTCCTCAGGTGGGTCCCTAGTTTCCTATGATTCCTCACTCATGCTTTTAGTGATGGAGTTCTGCTGGTGAAGGAATTGCATCATTTATCAATGATCTGATCAGAAAACCCTGTTTGTGGTTAAGCAGGCAACTGATGGTGGTCCTGTGTGTGTAATAACCTGGGAGCAAGGTGTGGAGGCTTGCACTGGGCCAGGCGGTGTGCTGATGTTCTCATACGATACTTCAGTTAGTCCTCAGGACTGCCCTATGAGGGTGACACCACCCAGCCCCCTGTACAGATGGATTTGGAACCTAAAGCTTAGAGAAGACAGGTCACTTGCTTGAGGTCACAGTGGGTCAGTGGCAGGCATGATTTCCTCCCAAATGCAGATGTGCAGTTGAGAACGTTCCAACCAGCCAGCCCTCCAAATTCTGGGTCTCTGTGGTGAGGTAGTGGCCACAGTTTTGCACCTCAGCTCTAAACACTCACTATTCGAGCATCATTCCTCAGTGAGGCAAAGGCTCTGGAGATTCCCTGGGAGGCACCTGCCTGTGTAAACCCAGTGGTGGACCCTTGGTTGTGACTTGATGTGCTCCCAGAAAGACTAGCTGGGAAGACTTTGATTGAGAAGCACTGAAAACAGTAGTGAAAAATCAGTGTGTTTCAAATAAGCCAGTTCCCTTTAGGATGGAGGTCAGCCGTGGGCTCCATTCCAACTCCAGGCTGTCTGTGGACTGGAGTTTCCTTAAGTACAACGTGAAGCTAAGGCGACCTCAGGGGTGTGTAGTGAGAGGGTCAGCTTGTACAGGAAGCATTTAGTCCAGAACCTTGCAAGCGCAGGGTAAGTGGAAGAAAGGACAACCCTGTTGCCAGCCAGGGCTTTTGGCCTCCTTAATCAATAGAAACTGATCAGAGGCCAGACAAGAAATTCAGGCAAGGCTTTATTGGGGCCCCTGCTGCAGCAGAGGGGAGCGAGAACAAGTACCAAGTTCCCTTGCTCACTCCCCAAGTTGGCGGGGAAGGCGAGCTGGTTCCTTATATGGGGTGAGGGGAGGGGTGTGTCCAGGGCTCAGGCCAGAGGTGTGGCTTAGGTGGTCTGCCCACCCCCTTTGGTGGTGCTGAGTGCGGGAGGCATGCTCAGTGCCCTGCTTTTGCTCCTGACACCCTGCTTTTGCTCCAGGCTCTTCAGAGGTGGCAGTTAGGCTCTTTGGTCTTTTTGTATCTTGTTGTCTGTAGTTTTGCCCCAACTGTGCATGCACGCAGTTACTTTTAGTCCCTTATAGTTTCTTTGTATTCTGTAGCTGGAGGAGATGTTTGTCCAGGTGCAAGCCCTGCAGCAAAGGGGCCCAGGTCCCAGCTCCCAGCCTGTCTCATTACCCTTATGTCTCAAGGCAAGGGGAGCTTTTTTGAAGGTAGCTAGATGTTCTTGGCATTCCTTGAACAAACCAAAAGGTGATGATTGCTCCTTGAGGGAGTAAAAATTAACTGCAGGTCATTAGCTTGGCCTCCACAGAACTTCAGAGGAAAAACAACCAGTTCACTGCATAAACCTCAGGAGAAAAGCCTTTCCCCCCAGATTTCTCGCTTTTGTTTCCTTCCCTCCGTCTTCCCCATTCAAAGCCTCGTGCGCGCTGCCACAGCTGCAGCTCCAAGTCCCCTCACCAAGCCAGGCGGGAGGCCTGCAGAGGAGATGCCCACGGGCTGAGCCAGAAGCCTCAGGAAAATGCTTGCCAAACACTGAACTTTGGGGGCTTCCCTGGTGGCGCAGTGGTTAAGAATCCGCCTGCCAATGCAGGGGACACGGGTTCGAGTCCTGGTCCAGGAAGATCCCACATGCCGTGGAGCAACTAAGCCCGTGCGCCACAACTACTGAGCCTGTGCTCTAGAGCCCACGAGCCACAACTGCTGAACGCCTAGACCCCGTGCTCCGCAACAAGAGAAGCCACCGCAATGAGAAGTGCGCGCAGCAACGAAGACCCAACGCAGCCAAAAATAAATTAATAAATTAATAAATTAAAAAAAAAAGAATGAGCTGCTGAGCTTATTGCAAATTCTAAAAATTAAAAAAATAAACAGTGATGTTTGACTAATCGGTCACATCCGGGGCGTTGACACCAGGAAAGAAGAAAGTAAAGAGGCTGGTGGATGTGGAGAAAGGAGGGGTTGGGCCTGAGCGAGGCATGGAGGTCTTGGAGGAAGGGCCTGGCCGACATGGGGCTCAGGGTGTTGTTCAGATTGCTTTGAACTGGTCCACTGACACCCCGAGGTCTAGGGGGCCGTGCCCGGGTCCCGGAGTCAGCTTGGGGTGAGGTGGGGACTGGACTGCAAGGCAGGCTCCTTCCAGCTTAGTTCTGTCTGGAGAAGGACTGGGGGAGGGGCGGGCTGGCTCCCTGCCCCCTGGTTCGGCCCTGGCCACCCCAGTCCATCAGACAGACCTGTCTCTCCCTGTCCTCCTCCTGTGAGCCCCTCACCTCTGGGCCTTCATCTCCCCCTGCTGGGGAGGCGGGGGTCCTGCCACGTAGAATAACCTGGCCCAACCCCTCCCAAAGGGAGCCAGCAACTCTTGGAAGGTAGGCTTTCTTCTTAAAATGGACACATGAAGACGCCCCTCATTAGCTATGATCTAATCTCTTCACCGTAGAGTTTTCTGTCCTTCACGTTTGTCAGCCGCGTCGTTCTGTTGTGTTGTCTCTTGGTCACCGTGGTCCTTCTGAAGCCAAAACACAAGTCACTCATGACTCTCCTGCTGAAAATGGTGCCACAGGATGATGAGACAAGAAGTAATTGGAATATTATTCACAGGAGGGGGACTGGCTGCAACACATTTAAAAATGAATTTAGGGGCTTCCCTGGTGGCGCAGTGGTTGAGAGTCCGCCTGCCGATGCAGGGGACACGGGTTCGTGCCCCGATCCCGGAAGATCCCACATGCCGCGGAGCGGCTGGGCCCGCGAGCCATGGCCGCGGAGCCTGTGTGTCCGGAGCCTGTGCTCCGCAACGGGAGAGGCCACAGCAGTGAGAGGCCCGCGTACAGCAAAAAAAAAAAAATGAATTTAGGATTATTTGGTTAAGTGGCATCTGCTTAATCACAGATTAAGGATATTGGGATATCTGAGACCCAGTAACAATTCTCTCTCTCTCTGTATGTATGTAAATACCTAGTGTGTGTATATATATGTTTCCTACTACAAAAATGTGTACAAGAATGTTCTTAGCAATGCTATTCAAAATAGCAAAATGGGCGGGGAGGGATAAATTTAGAGTTTGAGGTTAACATACACACACTACTATATATAAAATACATAAACAACAAGGTCCTACTGTGTAGCACAGGGAATTACACTCAATATCTTGTAATAACCTATAAGGGAAGAGAATCTGAAGAAGATATGTATGTACGTGTGTGTGTATATATATAGATATAGATATAAAACTGAATCACTTTGCTGTACACCTGAAACTAACATGATATTGTCAATCAGCTGTACGTCAGTAGAAAATAATAGCAAAATGCTGGAAACAATTCAGATTTCAACAACAGTAGAACACATAAATAACGACAATGAAATTGTCTAGTTGAGAATACGGATGCATCTCAGGTTTTATCCTCACATAAGATTAAGTCACCAAAAATATATGAACGTTTTCATTTATATACATTTCAAAACATGCAAGCCGAAACAACCTTTTCTTTATGGATGGAAATGTGGTAAAATTTAAAAAGAAACCAAGGAAATGATAAGCGCACAATGTAGAGTAGGGTTATTTCTGAAGGATGAGGAGATGGGAACAGAATGGAGGGGTCACCCAAGAGGCTCCCAGGGTGTCCTTGAGCTTAGAAGTACGTGATGGAAATTTGGGGGGAGGACGGTGGAACTATTCGATATCTTGATCTTAGATGGTGTTTACATGACTATGCGTTTGTGTAAAAATGTGTAGTCATTCATGTAAAAAAAAACGGTGAATTTTGGAGTATATAAGCTATAGCTCAATTGAAAACCACTTGTTAAAAAAAGTGTACAGTAGGCACACAGGTGTGTTTATTATATTGTGATTTCTTCATACTTTATATGTAATTCGTTTCCTTTCTTAGCTACTCAATCTACTGAAAAAAGCAGTTTTTAAAACCCCTCAGTGGCTTGCCATTCTCCTCGGGTGAGCGGCAGACCTTCCGCGGGACGACGGTGCTTCGTGCCCTGCCCCCTGCCTGCCCCCCCCAACCCCGTCCTGGGCTCACGGCCCCTGCTGCCTGTCCTCCTCTTCCACATGCTGGCTTTGCTGAACTGTGCTCATCTGTCGGCTGCTCTGTATCACCCTGGGCTGGAAGCGGCCTACGTTCCAACACGTGGTCTGGTACTACATAGAAGTTCAGCAAAGATTTGTGCAGTTTTGTTGAGGTACAGGCATCCTCTTTGATTCTGTAGGACGACGAGTAATGGGGAGAAAGGCACTGGGGATGAAGTTCCCTCAGAACATGCCCTGGAGGCTCCATGTCTGAAATGGGTCTCGCTGAGCTCCAGTCAGGGTGCTTGGCAGGGCTTTCTCCTTCTGCAGTCTCTGCGAGAGGATACACTTCCCAGTTGTTTCCAGCTCCGAGAGGCTGCCTGCATTCCTTGACTCCTGGCCCTTTTCTTCCTTCAAAGCCAGCAGTGGTTGGTCACGTCTTTCTCATGTCGTCCCTGTGATTCTAGCTCTTCTGCCCCTCTTCCTCATTTAAAGGACCCTGGTGATCACATTGGTCCACCTGAATAATCCAGGCTAGTCTCAGTGTTTGAAGGTCCGTTGATTAGCAGCCTGAATTCCCCCGTGTAATTTAACATATTCACACATTCTGGGGATTAGCATGTAGACATTTTGGGGAGGTGGGTCAGGAGCATGATTCTTCCTACCACACAGGGCAAAGAACGAATAAAATTCTCCACTGCAGTTTAACAGAATGACAGCAAATGCTTCCTCCTGTTTTCAGGATCTCATCAGGTGGACTGTTGTCTTCGTTTGTGCACAGACCCTGACACGCGTCGCACGAGAAGCAGACCCTGATTTGAGTGCATACAGTGTTTTTGTTTTTTTGGATAATCTCTGGAAACACCGGCGGGAAGTGGAGGGAGATAGGGAAGAGAAATACAGCAATAAGAGCGTGTCATCAAGGTAGCTGCTCTGTGTGCCAATGGAATCCATGCTAGGGACTAGAAAACATGAACCTCAGAGTCCTCCCCCGACAAGTGTTAGTCTTCGGGTGAGGGTTGCCCTTGGGGGAACTTAATTCCCAGGACCTGTGTACATGTGCACTCCGGGGCCAAGGAAAGCCGTCATTCAGAGAGATGCAAGTGTTGGCGGTTGGAGGTTGGGTCAGAATACACTGAAAAAGTCAAGGCCAAGGGGGTACATATACATACATGGGGCACCAACAGTTGTCGGTTATAACTTGCGTTGGTTTCTGGAAATCTGAATGTAGTGAAGTCATGGTACTGAGTAACTAAGGACCATGGTACTGGTCCTTTAGTGATAGTTCAGGAACTTTCCAACATGTTTTCTGAAGGATTCTACAGAGAAACCCCAAGGCTCCTTGCGGGACAGTCCCCATCCATCCCTACTTCAACCAGACTCACTCAACTTTCTGTTTTCGACTTTGATAGATTTTTATAAGAAGAAGAAAAAGGTACAGACACAAATTAAAATAGAAAACCACTTTCTTGACCTACAAATTATAAAAATTGTATGTCAGGAATCTTCTGCCAGGTAGGAATTCGAGAGAGCAGAGGAGAGCTCAGTGTCCTTTCCCTCAGGGTCTTGCCGGAGGGGCTGGAGCAAAATCTGCATTTAGTGTTGTTGGTAAAAATAATCTTCCCACCCAGAAAAATGTAGAAAGCTACATTGTTTGGGATCTTTGGACTTAAATTCGTTTCCACACAGGCTGGAAGGTAGGAGTGGGGAGGGGAGATTTTGAGCTGTTTTGTTTTAATGAAGTGTTTAAGGCTGAAATAATGGTTCTATATAGCTTTCAACATAATTTATTCTATTCTGTGTCAATTTGCCTGAAGAGTGTAATGCTGTTTGGGGGGAGAGCAGCAAAGGGCTCTCACCAAGGCATGGGCTGTAATTTACATCTAGAAAGTCTACATATTCCATAATTTTGGTGTGCTGTGAATTAATGGAGTAATATTGAATATCTCCAACCCCCTTATTATGGCTTCTCACTTGAAATATGTTTTCAATATACATTTATTCAGCAGTGCTTAAACATGGTAAGTCATCAACACATGCTTTTTAAATCATGTGGCTTCATTTTTTTCCTGCTTAAATGTCAGGTCAGATGGTTATTAACAGCAGAGGCAGGGGTGCGGTGGGTAACAAGGAAAGAGGAGCCATTCAAAAACAAGGAGTATTTTTTATTTTAAAAGAAATGTCCTCTATTTATGATACTGTTTCCCTAAAGTGAAAGAGGAGAGAGCATTTAGAGGCTTGTGGTAGTTTCTCTGGTGACAATTTATTTTATGTGTGTAGCACATTGCCTCCCAAGAGCAATGTGTGTTTGAAATCTGCCATATACTATGTGAATACACTTAAGCAACTGATTTGGTTAGTAGATGCTCTTGGGCTAAGATCCAGCTCTCAGATAATTAAGAACATGGTCCAAATGGCTGGAGCCCTAAGAGGCTTCCTATAACTGTCTCCAAAGTGAGAATTTACCTTCATTCTTGGTGGCAAGTGGCCCAGGCACTGAGCCACAAGATGAGGGAATTCCTCCCAGGGAATGTGATGAAGTGTTTTGCAAAGAGAAGCTTTGCTCTCCAGGACACTTAAAGTTCACTCTCAAGGCCAGCCTCTCCATGTCTAGTGCTGAACCTGCCTGAGTCCTGTGCTTGCAATTTCAGCATGCTGACACCAGGTGGCAGGCAGTACTGAGGTCCCGCCAGATTTCCTTTCATACACAGCCAGGGTTCCCTTCAGTGCAGCTAATGAGTTGACAGGTATTGAGGAATCAAAAGAGATTATTTATGAAAGAATAATACTTGCTAAAAATGCTACAGAGGCTACCTCCACTTTTAAATCTAATGTATTCATTGCAAAGCCCACGTCAGTGTACACTAACAAAAAGCTTTATCTATTTTTATAAATATTGACGTATTGAACATAATTATAATGTGGTTTTCTAGGGGGGGACATTATTGTGTTTACATAAACATAATATGCTCTAGACCACAACTCAATAAGATGTATCAAGTTCTGGATACATAGTTGTTTTACTAACCTTGAATAAGAAATCTCCACAGATAAAGTAAATAATATATTGGTATCAGGAAATAATGGAAAGATTATAATAGTAAAGTAAATCTAAAAGATTAAGATAATGGGCCAAACTTAATGCCTAATGCGCTGCCTGGCTTGTGGCTTGTTATTTCACGAGAGGATAGAATAGTTTCTTATTTTACATCTTGTGCTTTTGGTTTTCCATGAGAAGTAGAAGGACATGGAGGGCTTCCCTGGTGGGGCAGTGGTTAAGAATCCACCTGCCAATGCAGGGGACACGGGTTCAAGCCCTGGCCTGGGAAGATCCCACATGCCGCGGAGCAGCTAAGCCCATGTGCCACAACTACTGAGCTGCGCTCTAGAGCCCACGAGCCACAACTGCTGAGCCTGTGTGCCACAACTACTGAAGCCTGCATGCCTAGAGCCCATGCTCTGCAACAAGAGAAGGCACAGCAATGAGAAGCCTGTGCACCGCAATGAAGAGTAACCCCCGCTCACCGCAACTAGAGAAAGCCGGCACGTAGCAACGAAGACCCAACGCGGCTATAAATAAATAAATAAATAAAAATTTTTATTTAAAAAAAAGGACATGGAATACAGGGTAATGTTTGGATATATTTTATTGGTAAGCAGGGGGAGGGGAGATTGCATTTTATATGCCAGCAAATAAAGCAAGTACTTCCTTTGCAAATGATATATCTAGGTTTCTCCTTTGTTGGTTTGATTCTGCTCACTCATTAGCAGAAATCATAAAATGATCTGATAGAAGGAGCAAAAAGTAACCTGTAGGACTCTAGTAGACAGTGCTAAAGGAATAAGAACACCAGTTACAAAGTTTGAGTTAAAAGCAGGAACTGTCTAATTTGAAAGTTATTAAGTTATATAATTGAGAGCACAATTTAAAGAAATATGAACTCCTGGGCAAAATTAAATGCCTTCCTTTCTAACACTTTACCTCTTCTGAATTGATCTCAAATTAAACCCTGGCTTCCTCTCTCATGGTGGTGACACTGACTCTGCTGAGTCCTCCATGCTCTTCTGGGGCTTCTCAGAATTCCTCCATGGAATCAAACTTAAGTCCTTCCTCGTGTCTCCCGTGTATCCAAATTTAATAAATGCTTTCGCTGTGTGCCACCTGAAGAAACCCCCAGATTATGTTTCATTAACTCGTCTCTGACTTCTTACAGTATTAAGGGTTCAGTTTATCCTTTCATAACCAATCATCAAAAAGAAAGATTCAAGGCTTCCCTGGTGGCGCAGTGGTTGAGAGTCCGCCTGCCGATGCAGGGGACACGGGTTCGTGCCCCGGTCTGGGAAGATCCCACATGCCGCGGAGCGGCAGGGCCCATGAGCCATGGCCACTGAGCCTGCGCGTCCGGAGCCTGTGCTCCGCAACGGGAGAGGCCACAGCAGTGAGAGGCCCGCGTACCGCAAAAAAAAAAAAAAGAAAGAAAAGAAAGATTCACTCCATGAGGTGGAAACCCAGCTTCCCCATTTGCTGGCCGTGAAACCTTGAGCATTTGTAAAATTAGAGTACAATAATACCTACCTTGAAGGTCAGGAAAGATGGATGGGAATCTATGTGCAGCGCTTAGGTTCTGTGTACCTGGTTCATTGTAAGTAATCAACTCAATAAATGTTAGTTATTATCAATAGCACTATTATTATTAATAATGGGTCTTCAGTTACCCTTTCTAAATTTGAGGAGTACTCAGGTTCTTAAACTTGGGTTTTTTTCTCTCTTTTCTTAACTGAAGTATAGTTGATTTACAGTGTTTCAGGTGTACAACAAAGTGATTCATTTATATATATATTCATTTCATTATAGGTTATTATAAGATATGGAATATAGTTCCCTGTGCTATACAGCAGGTCCTTGTTGCTTATCTATTTTACATATAGTAGTGAGTATCTGTTAATCCCAAACTCCTAGTTTATCCTCCCCCTTTCCCTTTTGGTAACCATAGGTTTGTTTTCAATGTCTGTAAGTCTATTTCTGTTTTGAAAATAAGTTCATTTGTATTATTTTTTGAGATTCCACATACAAGTGATATATGGTATTTGTCTTTCTCTGAGTTACTTCACTTAGCATGATAATCTCTAGGTCCATCCATCTTGCTGCAAATGGCATTATTTCATTCTTTTTTATGGCTGAGTAATATTCCATTGTATATATGTACCACATCTTCTTCATCCATTCCTCTGTGGATAGACATTTAGGTTGCTTCCATGTCTTGGCTATTGTAAATAGTGCTGCAGTGAACGTAGGGGTGCATGTATCTTTTTGGATTAGAGTTTTCTCTGGATATATATATGCCCAGGAGTGGGATTGCAGGATAATATGGTAACTTTTCAGTTCTTTAAGGATCTTATACTTGTTTTTATACTGTAAGTAAAAGCAGAGAAAGGTCCCTGCTTCACAGATCCTATGGGATCACCACACTTTCCCCTTCCACTCAGTGTCTGGGTGTCAGCACACACCCAGGGGCCCTTAGCAGTGGCTTTCCTGGGCCCGCTTGGCACGGTGTTTGCCGAGCACACCTGCTTGGATGCAGACTTTTTCTTGTCAGAGACCATATTTCTTCAAAGAAAATGTTATAAACAAACACGTTAACCATGGTTCAGGTTTGTGTTTTGTTTTCTGTAAACAGTCCTTACGTGAAGAGGTTCCTGCTTCTGTCTCTAGGCGGGGTCAGGGGTGCCCAGTTAGTCCTGCAAAGACCCCTCCTTCAGGATGCAGCACCATTCCTCGGGAGCCTAAGCCATCTTCTGAACGCTTGCCAAAAACATGGAAGAAACGGCCCAGCATCCAAGTGGCTCTGGAAGCTTGGGATGATGGCAGAGAGGCCGCCATTGTCTGCTGTGAGGACAACCTCTGGCTGTGACCTTGGGCAGATAAGCTCTCCATGCCTCTGCGTGCTTGTCTGTAAAATGGGAGAATAGGAATTCCGACCTCACTAGGTTGCTGTGCAAAAGAAATGAGTTATGTATAGAAGTCCTTAAAGAGGCGCCAGAGCAGCTGGCCAGCAGTGTCAACCAAGGGAGAAGGCTCCTGAAAATGCTGACAGGGACCCCAGGGCCCCAGGGCATCCACGCTCCCCACTCATGACACAAAGCTATCTTTTTCTCCTACCTGCTGTTTAACCCAAGTGTTAGGGTTGATGGGAGCACGAAAAAGCATCTAATCTCATTTTAGAGTGGTTGTGTCTTTGCTGCAGTCACACAACTGGTCAGGACAAAAGCAGGCCGGCAGCTGTGGCTGCAGAATCCAGGTCTAGAGCTCCTGACACCTGCCCTGCGACATCCCTGGGGAACAGGGAATTCCAAAGTGTAAATGCCCAGGACGGCTTGGCAGGTCCAGTCTCTTCCACCTGGGAGCTTCAGTGGAAGTTAGGTGATGCCAGTTCATTCCAACCACACGGCGGGTTTATAGCAAAGCCCCCGACGGGGTAAAAGACAAAATGGAATTGAGACATTTGTAGGATGGAAAAATGTTCCAAGTCAAACCCTTCCTCACAAAGGCGAGTGCAAAACTAGTTAATAACATTTGTGATTTCAAAACAAAAATAATCAAAGGTTTTTTTAATCTCTGGGCTCTGGCCCAGCGCATGGGGAATTTAGTTTGGTATAGCTAAACTGCAAAGAAAAATAAAATGCTGAAGTGTTGCTGTTCTGAACAAATGTGGCTGGGTATTTCGGGAAGAAGTAGTATCTCCGAAACTGATTGGTGGATGAGGTGTAAGGGGTGAGGTTTGTGAGGTAATGGGGAGTTACCATCCGAGTTTTATGAGCCGCTGGGGGAGAGGGGAAGAGCATGACCATGAAACAAGAACTTTAGAAGCCCCAGAAAAAGAAAGTTGGGAAGTTTTCCAGTGAAATTTTGGATTGAGAAAGAAAATAAACCCATGTTGTACTGAACAAGATGGCAGATCCAGTTCAGAAAATTGAGTAAGAGACTACATTCCCAGAATCAAGAGAAAAACTCCTCAAGGGCTTCCTCAGGGAGCCCCCGGAGGGAAGCGCTGACTCAGGACCCTCTGCAGCCTGCTGGGGAGGGGCTGCTGCCATTGGAGGTTGGAGGGGTGGCCTGGAACCAAGTCAGGAAGAGACCCCAAACCCTCAGGGGCAGAGGGAGTGGAGTGTGCGGCTTGGCCCTAGTGGAAAGGAGAGAGGCCTGTTAACAGAAGAGCGGCTGAAAGCAAGAAGCATCTGGAAAGGCCATTGAGTGCTTTAAACTCATGCCAAGCTAATTGAGTAATGTGACTGTATGTTCTTGTAAATTATTTCAACTGTGTGTAGTTCTTCCCCTGAGATTGGCTTCCCCTGAAGGTCAAGTTTGGTCGTGTGCTTGCAGAGGCTCTGAGTGGGCTGGAACTCTGTGTGTGTGTGTGTGTGTGTGTGTGTGTGTGTGTGTGGCGGGGTGGGTGTGGGTGTGTGTGAGCACACACGTGGGTTATTGATCACAGTCTGCATTCCCAGTACTATGCATGGACTGATCCGATGTTCACAGTTTATTCCTTTACGTGGCAGATGTTATAATCCCGTATTGCAGATGCAGACACAAGGCTCTTTTGGGCTGTTTGGCTGTAGCACTGTTCATTCCTCACCTCATGCTACCATGTCATGCAGATGCTCATGAATGAGAGGACTGTGGGCCAGTGTGTGTTTCTGGGCTCTTTGGGGTTTTTTTTGAGCTATAACTCCCCATCCTCTGCATTTATTTATTTATTTATTTGGCCACAGGGCATGCGGGATCTTAGTTCCCCGACCAGGGATCAAACCCGTGCCCCTTTCTGTTGAAGCTCAGAGTCTTAACTCCTGGGCTGCCAGGGAAGTCCCTGTTTCTGAACTCTTTTATCAAGAGGGCCTCTTCTGTTGGCCCAGGCTTGAACGGTGATGTCATTTGACTTACGAAGCCCTTCTTGAAACCCTAAAACAGACCCTTTCAGCTCACGAAGTGGGGATGAAAGTCATAACCATGATCAGAAGGAACCCTCTTGCAGTTCTTCGAGCGGGACTTGCCCCCAACCCTGGTCTCCCACCCCTTCGCTCTCACGGACGGCTCCCGAGATTACAACTCGCCAATTCTGTTTCTGCATGGAAGTCAGAGAATCTGGGTCAGTTTATCCAAGTAGAAAGTGTTGTTTTATTGAGTTAACTCTGTGCAAACTGTTGCCTCAGCGCTTTATAGAAACAACGTCCCTTGTGTCTGGGGCATGTTCTCAGACAGTTTTCAGGGGCCTCCAGGTAATCGCTTAGATTGAAAATCAACAACGAAAACCCTTCTTTTTTTTTTTTTTTTTGAAATGGTGGTTCCCGGTAGAAGATGTCTGTCCTTTTAACTGTTTTGTCAGACACTAAATGAATCCAGCCCCTTTGATCGTGAAAGGACGTGAAGTGAGATTGCAGTACCGCTGCATCAACGTCCAGGAAAGCCGGAGTGTGCCTGACAGAAAGGGGGGCCCCAGACCCCCTTCCTGATTGCAGAATTTCCTTATTACTCCCATCATCTGGCCCAGTAAAGATCATCAAACCCGAACTGATTATCAAAAGAGAAAGGGATCCATTTGGTTGCTAAACACCATTATCTTCTCATCAAGGTTTTAGACGTGTTATCATTGTGATGTTTTACTGTTTTCACATTACAGTAATGCCGCTTTAGAATAATACTTTTTAACATTTTAGAGTTACTCAAAGTCTGGTCTGGGGACCAGAGCTGGCCGATGAACTGTAACCAGATGGGAAAGGTAGGTATGAACAGAAGTGAGGAACAGACTGTGCAGCACAGGGGACTACATTCAATCTCCTGGGATAAACCATCATGGAAAAGAATATGAAAAGGAATGTATATATATGTGTATAACTGAATCACTTTGCTGTGCAGCAGAGATTAACACAACACTGTAAATCAACTCTACTTCAATAAAGTTAAAAAGTGAGGAACAGACATTGAGAAACTCTGAGCAATTTGATACTGCTGTAACACCCAAGCAGCCTTTCATTTTTCTAGTGATTCATCTGTATTGTATTTTATACAAGTATTTGTCTCTTATGGATTAGAAGTGGACAAAACAAACAAAAATCCTGGTCCTTTCCCACAGATAGGTTGGCAAAAACTGTTGTTACAGCATCTATCAGCCCATTTCATGCTGTCCCCAGTTCTGTGAGGGACACAGGGATTACGTATTAAGCCCCATTTTACTGGTAGATACACCCAGGCTCAGAGAGGTGAAGACACCTGGCCTGTCGCCTGTGTCTCGATCTACTGCTTCTTACCTGAAGTCAGCCATTCTCTAAGACACCACTCTGCTAACCACAGAGCAAGCTCAGCTGCAGATATTCTTGCCTAAGGTTGTTTTTTTTTTTAAGGAAGGATCTCTGTGGACAATCAGCCTTGAATGATCTATGAACAGATGCCCTTGGATAACATCTGAGTTCTCCTAATTCAGAAAACCATTGAGACCCCAACAGATGGGCCAGTTCCCTGTGTTTTCCAAAGCAATCGAAGGATCATAGCTGCACAGAAGCTTAAGGTTTGGAAGAGACCCCAGGGGGCCGTGTAGCCCTTGGCATTGACCTGCCCAGTGGGCAGCCCGTCTACCATGGGAGGGATGCATCGTGGCGGACAGCATTCTGCTTGGGAGTCAGCAGCGGCCGTTACAAAGTCCTTCTTCATGTCAGGCCCACCTCTCTCTCGCTAAGTCTTACCTGTTGGCCTCAGGTCTACTCCTTCATCCTACTAAGTCCCAGGATTTGGTCATAGGCACTGTGCTACTTCTGAATCTTCTTCCTGGTGTGATCTGGCTTCCAAATCCCACCCTCAGTCTTCCTGTCCTGCTCACCTCCACTCTCTGCATTCTTTAGTCAGGGTCCCCCAAAAATGATCCTGGCACTCCAAAAGCGGTCTGTCCAGGATATAGGAAAATGACCATCTCCCTCAGTCCACACACTGTATCTCTTATCATGCCAACTAAGACCGTATTACTGATTTTGTGGCCGTATCTCATTGCTTTCTTGTACTAGATAAAAATGCTATGTCTCTTTAATGTAACACCTTCATTTGGGAAGTTGTTCTATACATTGACCCACTAACTTATTCATTCACTGATTCCTTCTTTCACCCACCATCCAACCAAGCGTCCATCCAGCCAACCAGGGGAATTCTGTCCTAGCTGCTTCAGGATTTTAATCCTGTCATTTATTTCAGAAGAAATCATACTCAGTGGAAGGAAAGCGGTTTAGGCTTTTCATCATCCCAGTTAATTTGCTCTGGAGGTTCAGTGTCTGGGCACCAGCTGTCCGGTCCACACCTCAGGGTAAGGTTAGCCAGTTAACCAGGTCCCAGCTAGCTGGGGACTGGAGAATCGGAGGCTATCAGCGAGCTCCCCAGGTGGACGCTTCGTTGGTTTTAGCTGCGTCCCTAATCCTCCTTCCCTGTAAGAGGTGTTGATCAAGGAGGTCTCTTTGCTGTGACCTTTGTGACCATGCAGATGCCTTGCAGATGGCACATCTGATTATCCCCACATCCCAGCCTCTGACGGTGTGGCCACTGTGTCCTAGAACCACAGCAGACATCGTATGAGGGTAGCCTCAGAGGGCCGGGATGGAAGTGGAGTGGGGGACAGTCATTCACATGATCGGTTCACATGTGATGATAAACACGTCTGCACGTCTGCAATTAAGAGCAGTAGTAATAGAAAAGTTTAAAGAGAGAAGAAAGAAATCACCCCTCCTCATATGTTGGCTGGAGTTGAGTTCCTCATAGAACCCACCTCCTCTGGGGATGCCTGACTCACGACCCCCTCACTTCCGGACGCCTCGCATCCTGGCCTCTCCCCCAGCCACCCTACAGACAGAAGAAAAACCTCTTCTTCCAGGTTGATGAATGACCTGATTCAGAGGTCAGCAAACTGCAGCCAGTGGGCCAAATCCAGCGGGTCACCTGGATTTATACATTAAGTTTTATTGGAACAGCTGCACCCATTTGTTTCTGCTGATTGTCTGTGGCTGCTTTCCCAAATCAACCACAGACCTGAGTCATTGTCACAGAGACTAGGTGGCCCCAAACTCTGAAATATTTACCCTCTGGTTCTTTACAGAAAGCAGTTTGCTGACCCTGCCCTGTGTTAATAAATCCATGGATCTGGCCCCCACTGGTCCTGAGTCCCTGCCCATTCTCCTCACCTCTCGGCCGCTTCCACCTCTCACGACCACCCCTCATGGCGATGTCTTCCCTCACCCCGTACAGCGAATCCGCACTGTCCTCTCCTGCTCCCTCTGGCCACGCTTCCAGCTTCCATGCTGACCCCGCTACAACTGGAAGCATGCACAGGGGTGTAGGTTTCCATCTTTTGGGTCACTGCTGTCCCCGCGGTGCCTGGAACAGTGCTTGGCACATGTGTGGTGGATGCATGAGCGCATCTAGCTCTGTCTAGAGGCACATTCGACCAGAGCTCACCTTGCGGAAAAGTCCTATTTGGACCTCACAGGTGAACAGGTGGATCCCAGAGGCAGTCACGGAGGAAGGCTTAGCTTGGAATCACCAACATATCCCCTTACACGGCCGAGACCCTGGAACTTCAGGGAGTTGCCTTCCATTTCATTGGCCCCAAATCTGAGCCCTTATTCTTACTATGGCCATGATGCTTCTGTAAATCTCCTCTCCTCATCTAATTTGTCCCAGTCTCCTGAACCACACAAAGGACAGTAGCTGAGACCCTGGTAAGGGTCACAGGAAGAGTGTGGAACAAACAAGCAGGCCACAGAATGGTTGTCTGGCCCCTTGCTCCACAGACGCCTGGGCCGCTCTTTGTCCAGCACCAGGTACCAGACAGGGGCTCTGCCGTCCGCTTGGGGGAAGGCGGCAGTTTCTCCTCCAGTCTTTTCGTTTCTGACTTAGCTCATGTTTGTCAAATAAATTATCATCTGAAGAAGGAAGGAAGAAAGAAAGGAAGAGAGGAAAGAGAGGGAGGGAAAAAGAAAGAAATATAACTTAAGCCTTTTATCATCAAGGTCAGGGCTGGCAAGGAGGTTTTATTTTCTATGCTAAGGCTGATCAGTAGGCAGTGGCTGCTGGGATCTGCTTGGGTCACTGGGTTGAGAAGGATTCTGAGGCCGTATTCAGGTTCAGTTCAGTGAGAAAAAGAGCCATAATCCATTAGCGACATCTGCCGTGGGCATGAAAGAAGAGGGTTGTGGCTTGCAGGCCGTGTTTTCCATCTCACTTTTAGACTATTAAAACAATGGCTACAAAACCTTTTTCAAACTCATTACGTGGATGGGACATTGGGCTGCCTGCTTTGCTGCCACCATCTTCCTTTTTGTAGTGTCGTTGAAGCCTGCTGCCTTCTCCTTTAAGCTACCAGGATTTGGTCTTTAATCCGTGGAACAAAGCATTTTGCCACAGGAACTGAGGGTATTTATAATGGCCAAAGATATACGTGGTCATCGACTAGTTAGTGGTAATCTTTAATCATTAAGCTACATTCACTGAATACAGAGGCATAAAATGCCAGAACAAGGGGTTTTGTGTTGGGGCCAAAGAAATAGAAGATGTTTCTCTAAGAGAGTCTTAGCTGGTACAGGGTGAAACTTCCATGCTTCCAAGTTAGACACTCGCTTTTGACATGGGCTGGACCCAGATGTGCACCTGTGAAGTCAAAGCAGGGCTTTTCTTTGATGATGATGATGATGATTAGGCTGCACCGCGCAGCTTCTGGGATTTTAGTTCCCTGACCAGGGATCAAAAGTGGGCCGTCGGCAGTGAGAGTGGTGGTGGGGGGGTCCTAACCACTGGACCACCAGGGAGGTCCCAAAGCAGGGTTTTTCTGATGGTACCCGATGCCTCTCTGCAAGGTAGCACGTAAGGGACCTTTCATCCAGATTCAGCCATATTCATCCGTTTATTCATTCCACGAGCATTTGTTAGCTGCCTGCTGTGTGTCACACAACTTTCCAGGCACTGGGCATCCAGACAGAAATCCCTGCCCTCAGAGAGATGGCTTTCTAGTGGGAGGAGACAGACAATACATAGATAAATAAAGTCTATGCTAAATAAATTAATGAGAAATGCTAGTGAGGAAAATCAAAGAGGCACAGGAAAAAGGGAACCTCGAGCAGGCACTGGGGGTTGGAGTGTTTGCTGGTTTAGGTGGCGTAGGGAGGAGAGTAACACCTGCGGATATCTTCGGAAAGGGTGTCCCAGGTGTGAGAACCTGCAAGTGCAGAGGCCCCGTTGTGGTCAGGGACCAGCAAAAAGGCCAGTGCATCTGGAACAGGGTGAGTCACAGGGACAGGGGCAGGGAGGAGATGGAGTCAGAGACGTAACAGGAGGACAGAGAGGACAAAGATGCTGCTGAAATCATTACATTTCTGTTCCTGCGCCGAGAAAAAATATATGTAATCTTGGAAATTTGGGCCATCTGTCTGTTGACTGGAAACTTAATCTTTAGAGAGACAACAAATGTCACCATCAATGGAGAGAATAGTGATTGCTGTTCTAGATGAGCAGATGCCTGCATTCCGTGAGCATGGGGTCTGAGATGACACGTTAGCAATAACAGGAATTTTCTTTATAATTCTTTTTTCTCTCCCGTGATCTGTTTGCATTTAGACCAGCTAAGAATGGCTCTCCTGTTTTTCCCTAACTCTTTCACCTTGACTATTTCCCCAGTTTTCTTTTTTTCTCCCCAGAATTTTCTGCAGGTATCCATCAGTCAGGGTTGTTTGGTTACAAGAAACCGACTTGGCCAACTTAAGCAAAGAGGAATTAATTAGAAACCTACTGGGGGCCCCCAGAATAGACTGGAGGCTGGAGAACCAGGTTTGGAAGGGATCCAGAACCGAGGGGCCCTGGGAGGCTGGAAGGAGGCCTCCTTGTGGACCGTTTGCCCAGAAAGCCACCGCCAGAAAGACTGAACCCTGGTCAGGGAACTAGATCCCACATGCATGGCACAACTGAGGAGCCTGCCTGCCGCAACTAAGACCCGGCACAACCAAATTAATTAATTAATTAATTAACTTAAAATGTCTTAAAAAATAGGTATAAAAAATTAATTCACACCCATAGGCAGGAACATTATGCCACCATTGAAAGCAGTTTTTTCACGATGTGGGGAAATATCCACACTGTTAAATATAAATGAAAAACAAGATTAGGAAATTTGGATATTCTATGATCTATAATAAAAAATATATCTACATATATAAATGCATGAAAGGAGCAGAGAAAAATAAAATATTAACAGGGCTTGTTTCTGGGACATGGGTTAATTATAATTCGTATTTTCTTTGCAGAGTTCATTATTTTTCAAATTCTGTGCAGTGAGCCTATGTGGCTTTTTTTTTAAAGCTACCCTTTTTTTTTTTCTTTCAAAAGAAAGTAGCTTTAAAAAAAAGAATGTAGATTTTTCTCTTTATTAAAATTCTCATATTGTATGGACACTCTGGGAAACTAGTTGACCAATACCTAATTTAGCAGCTGTCTTCACTGAAAACCAGTGGTTACCTGGAAGATTAAGGAAGTTAGTTCCTCTAGTGCCTTAGGCTCCTGTTCGCACTCAGAGATGTTTAGTTGAAAACCAAAGAGCTCTCCCCTCCCCCTTCCCCTCCCCCCTCCCCCCTCTTCCCCCGCTTCTCCCTCCCCCTCCTGGTAAACTGCATAAGTGCGTACCTAGAATTTGCGAAGCAGAGGAAGTTAGTTGCCTGACTTGTTTGATGTGATCATCCCCAAACTGCTGCTTCAGTGATTATACATTTCGGGCAGTGTCTCCAAGGTGCTGCTACCTTGCCTGAGCATTGCCAAATGCCGTTCTTTATGGCCTCTCTCTGCAACATTTAGCTTTTTGTCCTAAACTGAACAGCAGCCTGTGGCAGAATCTGTGGTTGTCATAGCTGTATTCAATTCACCTGAACTGATGGTTTCAAAAACTAGGGTCTGAGAGTTTAGGGAATTCTTCTAATTCTCTGTACATCTCCTAGCAGACATACCTCCACACTTTCCTCTTAAGGAGGAATGCAGGGATGGCTTGCCTAAACACCAAGGGAACCTTCTTTTGTCTGCTTAGTCCCCGTCACCTCTAAAGATGCCCCAAGAGCCTTGGCCTCTGCTAGGGCCAGGCCTCTTCCCTGCCATGGTTTGCTCTTGTGTCCTCTCCCGAAGCAGATGCTGCAGGAGAACTGGGTTAAGGGGGGTTTAACACCCTGTGATTGGAATGCACGATTCTCCGCAGGCCCAGCCAGTGCTCAGGTGCTCACACGGCCTCACCCTCAGCCTCCTGGGCCTGTGCATATTTGGCATCGTTCCGAGTAGCTGGTGAAAATGGGGAAGCAGTGCGGCCCTGGGGTCAGGGCTTTCTTATTGGACAGGTGCCCCTCACCGCTAGCACAGCTCCAACACAGGTATCTGTGAGCCCACCTACCAGGGGCAGTGCCTGTCACCCCTGCCCAGCACTCAGCCCCCCTTCCAGAACCTTCATCAGCAACAAAGACTTGTCCCAGGCCCTGGATGCCCTGGCACTGTTCTGGGTGCTGGTGATTGCCTGTGAAGAATTCCTACAATCCCTGCCCTCCAGGAGTTTACATTCTTTGGGGAGAGAAAGATAATTAAAAAGACAAATAAAGGGGCTTCCCTGGTGGCGCAGTGGTTGAGAGTCCGCCTGCCGATGCAGGGGACACGGGTTCGTGCCCCGGTCCGGGAATATCCCACATGCTGCAGAGCGGCTGGGCCCGTGAGCCATGGCCGCTGAGCCTGCGTGTCTGGAGCCTGTGCTCCGCAACGGGAGGGGCCACAACAGTGAGAGGCCCGCGTACCGCAAAAAAAAAAAAAAAAAAGAGAGAGACTGAACTGGGACAGGGACTAGGAGTGTTGGAGATCAGGGCTGCAGTTTTTGATGAAGTAGTCAGGGCAGGCCTCGTGAGAACGTGACGTTTCAATAAAGACTGGGAGGAAGTGAGGGAGAGAGCAGCCAGGGTATCTGGAGGAGAGGGTCCAGGCGGAGGGAACAGCTCATGCAAAGGCCCTGAGGTGGGGGCATTCCCCAGTGTGTTTGAGGGCCAAGAAGGAAGCCAGTTGTCAAGAGGGGCATAAATAGGGACTTTCCTGGCAGTCCAGTGGTTTAGACTCCGTGTTTCCGATGCACGGGGTGCGGGTTCAATCCCTGGTCAGGGAACTAACATTCCACATGCCACACAGCACGGCCAAGAAATAAAGAAATAAAAAAAAAAAAGAGGGGCATAAACAAGCAGGCATAAGAGAGGAGATGGAATCAGAGAGGCCCAGGGGCTTTGTCCAGACTTCTGCTCTCACTCCAAGTTTGATAGGAGGCTGTCAAGTGTTCGGGCAGAAAGGGGACATACTTGGGTTTTAATAGGTCCAAGATGGTTGTTCTGTTCAGACTATACTATCGGGCGTCAGGGCAGAAGCAGAGAGAGCTCAGGAGGCCACAGAAGGGAACCAGGTGAGAGACGGTAGCGCTCTGACCGGTGGGAGTGGTGAGGCAGTGCTGTTGGTGATGGGAGTTTGCAGTAATCAGTTGACAAGTAGCTGCAGGAATTAGAAGAAGATCACCATGTCAGTAACATGTTCTGAGAGCCGCCTTACAGTCCGAGAACCTTCTTAGTGTTAGGGAAAAGCTACTTTCCTCTGAAAAGAAAAAACAGAACAACTACATTTTAAAAAGTAATGGAGGCAACAGTAGCTCATTGCAGATGATTTGGAAAGGACTGGAATTTATAAAGAAGATCTAAATCACAATGACTCTCATGTCCCAGATATAAGTCCTATGAATATTTTGATTTATTTCATTCTGCTCTTTTTTCAATATGTGGGTATTCCAGTTTTTCTGACTTTCTTTTTTTAGTTAAGTTTACCGTCGTGAATATTTTACCATGTTATTAAATAGTCTTTGAAGAGATGCTTTTTGATAGCAGTGTGATGTCCTTTCCTACGGCTATGAATTAATTTTTAGAGCCATTTGCTTATTGGAAGTTGCAACTTGCTGTGTGCAGCCTCGGTGGTTCATGGCTTCCTGAACTTCACCCCCAAATCACATGAGCTTCCCTGCCACGTCCCGGGCAGCATTGATACCCGAAGGCCTCCTCCCAGACAGAACCCCCCCGGGAGCTTCCACGGTGTGGAGAGCAGGGCAGGTGCCCTTTTCTGCAGCGAGGTGGGCAGGCCGGCGGAGGCAGAGAAGGCCCAGAAGGGCTTCTGCTCCGAAGACTCACTAAGACAGGTCCCTCCTGGGAAAACAAGAAGGAGATGTTGGGAGAAAACCGAGGGTCACTGCCCAGCCACCTGCTCAGGAAACCCAGGGCCCGGGAGCGGAGGGGCCCCCACCCCTGAGGACTTAGGGAGTGATGGATGTCAAGTTCTGCGTCATGGCAAACACTCAATAAATGTCATCTTCCCCCTTCCCCTACCATTGCCAGGAAAATACCAATATTCCGTAAAGTTAGTATTCACGTGTGCCATTCTCAGGGGCCAAGCTGAGTTAGTGGACAGTCATTCCACAGTACGGAATGTTGGGTCAGCTCAGGAAGTTCCCCTTAGATGTCACCTCAGTAGCCCTCGTCCTCACCTTGTACCATGTGAATGTCCTCAAGAGAGAAAGAGTCCCCAGCTGGCCAGTCTCCTGGCCACCTCAGTTGGAATTCAGTAATTGTCGATTGATGGACCAATGTGTTAAGAGATGGGTGGATGGAAGAAAGGAAAGAAAGAAGGACTGTGGGATGGGTGGAAGGAGGGGTAAATTAACGGTTGTACCTTTTTTTTCTTTCTTTCTCTGAAAAAATGTGAGCAGAATCATGTTTTTTACATAAGCCAGAATCTTTTCCTCTTTTTTCTCAGGTGAAATAAAAACCCAATATGGAGATTCCTAATTTCCATTGGAAGAAAGTAAAGAGCCATGTGTGATCTAAGTAGCATATTTTATCTGTCTGAGCTGAAGATGGGTGATTTTCTAGCTTGAGTGACATATATCTGTGCCCCGCCCCTGGAAATATGTTGTCCTTGCTGCAATTCATTTAGCTTTTTTTTTTAAAGTGGACTCTGGTTTGTGTGCAGTGGATGAAGTAATTGGAGTGAGTGCTTCTCCCAAGAGACAGAATCAATCAGCATCATAGAAGATGGTGACATTTTAGAAAGAAACTCTGAGGAAAATGTCAGGCTTAAAAAATTAAACACACTGACTCCAGATTGATTTTTATTACACTCAGATGGATACCCTGATTGACTATCAGTCTTACAAATGTTTAGCACAGTTCTCACTTCTCTGATAATCAGAATAATCTAATTTTTAATGTCATTTAATGTACTCTATTCAAGGTTATAATAGATCATGTTTCTAATAAAACCCAGCAATTATGGAATGAATAATACAGGAAGACTGGCATTCAGATTCCCTGGATTATAAGCAGCACCGAGAGAAAGTCTTAGGCACGCCCATTCCTTTATTTTTTATTTTTTGATTTAATAGGAAAACATTTTTTATTGTAAATGGGATCTTTTTTTAAAATTCATTTTTATTGGAGTATAGTTGATTTTGTGTTCGTTTCAGGTGTACAGCAAAGTGATTCAGTTATACGTATACATATATCCACTCTTCGTTAGATTCTTTGCCCATATAGAGTATTACAGAGTATTGAGTAGAGTTCCCTGTGCTACACAGTAGGTCCTTGTTGGTTATCTATCTTATATATAGTAGAGTGTGTGTATGTCAATCCCAGTCTCCCAATTAATCCCTCCCCCGCTTTCCCCCTTGGTAACCATAGTTTGTTTTCTACATCTGTGAAGCCCATTCCTTTAAATGTGAGGTACACTCTGAATCACTGACTGCATTATATAGGTTATTTTTTTTCCTGCCCATGATCTGAATGGAACTTCACCAGACTTGGCCGGAAACAAAAAAAAAGAAAAATCTTGGGAGGAAACAGCAAGATTTGAATCCTTCTAATGTATACTATTAGTGTGCCTGGAGAAAAGTGACAGGTAGCCAGGTTATTTATTGAGTTTCTCTAGTGATTGCTGCTTTCTCTCCATTTTTGATATACACCCCCTGGAGAAATACCATACTTTAGTTCTAAATATTTTTCCAATATCCACTGAAGCAGCAGCTGACATTATGGATGTTTCAGGGTGAGCCACAGGGTATCTAATTTGGAGGAGGTTTGACTCTGTATTTAGAGCCTAATACTTACCTGACTATGTTTCCTTTGGTTTCTTTTTTTTCTTTTTCCTTTTTTTTTTTTTTAAGGCCTACTCACTTCTTTAGGAATAAGTTGTGCTCTTTGTATTTGTGTCTTGTAACCAACTGCAGTCATGTTGGCATCTGGGTAGGGATGGTGGGTCCCTCTGCTATGGCTTGGGGTTTGGTCGGATGGTCTGGCGTGTGTGACGTCCTGTCACACCTGGCCACCCAACGAGCAGTGGCACCTCTGGGGTCTCCCCTTTCATGCTGGGCTCTCTGTGAGGGGTCCCAGGTAGGGCAGAGGAGGCCACAGGGGCTGTCAGGCTTCAAGAAGTTTAAACTAAAGGGAGAGACCTTAAACAGAAGGCTCCCCCCCCCGCCCCCAGAATTGGTCCTGGAGGTGAACCTGGCAGAATGAGAACTTCAGAAGGGCTGAGGCTTCCTGCAGATCCTCAAGAGAGCAGATGACGGGCGGGTCCAGACGAGATGCCCTCCACAGAGGCGAAGGGTCCTGAGGCAGTGCCGTGAGGACGCAGTGCCGTGAGGACGCAGGGGGAGGAGGGCTGGGCAGACAGCGCGGAGGGGAGAAGGCCACAGGCGCACCTTCCTCCTGAGATCTTGGGTGAATCAGATCCCGGAAGACCACCAGAGCTCTCTGTGTTTGTGGCCGGTCAGAGCACATCTTGGAACATGATTGTTTTTTGTTCTGCGCACCTCATTTTCAGAGGGAAGTCATCTAGAACAGAACATTATCCAAAGCCGGTTGAGAGGGATGATGTGGAATCCAGCTGTCCCACTATGAGATATGACGGAACACGCCGGAAATTCAGAGGGTGGAGAAATTCAGCCGTAGGGAGAAGATAATTGCTCTGAACTGTGTGAGGGGCCATGAGCAAAAAAGAAAGTCACAAAGTGTGCTACCATTAATCGAGCACTGAACCTTTTCATAGCCTCTGTTAGATGAGCACCATTCCTAACTGGTCACGGTAACTGACACTGAGAGAGGCCAGCGAAATTGCCCGGATTTATGCAACTCCTGAGCCAGAGTCGAGATGTAGCCCAGCTCTCCCCCAGCGCTTGTGACCTATGCCATAAGCAAGAGCTCCAGAGACTGATTCTAGGTGATCAGTAAGGTCCCTTTGCAGCTGTAAACCTCCTAGGCCTCCACTCAGGGCACATGTTCAAAGTCATTTCCTGATATTCAGAAATATTCCAGGCATAGGGAGGGGGTCCTCTCTCACAGTACCCCAAATAAGGTGGGGTTAGTCTGGGAGCACTTGCTGCTTAAATCAGGTGGTTTGAGAGACCAAGGGCCCCTTTGCAGTTAAGGTCATTGGCAGTAAAAGCTGTGTACACGGTTGCAAATGGCTGGCTTACCATCCTGCACTTTCCTGGAGCCTCAGGAAAGGGAGTGAGACTATGTGCGTATGTTGTGTGTGTGTGTGTGTCTGTCTGTGTGTCTGTCTTAGGGGGTTGAGGAGGTCATGGCCTGAAAAATTAATGAGAAAAATCATCATCGAAGGCTTTAGGGACAGGGTCTTAGCGGGGTACTGAGGGTGAAAGGAGAGACCTTCAATGATGTGCCGTAGCGAGAACCTAAGGTTCCCTGAGCGCTTCACTGAATGTTTTAGCCAGCGAGAGGGAATGAGCCAGGAGACCTCTGCGGAAACAGACAGGCTGTTTCCACTCTAACAGTGCTATTTCTACTTTACGTTTTATTGTACGATAGTGCGTTTGCCTACCTTTCGCAGATGAGCCATTGTCTGCAAAACATCATTCACAGAGAGGACGCAGGCAGACAGGGCTGACCTTGGCGGGTACACAGGATGAGGGAGAGGGGAGGACATGCCTGCCTCTGTCACTGGGAGAGGGCCCCTGGATGGGTGGTGGGTCCAGTCGCTGAGCTGGCCATGTAAGGGCAGCTGGAGGGGCCCCTCTTAGGAGGGGATCAGTGTGAGGGGTGGAGAGGTGTCTTGTGGGCAGTGCGGTGTGCACGTCTGATGCTTAGGGGAAGTCAGGGCCAGAGGTGGGAACTTGAGCCTCCTGGATGTACGTACTTGGTGGTGGAGGGCTTGGGCCCGGATCTCAGGAGACGTGAAGAGTGAGAAGAAGGCTAGGGGTGCTCCCAGGTGTAGGGAGTCCTTTCAATGGGCTTCCAGAGGGACCTCGTGGGGATCCCAGGATGCAGCTGCCTCAAGTTCAAACAGGCCCTCCATCTCCTCATTATAAATCTGGGAGTCGGCAGTAGTTCTCAGGGAAGAGAAGCCCAGTCCACATTCACCAGCATTTCTCTTTTTGAAGTTAGTTAGCTCAAGGCACTTTTTAATACCACGTTTCATAATTGTTGCTATTTTTTTTTAAGTCCGGACACATCTTAAGAAAGTGCCATAACTTACGGACCTTTCCCTGTTTTTAAATAAAGTGGCTACCAGCGAGAGCCCTGGGATGAGAGGGTCAAGCTGACAATCATAGGTGACCAAGGGCTCCTGTGCAGTTAAGGTGCCTGGTAGCAAAATGTCCATGTGATTAAAAATGGCAGTTCCCACCCCCCACGCCCCAACCCACGGGGCCGGGGCGTCGCGCCGCGCGCCACTTGTCCTCCCCCGCCGCGGCCGTCGGGAGGGGGCTCCCCGGCGGCCGTGGTGCGCGGGCCGGGGCCGTGTGTCGCCGCGCGCGTGCGCGCCCCGCGTCCCCTGGGGGTGTGGGGGGGAAAAAAAAAATGGCAGTTCCCGGAGCAGCCCAATCATTGTGCAATTTCCTGAACTCAGTGAAAAGATGACGGGGTAAGTGGGGGAACAGGCCGGGCAGGGGATCCAGTGGAATTAAGAAGAAGAATATGACTTTAGAGTCCAGCATTCCTTTCCAGCTTAGGGTCCGGCCCACCTCATCTGTGTGCAAAGTTATGCCACATGTGTCTCAAGACAGTGGAAATATCTGGGGTCGGGGCGTGGCTTAGGTGGGAGGGTTGCCGGCCCCTGCTGGAAGGGACCTGGTCGTCAGTGGAAAGACGGAGGGGGCATCCTCGTCTCGGTGGCTGGTTAGGTCTGCTTAGGCCAGGGTGACCCCCCTGCTCGTGTTCTGGACGTTTCCAGGGCGGCTGGCTGTGCTTTGAGTACAGGAGGGTCACCGTCTCGCTCAGCGTGGTCCAGCTGACAGGTTTTCAGGTCCCTTCTCACCCTTGACTTCTCTCCCTGCTAAAATCTGCAAGAAGGAGACAGAACCTCGCCCCTCTAAACTGAAGCAAGGGTGTGAGAAAAAGTTATGGAAAAAAGGAGCTGGAAATGTTTACAGATGGAAGAATGCGACTCCCTTTTTGACACCTTCCAAAGAAGCAGCGGGGAGTGCAATGACTTTGGAGAAACTTTGAATACATATGTATTAAGGAAGAATAAGGACTTTGGAAGGAGAACCCCTCTTCCCCCCCGCCCCCCAGAGTCATCTGTGGTGTTGCTTCACCAGATTCTAGAGCAGCAAATACACCACGTTTATCATGTCTCGTGTGTCTGTGCTCCCTCCCCGGACAAACGTCTGCATCCGCCTTTGCAGCACTGCCTGCTGAATGCACTTCTAGGCATGGTCGTTGGCTGTCACTACACCCTGGCGGGTTTCCAGGCCAAGCTTTGTTAAGATGTCCTGTGAGAAGCGGAACTCCCATCACATCCCTACAACACCTCAGAACACCACGACCTCGAGTCCCTGAGGCTTTCTGCCCCCACGATCTTTGTTCTCGCTTCCCCAAAGCCTGGAATGTTCTCCTAGTTCAGTGCTATCCGCTCTGATGTTCCTTCCGCGGGGAGGGTTTTCCCCGGCCACCTTCCCTCTCCTGCCTCTGCTCCACTGTCCCCCGCTGCCCTCGGGGTGACGGCCCTTTATTCTGCGTGCGCTCTAGGAGACCCTCTAGCTCTCCACCAGGGTCTGGACATACTGCAGGCCACAGTCAGGGGTGGGGGTGGAGGAGTCCCCGGAAGAAAATCTGTTGGTGGGGGCAGGGCTTTGGTGCTGGGCAGAAAAAACAATTGATGTCCAGTCTGTTGCCTGATCGCTGAAATAAAAGGGAAGAACAAACACAGGAGAGTGGGTGTTAAGTCATTTCTTGTTTGTTAAAAAGACTTTCTTCCTGGGAATTCCCTGGCGGTCCAGTGGTTAGGACCTGGCGCTTTCACTGCCGAGGGCCCGGATTCAATCCCTGGTTGGGGAAATAGGATCCCTCAAGCCGTGCAGCCTGGCCAAAAAAACCCCAAAAAACAACCAAAAAATACTTTCTTCCCTAATTTGGATTTACTCTACAAACAACTTCTTACAGATGAAGGACATTTTTTAGAGTACGAGTCTGCAGACTACAGCCTGTGGGCCAAGTCCAGACACAGCCTGTTTTGGTGAAGTTCTGTTGGAACACAACCATGCCCTTCCGTGCACAGAGCCTCTTTTGCCCCGTGATGGCACAGTGGTGGCCACAGAGACTGTGAGTCCTGCAAGATCTACGATATTTACTGTCTGGCGTTTTGCAAGTGAGTCAGCACATAGCTCATCTAGCTTGTGTCTTTAATTTAGGAGAAGCTCTTTTGCCCCAATATATGCGATCCTTTCTGCCCCCAGTTCTTTAGAGGACCTGCTCCATCACCGCTTCCAGCTCCCTCCCCAAAATCCCCCCATCACAGAGACCTTGCTGCGTGCCCGGTGCCCTGCCTGCTGTTCCTCTCCCCCGCATGCCCTTTCTCATAACACCGTCATTATCCGATGGTACACTGTACATGGATTTGGTCATTGTCCACCTTTCCCAAGAAGAAAAGAAACTCCCAGAAGCCGGGGACATCGCTTTACACACTGTTATCTCCCCAGCACCTAGAACAGTGCCCGCGACAGAATGGGAGCTCAGGACGTGCTCTAAAGTTCAAGATCACCCTTAGGGTTGCTCGCAGGCAGCCGCAACTTCCCTGCATGTCCTCTGATGTGTCTTGGACGTCTGAGTTGGGACCCTGCACCGCTTTCTCTTCCAGGCCCTGCTTTCCTCTCCCCCGGGTCCCGAGGCTGCTGCCTCTACCCGGAAAGCATTCTTGGATGGCTTTTTTATGAAAAGGAGAGGAGAGCACGCTGTTGGGCGTGGGTTAGAGGAGAGAGAAGGGAGGGCAGGGGGAGCGGAGTGGGGCGGCAGGAACG
Organism: Mesoplodon mirus; assembly: GCF_964341445.2. Taxonomy (NCBI): domain Eukaryota; kingdom Metazoa; phylum Chordata; class Mammalia; order Artiodactyla; family Ziphiidae; genus Mesoplodon; species Mesoplodon mirus. Next base: position 21,497,598 of record NC_138982.1, on the reverse strand, counting down.
GTGTGTGGTACTTCCTGGGCTTGTTGTGGGTTTTTTTGATTCCTTAGCTGAAGCTTCCCGGGGATAGAAACTCAGTTCTCTGTTTGCGTCAAACATCGAGTATGTGCCTCTGAGCCGTGCCGGGAATGGTGACGATGCTTTCTTTTCCGGATGAGTCGCTGCAGAAATAAATACCTGAGAATTAAAGTGTTGTAGGCCAGGAGGAGGATTTTTGTGAACTCAGTAGGATTTCAGCAGTCCTTCCCAGACGAAGACAATTTGGGCTGATCTGTTTGTATTGAGACACTGTTCACTCGGGGAGGGTGAAGCTGGCCACGATTCCGGCCACCACTTCACACACTGAGGTGGATGAGGCGGGCAGGGGGGGTTAGTTCTGCTGTTTCATTTTTCACATTTTCTTTTAATCACACGTGTGGCCTGCGAGTCACCCCTTGATGGCATTCAGGGAAGCCAAGGCCAAGGAGAAAAATTCCTTAATTATAGTCCTCGTTGCATTCTTGTTATTAACACTAATCTTTTCTGTAAAGGAAGCCGTTTCGAGAATTCTTTGATGAGCAGTGTGTAGTTTGGAGCTAGAACTGGGTTTGAGTTCTGGCAGCTGCGTGGCATTTAGCTTCTGTTTCCTCCTGTGCAGATTGGGGACTCATAGTATCTCCTTCCAGTTAGGGTGACAGATAATGCATGTCTAGCACTTGACGCAGCCCGGGGAAGACACCCTCCTCCCAGACGGGATGGGGCTGGCTGTGACCGTGATAGTTCCTGTTAAAGAGAAGACACCAGCTTACAGGCCGCGGCCCCCGATTTGGGAAGCTGGTCTGTGACCAGAAGATTTTGAGTTGGAATTTTCACACTGGGTTGGAATTTCTCCCACCTTTGCATTTCAAAGCCAAGGGCAAGGAGCAGTGGATATTTTCTCACTGAGCCTTTCTGATACCCAGGGTCGACCGGTCCTGATTCGGGTGCGTCCCGGGAAGGCGTGCAGGGTGGGGCCTGCAGTACACGTGTGGAGTCAGTTCCCCCCTGTGCGCTTTGCCCCCTCACCGTGGTCTTGTACCCTCACCCAACTATCCCGTGGACTCGGGGACTCTGGTTCCCTGTGGCATCCCCGGTACCTGGATCAGGGCCTGACACCCAGAGCTGGTGGTCACGGCTCAGGAACTGTCAGTAGTAGCAGGAGTCTGGATGTGTCGAGTTCCAGATTGCTGCGTGTGCTTCAGATTCAGCTGATTCCCGGACGTCAGGAAGGGGAAGAAGAAGCCCAGAGGGGTAAGGGGCTCGCCGTCCCCTCCCACGGCCACCACTCCCATCAGCAGACTTGCCCTGAGAGCCTGTCTCCACACACTCACGCCTCCTGGGCCAGGGCCTAGAGAGCCAGCTGCCCACAGCACGCTGCACCGTGCCCTGGGGGCACAGGCCCTCCCCCATCGCGCAGCTCGGCCCTGCCTGCTGCCCAGCACCCTGGACCCCTCGCATGGGCCCTCCCCATGGCCCCTCTTCTCTCGCTGGGAACTCCTGGCAACCACGTGAGTGATGTCTCCACCCGGTCATTTCTTCCCCGTGGACAGAGCTGCCCTTCTAAAAGGCAGCTGTGGTCCTATTGCTGCCACTGTGCCCCTGGTGAACCTAAACCCCAAGTCTCCTTGGCAAGGTTCGCCGGCCACAGGAGCCGCGGTCCAGCCTGAGCCTGGAACTCAACCCCGGCCCTATTCTCTGCGGAACTTCAAAGCTGCCCTGTTGCTTCCACGCGGGGTTTCACACCTGCCCTGTCTTCTGCCGGGAAAGCCCTCCCCCCTTCCCACCTGTGGCCACCTGAAGCCTCCTCCTGCGCCTGCGTGGGTCTCCACGTAGACAGTTCCTGCGTGAGTGTGTTAGCCTTCCGGGGAGCCCTCGACAAGGGACAAGGGACAGTTGCAGACTCTCCTGGGAAATCCACGCAGCCTTTTTCTGTTTGTAGGCAGGGGTGGTTTCCCGGATGTCTCTAACAGGTTTGATTCTAGAAAGACAAGTTTTCCAGTGCCTGGACCCAAGTTTATTTCCTGGGTTGGGTTTTTTTGTTTGTTTGTTTTTTGTTTTTGCGGTACGCGGGCCTCTCACTATGGCGGCCTCTCCCGTTGCGGAGCACAGGCTCCGGATGCGCCGGCTCAGTGGCCATGGCTCACGGGCCCAGCCCCTCCGCGGCATGTGGGATCTTCCTGGACCGGGGCACGAACCCCTGTCCCCTGCATCGGCAGGCGGACTCTCAACCACGGCGCCACCAGGGAAGCCCCCTGGGTTGGGTTTTGAAGGGCTTTCCCTGACCGCCTCTTAACCCTCCCCGCCCTCTGGCGGGGCTTCCATCCTATATTGCTCTGCTATAAACGTTCTCTTGAAAGTCACCACTTCCTCAGTCGCCAGACCGTGAACTTTGCTCCCTGTCCGTTCTGACTCTCGGCGCCATTGGACACTCGGCCAGGCTTCTGCTGCTTCTCCGAATCCTTGTCTCCGTTGGTCACTGTGACTGTGTCACCCCAGCTTTCCTGCCCTCTGTCCCTCTGCTCCGTCACAGCCTCCCGCCCCCCTTCCCGCCAGCGACAGCCCACACCCAGAGAGCAGTGCCGGCTCCGCCTTACTCTCCTCTCTCAGCCTCCCCTGCTCGTCCCGGCTCCTGACCCCGACAGGCATCTGGGAGGTTCTGATTCCTGAGCCTCTGCAGCCTCTGGGACGGCTGTCTGATTCCTCACTCACCTGCCCTTAAGCCAAGCTCATCGTTTTCCTGCCCAGTGCTCGATTCCCTATTCCATCCAAGCTACCTTACTTCTCTCCTCTCTGCCATACCGTCGTCATCCCGGAGCCACAGTGCAAATCTCCCCGTGACCTCTAGGAGTCCCCTTCTCCCCTTTCTCCAGCCATGACCAGGTCCTGCGATTTCCCTCCCAGCACCCCCCTGCATATCCCACCTTCTTTCTCTTTCCATGTATCAACCAGTCTTCGCTCCCCACCTGTCCCCAGTCTCCAGTTTTCCCTCTGGTCACACCAGCCGTCCTGCTCTCCTACAGACATGAGGTGGTCATTCCTGGAAGGATGTCCTCATGTCCCCCACATGAAGAAGGTTCTTCCCACCCTTTAAAGGCCATCGCAGAGCTAACTTCCTCGCGCGGCTGTGTCGGGTCCAACCCTGAGGCCTTGGTCCACACCGTTCTCTTCATCTGGATTGTCTCCCTAACCCTCCAAGTCCTGTCCATATGGACTATTTGTTGAGCATCCCTTCTGGAGGCTCTGTGCATCGGACACCCGGGTGACTGAGCCTCACTCACACTCCTGGGGGGCGCGCAGCTCCAGAACCCTCCCTGGAGGGGTTGTCATGACGCCCACACGCTGAGTCGTCAGCTCCTGCATCTGTGGGACTAAGTACCGTCTTAAAACCTACTCCTTAGATTGTGTATTCCTGTTGTTTAAACGTCTCTCTTCTGGCATCTAGCTCACTGAATGATAACTTTTGTTTAGGTGACTGTATCTTTTACTAGAATGTGAGTCTTTTGAAATGATACCCTTTCACTCTTGTTTCTTGAACATCTATCACAGTGTCAGGTACAGTGTAAGTACTCAATAACTATTTGAACAGATAGAGAAATAAATGAATGGATGGATGAATGGACAGATAAATTGATGAAATAATAGACAGATGGACAAATGGATGGATAGGCCAATGGACAGATCAGTGGAGGAAGATGGGACATATGGATGGATGGACAGAAGTGTGGACAGGTGGATGGATGTAGAAAACAGCCTGCCGTGAAGACTGAAATGGTTAGCCTCACACCCAGTATAACAATTCCTTTAAAAATAACCTTGAGGGCTAAGCCAGCCTTTAAAACACTAACAGTGAGTTTAAATTTATCTGTAATTATTAGGAAAGGAGGTTATGGTTAATTGACTAATCATATCCAATAGTGGGCTAGCATACATCTTATATACGGACCGCTGATTCTCTAAAAATTAAAATTAATAGAATGCATTTAGAACAAAAGCATTTAGAACAAAATGCATTTAGAACAAAAGTACTGAACACTGCACTTCCTTTGTGATTCTGAAAACCCTTAGAAACCTTAGTGTTTGCAGGACCCCAGTGAGAGTCACTGAGGGGAGTGCAGGCTGACATAAACCATTTAAAGGCCTTAAAGTCTGAGTTTTTCATTTAAACTAATATGTAAAATCAGCACCCACACATTCACATGTAGACCATTTCTGTAATGATGTGGATTTCTAAAATGTATTTGACGATATGCAGGAGCTTCTCTACATTAATAGCCTAAATATGGTATTTGGCCAACATCAGGCAGACTCGCAGACCATTTGTCTGTCTCTCAGACAAGATTCATCAAGTGTGGCAAGCAATATCTAAAAAGCTGGATCCCAAGGAAGTGAACATGCTCACGTCTGTTTGCTAAGCCAACTTCACGTGGAAAGTCCTGCCATAAGAAATGAAACCACTGAACATTTAACAGCTGTCCGGTTTACCTCTCTCCATTTTCCCCTAATCACTAGTGATGTAGCCCCAGGTGGAGCACTGATCTTGCCGTGGATAAAAATTCTTTCTTCTCCCTCATTTTCTCCCTCCTTCCTCTACTTTTTTCCCTTCTTTACTTTATTCCTGTCTACTTATCCTGCTGTCTTAGCATTTCACATTTCAAAGCAGCCCATGTACAGCAAACCCTTAGAATCTACATTACCTATCATGTACATTTTATTTATTGAGGGAGAAACCATGCTTTATTTGACTCAGAATCTTCAGTAGCTACAGGACTCAATAAATGTTTGGTGAATAAGCAAATCGGTATAGGACTCCCACTGGTTTCGTACCATTACACTGTGTTGCACTTATTTACATGTCTAAATATATATTACAAATCCTGTGTATGATGGAAAAATTCATTTCTCCATTTTTCAGATGGGAAACTGAGGCTCAGGAACATTAAGAGACCACCTTGAGTTTGCACAGTTAGTAAATGATAGGCTGAAATTTGGGCCTTTGGAATTTTACCCCAATGTCATCCCACTTTTCCAGGGTACCTTTCATGTTATTTAAGACCCGTGGGGAACATGGGTCTTCATTAATTCCATACTTTATGTGCATTGTCAATAGCCAAGCCATGGAAACAACCTAAGTGTCCATCAACAGAGGAATGGATAAAGAAGATGTGGTACATATATATAATGGAATATTACTCAGCCATAAAAAAGAATGAAATAATGCCATGTGCAGCAACATGGATGGACCTAGAGATTATCATACTAGTGAAGTAAGTCAGAAAGAGAAAGACAAATACCATATGATATATGTGGAATCTAAAATGTGATACAAATGAACCTATCTATGAAATGGAAACAGAATCATGGACATGAAGAACAGACCTGTGGCTGCCAAGGTGGAGGGGGTGTGGGGGAAGGATAGATTGGGAGCTTGGGATAAGCAGATGCAAACTATTATATATAGGATGGATAAACAACAAGGTCCTACTGTATAGCACAGGGAACTATATTCAGTATCCTGGGATAAACCATAATGGAAAACAATATTTAAAAAAAGAAAAAAGAAAAAAATATATATATATATAACTGAATCACTTGCTGTATAGCAGTAATTAACACAACATTGTAAATCAACTATACTTCAATTAAAAATATAAAAAATGATTTGTTTAAAAAAAGAAATTACAATCTTGTAAAGTTTTAGTGCAGTATCAAGAATATCCACAATTATTTGCTAAGTCTATTAAAATACACCTCCCTTTTCTTTCATATATTTCATGAAAAGAACATATTACAAGAGACTAAATGCAGAGGCAGATACGAAAACCTAGCTGACTTCTAGTAAACTAGAAGTTAGGGAGAAAAAAAATTATGTGTGTTGTAACAGATGTGGGCAGGATTTTGAAACTTGAATTGAAGGAATGACAAATTGTTTTCTTTTTTGCCTTAATTGCTGAATAAACACAACCACTGATTCGGATATATCATGTGTGAAGAGCATGTGGGCGTGTGCTACTGCTTTGTAACCCATCCTTTACACAGACTGTATCTGTTAGCTATCACTGTGTAACAAACCACCCCAAAGCTCAGTGGCTTGAAACAGTAAGCATTTATTATTGCTCACAAAGCCATGGATCAGCAGGGTGGAACTTCTGGGCTCACTGGGCCCTCTCATGAGTCTGTGGTCAGCTGCAGCATGGGTGGCAGTACTGCCCATCTTGCCTGAGTGCTCTCCCAGGTTCAGGGCTAGGCTGGCTCTAGGTTGATTTAGGAACATCTTGGCTGGGCTGCTGGTCTCTCCTCCTCCAGCAGGCTAGCCCGGGCTTGTTCCCACACAGGGGTGATGCTCTAAGAGGGACCAGCACAGGATCTCTCTGGGCCTAGGCTGGCACAACATGACTACCACTGGTTTCTGTGGGTGAGAGTGCATCACAGGCCAGCCCAGATACAGGGGTTGAGGAGCAGTCTCCACCTTTGGACGGAGGAGCTGGGGCATCACAGTGCAGAGGGCGTCCACAGGTGGAGCACTGGGGCATCATTTTTTTTTAACATCTTTATCGGAGTATAATTGCTTTACAGTGGTGTGTTAGTTTCTGCTTTATAACAAAGTGAATCAGCTATACATGTACATATATCCCCATATTCCCTCCCTCTTGCGTCTCCCTCCCACCCTCCCTATCCCACCCCTCTAGGTGGTCACAAAGCACCGAGCTGATCTCCCTGTGCTATGCAGCTGCTTCCCACTAGCTATCTATTTTACATCTGGTAGTGTATATATGTCCATGCCACTCTCTCACTTCGTCCCAGCTTACCCTTCCCCCTCCCCGTGTCCTCAAGTCCATTCTCTACATCTGCGTCTTTATTCCTGTCCTGCCCCTAGGTTCTTCAGAACCTTTTTTTTTTTTTTTTTTTGGATTCCATATGTATGTGTTAGCATATGGTGTTTGTTTTTCTCTTTCTGACTTACTTCACTCTGTATGACAGACTCTAGGTCCATCCACCTCACTACAAAGAACTCAATTTCGGTTCTTTTTCAGGCTGAGTAATGTTCCATTGTATATATGTGCCACATCTTCTTTATCCATTCATCTGTCAGTGGACACTTAGGTTGCTTCCATGTCCTGGCTATTGTAAATAGAGCTGCAATGAACATTGTGGTGCGTGACTGTTTTTGATTTATGGTTTTCTCAGGGTATATGCCCAGTAGTAGGATTACTGGATCATATGGCAGCTCTATTTTTAGTTTTTTAAGGAACCTCCATACTGTTCTCCATAGTGGCTGCATCCGTTTACATTCCCACCAGCAGTGCAAGAGGGTTCCCTTTTCTCCACACTCTTTCCGCACTGGGGCATCTTTAGGTGAGCAGCCCTTCCTGGCACTGCACTCCTGCTGCCCAGTTCTGAGGGCTTGTCAAGGGGTCCTGTGTCCCCAGGGGAATCACTGAGGCCGTGTCTCAGAACTTTCTCCAAGCAAAGTGCCTCATTTCTATTTTTTAAAATTAATTAATTAATTAGTTTTATTTATTTATTTTTGGCCACGTTAGGTGGTCTTTGCTGTGTGCGGGCTTTCTCTAGTTGTGGCGAGCGGGGGCTACTCTTCATTGCAGTGCATGGGCTTCTCATTGTGGTGGCTTCTCTTGTTGCAGAGCACGGGCTCTAGGCATGTGGGCTTCAGGAGTTGTGGCATGTGGGCTCAGTAGTTGTAGCTCTCAGGCTCTAGAGCGCAGGCTTAGTAGTTGTGGCACACCGGCTTAGTTGCTCAACAGCATGTGGGATCTTACCAGACCAGGGCTCGAACCTGTCTCCCCTGCATTGGCAGGCAGATTCTTAACCACTGCGCCACCAGGGAAGTCCCCTCATTTCTATTTTAAGAAATGTTTTAAAAGGGAAAATAGGAGAATGCCAACCAGAACTGAAATTCATTTTCTGAAAATTAATTGGGTTTAGAGGACCATAGGAGTGAAAACTTTGGCTGCTAGAATTTATCTTTTTTTTTTATTGGAGTATAGTTGATTTACAGTGTTGTGTTAGTTTCTGCTCTACAGCAAAGTGAATCCATTATACATATACATATATCCACTCTTTTTAAATTCTGTTCCCATATAGGTCATTACATAGTATTGAGTAGAGTTCCCTGTGCTGTACAGTAGGTCCTTGTTACTTATCTATTTTATATATAGTAATGTGTATATGTCAATCCCAGTCTCCCAATTTATCCCTCCCCCTCCCTTATCCCCTGGTAACCATAGTTTGTTTTCTACATCTGTGACTCTGTTTCTGTTTTATAAATAAGTGCATTTGTACCCTTTTTTTAGATTGCGCATATAAGCGATATAATGATATTTTTCTTTCTGTGTCTGACTTACTTCCCTTAGTATGACATATCTCTAGGTCCATCCATGTTGCTGCAAATGGCATTATTTCATTCTTTTTTTATGGCTGAGTAATATTCCGTTGTATATATGTACCACATCTTCTTTATCCATTCCTCTGTGGATGGGCATTTAGGTTGCTTCCATGTCCTGGCTGTTGTAAATAGTGCTGCAGTGAATATTGGGTGCGTGTATTTTTTTCAGTTATGGTTTTCTCTGGGTATATGCCCCTGAGTAGGATTGCTGGATCATATGGTAGTTCTATTTTTAGTTTTCAAAGGAACCTCCATACTGTTCTCCATAGTGGCTGCACCAATTTACATTCCCACCAATAGTGTAGGAGGGTTCCCTTTTCTCCACACCCTCTGCAGCATTTATTGTTTGTAGTTTTTTTGTTTGTTTGTTTGTTTTTTCTGGTACATGGGCCTCTCACTGTTGTGGCCTCTCCCGTTGCGGAGCACAGGCTCCGGACATGCAGGCTCAGCAGCCGTGGCTCACAGGCCCAGCCACTCCGCGGCATGTGGGATCTTCCCGGACCGGGGCACGAACCCGTGTCCCCTGCATCGGCAGGCGGACTCTCAACCACTGCGCCACCAGGGAAGCCCTGTTTGTAGTTTTTTTGATGATGGCCATTCTGACCCAAGTGAGGTGATACCTCATTGTAGTTTTGATTTGCATTTCTGTAATAATTAGTGATGTTGAGCATCTTTTTGTGTGCTTTTTGGCCATTTGTATGTCTTCTTTGGAGAAATGTCTATTCAGATCTTCCACCCATTTTTGATTGGGTTATTTGTTTTGTTTTTGATATTGAGCTGCATGAGCTGTTAGTATTTTTTATATGTTGGAGATTAATCCCTTGTTGGTTGCTTCATTTGCAAATATTTTCTCCCATTCTGAGGGTTGTCTTTTTATTTTGTTTATGATTTCCTTTGCTATGCAAAAGCTTTTAAGTTTAATTAGATCCCATTTGTTTATTTTTGTTTTTATTTTCATTACTCTAGGAGATGGGTCAAAAAAGATCTTGCTGCAATTTATGTCAAAGAGTGTTCTGCCTATGTTTTTCTCTTAGAATTTTATAGTATCCAGCCTTTCATTTAGGTCTTTAATCCATTTTGAGTTTGTTTTTGTGTATGGTGTTAAGGAGTGTTCTAATTTCATTCTTTTACATGTAGCTGTCCAATTTTCCCAGCACCACTTATTGAAGGGGCTGTCTTTTCTCCATTGTATACTCTTGCCTCCTTTATCAAAGATAAGTTGACCATAGGTGCTTGGGTTTATCTTTGGGCTTTCTATCCTGTCCCATTGTTCTACATTTCTGTTTTTGTGCCAGTACCATACTGTCTTGATTACTATAGCTTTGTAGTATAGTCTGAAGTCCCAGAGTCTGATTCTACCAGCTCCGTCTTTCTTTCTCAAGATTGCTTTGGCTGTTCGGGGTCTTTTGTGTTTCCATACAAATCTTGATGGAGATTGTTGTTTAAGATATGACAGCCTGTAACTTACTATGAAGAATGTATGTGACACAGAGCAGGATACAGGCTCATCTGAAACAGTCTGCTGGGAAATTTCTTTTTGTTATGTGGAGCCCCCCGCCCCACCTTACCATCAAATACTGCTTTGAATGAAGTCTTTGTCTTCATGAAAAGAATCTAAAGGGTTATACCAACACCTCTGCTCAGTCATGTCACTCTGGATACATGGCCCTTATTTTAAGACTCTAGATTCCTGACTCTCAGACTGCCTGCAGTTTTACCGCGTCAAAAAAACCCACTAAACAGCCTCTCCTACACATGAGGGCAGGTTGAGCTCTGCAGAGCGAACTTCAGCTTATATAATCAAGCATGTCCTGCCCATGAAAATGGTTTATGGCAGTGGGGACTGAACTGTCCTTTTCTAAGCTGGCGGTTTTTACAGACGAGGTGAGTTGATCATGCAGTGGGTGTGAGTTTACTCCTGATTAAAAAGCAAATGGGGGACTTCCCTGGTGGCACAGTGGTTAAGGCTCCGCACTCCCGATGCAGGGGGCCTGGGTTCGATCCCTGGTCAGGGAACTAGATCCTACGTGCATGCCGCAACTAAGGAGCCGGGGAGCCACAACTAAGGAGCCTGCCGGCCGCAACTAAGAAGCACACCTGCTGCAACCAAGACCCGGTGCAACCAAATAAATAAAATAAATAAATAAATAAAATATTAAAGCAGAAAGGCAAAGGACCACAGCCTCGGTGTCTTCAGTTTCCATTTTTTAGCATCTAGATTTATAGCATCAGTAAAGTCCTTCATCTCAGCCCTGATCATGCTGGATGACTCTGCCACAGACAGAGCCAGGGAAACACCACCACCAGTGGACAGATTTCGTGAGAGCCATCCTTTGCCAGGGCCCCTTGCTGCCAGAGGCAATGAGCAGAGAAGGACCACGGGTGGTGGAGGAAGGCATCCAGAGGCCGCCTGTACTTTCTCGACTGCTCATGACCAAGTGCTTACTTTTATGCATAAGGCAGGAGTGTTTGTCTCCAGAGTTAAACTTAGGATATTTCCTATAGTTCATCCAAGACTCTTCTCCAAAGGAAAGGATTTGCTCCTTATAGCAGAGCCTCTAAACTCCAAGTCTCCCTGCAAGAATGCCCACCACCCTGGGCCTGCTGAAGATAAACGCGGCCGCACCAGGCTGCCCCCGCCAGCCCCGACAGAGGAGGAAAGTGTTTGGGATTATGCTACAGAAGGAACGCAGTTCCCTCGAGAGGAGATCACATCTCCATAAGTAAAAGCAACCAGTGAGAGGAGAGTGTATTTAAAATCATTTGGAAAGTTTTGTTAGTAGAATATACCACTTTAACTAAAAGAAGGATTTGGCCTTTGTACATTCTGATATTTGGGGACTTTCTGTAAGTGCTTGGGCTGAGCTAGGCTGGTCGATCCTGGTTAAACTCTCAGCATGCTGTGTCCAGACTATTCCCCCCAAGACTTGCATATTTAATATTCTCTAAAAATTCTAAGTATGCTCCCTTGCTCCGTCACCACGAGCGCCATGCCGTTCCTTATGCTTTGCGTTTGTGCTGGGCCCACATCACTCTCTGAAATCCCTGCACATAGGCTGCCACGTGGCAGACTAGAGCAGTCCCTGGAGGATGCTATTTTGACCTCCATTTCAAAACCCCAAAATCAAGGTCCAAGCACAGGGGCTGAATTCATTTAACAGACTCTCATGGGTGCCCTGCCCTCAGCCTGGTCCAGAAGGCGTGTGTCTTGGTAGCAGTGGAGAAAACTTAGCTGCAACCTCACTCACTAACCTCCTTCCTCTGTGTATTTGTTCAAATTTCTACGAGCGCCTCCGTGGCTATTGCTGAATCGGGAGAAAGACACAGTCTCCACCGTGCAGGGGATTCTGACATTAGGACTGTTTCACTCACCCCAACCCACGCAAGGTCACAGTGGGACCTGCTCTGTTAATTGCTTGAGTCCCAACCGCAAATCCTGAAATTATGGGAAAGTATTTCTCTACTAGTTACAGATCCACCTGCCTTCAAGTTCACGTGTATAATTAGTTCAGAAAATGATGTTTAAACTAAGATGAAACTACATCTGTATGTTAGTTAGAGACCCTCCCCTACTCACGGCAAGCCGATAGCTCTCATCACCGACTGTGGTCCATTATTCTTACAGTTAGTAAGGAGGTGAAAAGTCAAGTTGAAGGAATTCCAGACTTTAATATTCAAACGAGAATAAATAGACCATTATGCTTCCTTTGCTAGACTGACTATAGAGAATTTTAATGGACAAAATCAGTTGATTGTATTTTCCTTTCCTTTTTTTTTTTTTGATGTGAAAGAATTTCTAGTGAAGCGTTGTTTCATCTCTTCCTGAATCCAAGTGAAGTTTCTGAATTCTGCATGTTTCCTGCATTACGTTTTTATTGTGTGCATAGGAATCAGTATTCCAGATACGTGCACAAGCGCACACATTGAAATGAACATGACTTCATTTATTTTCATGATTAGACATTCAGAAAAAAGTGCTTGGGTGTCTGCTTTCTTATTCATAGGTCGAGATCTGTACATCAGAGGTATTTGTATAAGTGACACTTTTATTACGTTCATTTCATTTGCAATATGATAGTGGATCATAAATATGTTACTTTTATACCACTATATCTGATTTGTGGCACTTAGCCCTCACAAGGAGAATACTTGATATCTTCTGAAGCACCTTTCGTCCAAGAAGCGCTTTGCAGACACAGGGCCGGGCTCTACCAGGTGTGTCAATTACACTCGTGAGCCTTTGTGTGCCTCCCGCTTTATCGGCTGCACTGTTGGGGCCGAGAGTGGCCATGAGTCCCTTGCAGGCCCGGAGCTGATGATGAGACCTTTAATTTCTGGAAGAAAGAGGCTCAGGTGAGCTCTGCGTTGCTGCACCCAGGCCCTGATGGCCAACAGAGCTCCGCATCTGCCACATGCTCACCCTTCACCATGGGCCAGACGATGTATCAAGCCCTGGGGATGCAGACATAAGTAAAATATGGCCCTTGCCTTCCTGATGCTCACAGACTAGGAGGGGAGGGCCATGTGGAAGAGTAATTGCCCACCTACACCGTGATGGGGCGCTGATGCAGAGGTGACAGTAGGTGCCCTCCTCCTGCCCCACCCCCACCGGCCCTCCCAGGGATGCACCGTGCCTGAAAGCAGTTGTCAAACCCCCAGGCACGTCGCAGGACTGGACACGTGCCAGCCAGTTGCAGTCGGGCTGAGAGAAGAGACCACCCCTCACACATCGCAGGCGGCCTTCAGGGCTGAGCACCGCCCACCCCAGACTTGCAGAGAAGAGCATCGTGGGCTCCCCACCTACCAGCCCATCCCTCCATCCCTCCCCCATCCCCCCCTCCCCTTTCTCCAGCATCAGTTCCCGATCCTGGACCACCCGCTGCCCCCTACACACACAACACACACACACACGCACGCGTGCACACACGCAGTGCTCCTGCAGCCTCCTTCACGACACTCACCGCATCGTGGCGTCACATATGAGTGCGACAGATACGGCTGAGGGCCCCGGAGCCAGGTTTTCTGAGTTCAGAGTTCACGCCACATCACTTAACAGGAGGGGGCAGGTTACTTACTTTTCTGTGCCTCAGTTTTCTCTTGTGCAAAATGGGCATAATAATGATACTTCCTTGTCAGGCGGCTGTGAACGTTGAATGACCTAATATGAATAAATGGCTTCACCGAGCGCCCAGAGCTGCTGGGAAGCTGTATTAACCTTTTCAGTCGTATCATAATTAACACTTTAGGGAATTCCCTGGAGGTCCAGTGGTTAGGACTCAGAGCTTTCACTGCCATGGCACGGGTTCAATCCCTGGGTGGGAAAGTAAGATCCAGCAGGCCGTGCGGCATAGCCAAAACGAAACAAAACAAAGAACCCACAAAAAACAAAACAACACTCTAGTACTAGAGTCTGAGTATCTGTAGTGATAGTGAGGCCAACAGTCCTATCAGTGTCACTGCTGTCACATGATTCATGACTGTCCCCCACCCTGAGTGAGCCCCGAGGCAGCAGGAGCCAGCTGTGTGGTCTCCACTCCGTCCCCACGGCAGATGGCATGGAGTGGAGGCTCACAAAGCATTTGGTGACTGAATGAACGGACAAAGCAGTGGTGCACCTGCTCACGTGCCGCCGCTACCAGCCGCCTTCTCTGAAAGCATCATTGCCACTTACAGCCACGGGCCCACAGTGCTGCCCACAGGTCCACCCACGTCCACGTGGGAGGGCTTCCATCCTCCTTCCTGTGTGACTAGCACACAGAAGCTTCACAGGAGACTCACCCTTCCCACCCAGCCCACCATGCATCGAGGAGAGAGGCTGTAAGAGGGGCCGGCAACTCCGGGGTGGGGAGTGGTCAGATCCCCGGACCCTGCAGCAACTGTGAGTGGCCCCCCTGCCCCGCACTAGAGCCCCGCACAGGGGCGAGCTCCTGCCCCGCCCTGGCAGCTGCTGACATGAGTCCCCCGAGACAGGACGGAGACGCCTCCCCAGCCCTGCACCGCTTCATCCCTGGCACAGGGAGGGCCCTGTGATGGTCTCCTCTCTGACCTGGATGCCGCAGCGCAGCAGGCAGGCAGCAGAGCCACTACCCAGGAGCTTGGCCTGGCCCCACCGTCTCAGCTCCAGGCTCACCCCTGCCTTTCCTTTGCTATGCTGAGTAGTACAGTGATCAAGCCTCCATGTGCCAGGGTCCCATCCCGGCTCCATCCTTTCTGTTTGTGTGACCTTGGGCAGGTTCTTAACCATTTTGTGACTCAGTGTTCTCATCTGTACAATGGGGATAATGGTACCTACCCCATAGGTTCTTCATGAGGGTTAAATGAGTTTATTTATAAAAAAGCATTTAGAATAGTGACTGGATATAGAAGGCATCCCTTATTCTGGACATTCTGGCAGCCGTCCACCCGCCTGGCCCAGATACCACATCTGTGCTCCACAGCAGTTCAAAACCATTGAGCAAAGCGAAATGCTGAAGCCAGTGTTTAGAGAATCCATCCATCAACTTAGGAGCCTCTACATAATTGGGGTGTTATCGCCCACGGGGTGGCTGCAATTTGCAGTTGCTGAGGAGTCTGCGATAGTCCCAGGAATCCTTTGGTGATGGACACAGTTGGGGGCTGGGGATTTTGCTTTGGGAGGGCAGGAGCCGTCTGGAAGGCAGCCTGAGGTTATGCACTAGGCCTCTGGCAACCAGTCAGCCGCTGAGAGTGCCCCAAGCCTGGGCCCCGGAGCACAACAGATGGAGCTCTGGCTTTGCAAATGAGGAGTGCCCCCGACCCGGTGCCCTGCGGCACTCTCCGAGGTCCCATTCCCACCTCACCTCTGCTTTCTGCCTGGGTGCAGATGCTCAGTGGTGGCAGCTCACAGAGCATAACCCTCTAGAGCTGTGGTTGCTCCTCTGAGTTTAATTTTCCAGGGGGCCATGGGTGGGCCGGGTGGCAGTGGATGATGCTTAGGCGTGCTGGGGACGGACTGCAGGTACTGTGTGCCCCCTGTCTTGGCTTTTGTGTGTCTTCCACTGAAATCTTGACGAGTTTCAAACAGAGTGATCTTGGGCCTCGGGTTTCTAGAGTGTAGACATGGAATTATAATGCCCACCACTCCTGGTTCACTGTGGAATTTAGTGAGCAAGAATTCTTCAGTTACGTGAAGGAGGGGCTGGCCCTCGCTGAGAGGTCGGTGAGCAGCATTGCTGCCGCGGGTGAGTCAAGCGGTCCAGGTGCCATGGTGGTCAAAGCAGGTCCAAGTGTTGGTGTGGCCTCCCACTGGGGCTTTGAGCTTTTGTGGTTGTTCTTGTTGTTTTAAGATACAATTCACATAGCATAATACTAATCCCTTTAAAGTATACAGTCCAGTGGTTTGTAATATATTCACACGGTTGTACGGCCATTACCGCTGTCTAATTCTGGAATATTTTCATCTCCCCAGAAGGAACCCTGGGCCCAACTGGAGTCACTTTCCATCCCCTCACTCCCACCCCAGCCTTTGGCAACCACCGACCTGCTTTCTATCTATGAATTAGCTTGTCGTGAACATCTCATAAGAATAGAACCATACAATACGTGGCCTTTTGTGACTTGCTTTTTTCACTGACATCATGTTTTCAAGGTTCATCCATGTTGTAACATGTATCTGAATTTCATTCCTTTTTGTGGCAGTAATATTCCACTGTCTGGATAGACCAGTTTTGTTCCTCTGTTCACCAGTGGATGGGCACGTGGGCTCTTTCCACTTCTGGGCTGTTGGGAATCACGCTGCTCTGAACGTTTGTGTGCAGGTTTGCATGGATCGTATGCTTAAGTTTGTGAGGACCTGCCAAACTGTTCTCCTCGGGACTCTGTTTCAGAAGGACCATCTTGCTCAGACAGGACTTTAGTGTTAGCTGAAGGAGAGGGTTCTCAGCAGGGCCAGGAGGGGGCAGGGGGGCTGGCAACCTGCCCTCAGAGCCACGGTGCTCACAAGGCCTCGGGCCGTGGCCTCCCTGTCGAACGCAGATGCCCACTGCCTTGGGCTTGTCTCCCCTGTGCTGACCGTGTTCTCTGCATTCTCCCCACTTTATTTTTTTTTATTTATCTTATTGAAGTATAGTTGATTTACACTGTTGTTACTTTCTGCTGTACAGCAAAGTGATTCATATATATATATATATATATATATATATATATATATATTCTTTTTTATATTCTTTTCCATTATGGTTTATCACAGGATATTGAATATAGTTCCCTGTGCTATACAGTAGGACCTTGTTGTTTTTCCATCCTGTATATAATACTTTGCATCTGCTAATCCCAACCTCCCAATCCATCCCTCCCCCACCCCTCCTTCCCCTTGGCAACCACCAGTCTGTTCTCTATGTCCATGAGTCCACTTGTGTTTTGTAGATAGGTTCATTTGTGGTATATTTTAGATTCCACATATATGTGATATCATATGGTATTTGTCTTTCTCTGACTTACTTCACTCAGTATGATAATCTCTAAGTCCATCCATGTTGCTGCAAATGGCATTATTTCATTCTTTTTATGGCTGAGTAATATTCCATTGTATATATGTGCCACATCTTCTTTATCTGTTCCTCTGTCGATGGACATTTAGGTTGCTTCCATGTCTTGGCTATTGTAAATAGTGCGTCTGTGAACAAAGGGGTGCATGTATCTTTTTGAATTAGTTTTCTCCGAATATATTCCCAGGAGTAGGATTGCTGGATCATATGGCAACACTATTTTTAGTTTTTTGAGAAACCTCCATCCTGTTTTCCATGGTGGCTGTACGACTTTACATTCCCGCCAACAGCGTTAGAGGGTTCCCTTTTCTGCACACCCTCTCCAGCATTTGTAATTTGTAGACTTTTTGATGATGTATAAGTCTGATTAGGTCCCATTTGTTTATTTTTGCTTTTATTTCTATTGCCTTGGAAGACTGAACTAAGAAAACATTGGTTTAGTTTATGTCAGAGAATATTTTGCCTATGTTTTCTTCTAGGAGTTTTATGATGTCCTGTCTTATGTTTAAGTCTTTAAGCCATTTTTTATTTTTTGCAATATATGTTTTATTTATTTATTTTTGGCTGCATTGGATCTTCGTTGCTGTGTGCAGGCTTTCTCTAGTCGCAGTGAGTGGGGTCTACTCTTCATTGCAGTGCGCAGGCTTCTCATTGCGGTGGCTTCTCTTGTTATGGAACACGGGCTCTAGGCGCACAGGCTTCAGTGGTTGTGGTGCATGGGCTTAGTTGCTCTGCGGCATGTGGGATCTTCCTGGGCCGGGGCTCGAATCCATGTCCCCTGCATTGGTACACGGATTCTTAACCACTGTGCCACCAAGGAAGTCCCCTTTAAGCCATTTTGAATTTATTTTCATGTATGGTGTGAGGGTGTCTTCTAACTTCATTGATTTACATGCGGCTGTCCAACTTTCCCAGCACCACTTGCTGAAGAGACTGTCTTTTCTCCACTGTACACTGTACAACAAAGTGCCTCCTTTGTTGAAGATTAATTGTCCATAGGTGTGTGGGTTTATTTCTAGGCTGTCTATTCTGTTCCATTGATCCATATATCTGTTTTGGTGCCAATACCACACTGTTTTGATTAATGTAACTTTATAGTATTGTCTGAAGTCTGGGAGGGTTATGCCTCCTGCTTTGTTCTTTTTCCTCAGGACTGCATTGGCGATTCTGGGTCTTCTGTGGCTCCATATAAATTTTAGGATTATTCTAGTTCTGTGAAAAAGGTCATGGGTTATTTGATTGGGATCACATTAAATCTGTAGATTGCTTTGGGTGGTATGGCCATTTTAACAATATTAATTCTTCCAATCCAAGAGCATGGGATATATTTCCATTTCTTTGAATCATCTTCAATTTCCTTTATTAATGGTTTATAGTTCTCAGTATATAAGTCTTTCACCACCTTGGTCAGGTTTATTCCTAAGTATTTTTTTTTAATTTTTTTGATGTGATTTCAAAAGGGATTTTTTTTTTTTTTTTTTTTTTTTTTTTACTTTTGCATTCTTCCTGCTTTAAACCATGCTGCCCTCACCTGTGTCCTGCACCTGCGGGAGTGGTTTGGGCACACAGCTAGCCTTCCTGTGAGGCTGAGATACCTCAAACTGTCTTTATGCACTTGTCCTAGTCCTAGTCCTGGAAATGTTCTGAGCCAAAGAACAGTGTCATTTCAGAGTCCTGGAGAAGAAAATCACCTGCACAGGTTTTCTTCTCAAATGCGTCCACTTGGTTACAAACAAGCAAGTGGACACAAGGAAGGGTCGTGTAAGCTGTGTAGTCATGGGCACATCCCTTAGCCTCTCTGAGGCTTCGTTTCTTTGTCTGTAAAATGGGTTTAAAATTGCCTACCTGGGAAGGGGATGAAGTGAGGCACTGTAGACACGGCTCCCAGTACGATGCTGAAGATACTCAGAAATACCCTCCCCACTGCAGGTGTGAGGCGCTTATACGGACCACGGGGTTTTTCAGTACCACTCACCCCCCTCCCTTTTCCCTCCCTCCCTATCTCTTTCTTTTCACCTTTTCTCCTCTCCCTGAGCCTGTGCCTTGCTTTTACTCTGCCCTCAGCTCCTGCCCCAGACGGCCTTGTGGTCCTCACGGTGTGGACCCAGACCCAGGAATCTGCCAGCTCTCAGATGGCCCGGGGCTCTCAGGAAGGACCAGGCCGAATCCTCTTAGAGCGGATCAGATCATGCCCTGGGTCGTTTGCAGCACAGACTCCCAGGTCAGGGTGGTGGCAGACACAGCAGGCAGTGTCCATCCTGGCAATCCTGGGTCCCCGGGCAGTGTAGATTGCATGACCTAGTTTTATCTGTCAGCCTCCCTGGGTCCCAGGTTCCTTCCCCAGGAGACCCTTGCCAGAGCCAGAGCTCTGAGTGCCCCTCAAATCTGGGTCATCTGAGAGGCTGTGCTGTGGCACGACCACCCAGCATGGAGGCCAATACCATGCCCATGAGGTCCAGGGCCAGACAAAGTGTGGGGATGAGGGCTGCAGGCAGATAAAGGATGAATGAATGGACAGCTTTCCAGGCTGAGGGCTCATGATGCATAGATTATTACTTTTTAAAACTGTAAGTAATAAAAGACTGTATGACTAATACAGAAAGTTTAGGAAGCAGAAAACATGAAGGGACAACACCCCAAATCCCATCCCCTTGGAGATGAATTTCTTCGAAAGTGTCAGTTAAGGGAATTCCCTGGTGGTCCAGAGATTAGGACTCTGTGCTCTCACTGCTGAGGGCCCAGGTTCGACCCCTGGTGGGGGAACTAAGATCCCACAAGCTGGGGCCAAAAAAAAAAAAAAAAAAAAAAAAAGTGCCAGTTAATTCAGAAAACTGAAAAGCAAAAAAATGAACCAAAAGGCCCAGCTAGGAATCCCTGGCTCCATTCTGGGACGTGTCTCCCAGGAAAAAGGGGTTTCCCTGGAGCGCCTTTCAGGCCATCCCCTCTGGAACTGCGGGGAACCTGCCCGGAAGAATTCTTCCAGGAACGAGTCCAGATAGGAAGTTCCCTCTGAACAAACAGGCTCTAGGCCCTCTGGGTGAGCTGAGCTCTCCTTAGGAACCGGCTGGCGGCTGCAGCGCAGACAGACAAGTCCCCCAGCAGTCACCCCCTCGCCTCGGGAGATGTGCTGGTCGGATCTCCTCCCGCCGACCCCCATCCCTTCCCAGGCAGCATCGGGTAGCGCAGCCCTCGCCACGAGTGACCCTGGTGTGTCTGCTCTCTTGTCTGCAGCGGTCAGGAATGACAGAAACAAGAAAAAGAAGGAGCCTTCGAAGCAGGAATGCACGGAAAGCTACGAAATGACGGCCGAGCTGGACGATCTCACGGAGAAGATCAGGAAAGCCCACCAGGAAACCTTCCCCTCGCTCTGCCAGCTGGGCAAGTACACCACGGTGAGAAGCCCCGCCCACCCCGCCCCGCCGCCGCGCACTCGCGCGCACTCGCACGCACGCAGACTCGCACGCAGACGCACGTGCGCACGCTCCCCGCCCCGAGCTTGGCAGGCCCGGGCAGAGTAAGGAGACGCCGCGGCCGGACCTCCGGGCCGGGGTTGCAGCAGCCGCTGAGTAGGGTGGGCATTTCCTCCCGCTCGGTCAGGACGCACAGGTTGGGCACATGCGAGGCTCCGGGCCAGGGTGAGTGAGACGCTGCTGCTCGCGGGGACCCACAGCCGCGTGAAGGGGCCGAGGAGGGCTAGGGAGGCGGCCGGGAGTCCCGGCGGCGGACGCCGGTGCAGAGCCCAGCGGGGACGGAGAGCCGGGCTGAGCCTTTCACGGGCCCCGCTCCAGCTGGAAGAGCCCGCCTGGGGGACTGGGCCTCACCCGCCCAGGGTCTGGCTCCACAGAAGGTCTGGGGGAGGAGGGGCTGGGAAAGCGAAGGGGGACCGAGCTGGGAGGTCCCCCTCTGCTCCCTGTGCTCCCCTGGGAATGGCCTCGCTGAGGGAGAAGTGAAGAGAAGGGGGTGGGGGACAGGTGAGGTCACAAGGCAGGAGGCCTTGTCGGCTGGTCTGGATGTGCTGGTGGAGATGTCTTTCGGTACTTGAATTTTTTTACTGGCTTTTCCAAGTGTTTTTGTGCGCTGACGTGTATTCCCAGCATGTGGCGCTCAAAAATATTTGTCGACTGAATGAGTGAGTGCAACTAGAATGTTGTTCTGGCCTCTTCAGTGGCTCACGTTGCCCGCCCAAGATGCTGGTAGACACGCTTTTTAAAAATCATAGTATTGCAGTGTTTGCTGGTCTGATTGACTGAGACGTGCTAGAAAAAGAATAGTAGGGAAGGTCATGGGGATAAAAAGGTGAAATGATGATGCGGGTGGGGGCGAAAAACAGCAAGTGGGGCACCGAGGCTGCACGGTGGGTGGCACCAGCTTCTAAAGAGCTGGTGCTGGACTTAGCCGCAAGTCCCCTGGCTGAGCTGCCCAGAGAAGAAGAACCTAGAGCTTGCTCCCTAGTCCTCCGCCAGCTTACAAAGCACCTGGCAGCTATTAAAATGCAGCTTCTGGTTCAGCAGGTGTGGGCGGGCGTTGCTTATAGACTCCCAGGTGCTGCTGGTCTGCAAACCACACTCTGAGTAGCAAAGGCCACGAGCGTACTTCGAGTAGCGAGGCCCAGGGCGATTTTCTGGGCCCCCAGGCCTTGGTGTCAGGGACAAGGAGAGACGCTGGCCAGTCTGTGAAGCTGCTGACCTGGCCTGCTGTTGACTCAGCGGACGAGTCCCCCTTGCGCGCAGGGGCGCCATCCAGCCCAGAGCAGACGCAGGACGGGGCGGCATCTGGAGCCTTGAGGTCGGCCTGAGAGGGAAGGCAGGCCTGGAGACCTGGGTGGCGGGTGACGCCATGAGTCAGGAGCAGGGGTGCTAGGAATGAATGTGGTTTAAATCCTGCTCTGCCGCCAACCAGCCGTGCGACCGTGTGCACGTTACTTCACTTCCCTCGGCCTCTTATTGAATTTCAGTCCGAAGTGGTGGAGAGAAATCGGCAGTTTTGATCAGAAGTCTTTATTGTTGTTACGGTCATCATCATTACAGCCAGTACTCGCTGAGCGTTTCCTCCGTACCAGGGGCCGCGCTACGTACTCTCTCTCTCGCTGTGTGAATTCTTTTACTCCTTACGGAGCCAACGCGAGGCGGGTGCAGCGCCCCGTATGACAGAGGGATAAGTCACTTTCCCCACGCCCCGTAGCCAGTGGGTGTCCTTGGATGTGGGCAGTCTGACTCCGGGGCAGCTCTTCTAACCCCACACGGCACACCGTGTCTCAGGAGGGTGGGTGACAAGGCAGGGTGGAGATGGGGGACACCAGGAGTCTAGCTAGGAGGACAGGGCTGTTACCCAGGGATAAATCAACTTTCCCTCCAGAAGACAGAGTAAAAGAGAACAGTCCCAGCAGGGAGGGCTTCCTGGAGGTGGAAACTTGTAAGCCAGGTCCCGCGGTAAGGGACAACCCGTGGGGTCATTTGCTGCCCCCCTGGGGCCCCGGCCCTCTTCCCCGGTTTGGGGTGTCAGGGTGGCCTCGTCCGTGCCCCAGACTCTGCCTCACCTGGTCACCAGGTGAAGTGGCCGCCACTCTGGTCTGGAGGAGGGCAGGGCAAACACAAGTACACACGCCCTGGTGTGGCCTAGGACCAAAGCGCCCCCTCGGGACCGTCGTCCCTCTGCGGGTCAGCACAGCCAGGGACTCTCCCCCAGGCCTCCTGGCGGAATCTGAGAGCCTCTCCTTCTGGATTCTCTTTGTGCCCGAGGTCTGATTTCACCTGCTTCCAGGCCAGTGGGGCCGCTGCCAGCATCCGGCATCCCGCATCCCTGTGGCTCATTCTGCAGCCCCACGACGCTGCCTCGAGAGACTTTTTGTGCCTGTGGGGCAGCGTGCTTCACACGCCGGGGTGGGGGTGGGGGGCAGAAGGGGGCGGGGTCGACACTCCTGGGAGCAGCCCAGGCCCGAGGGCTCCCAAAGCTCCGCCCCGGCCCGAGGGCTCCCAAAGCTCTCCAACAAGGTGGAGCCCGGTGCCCACGGCCCTTCCCCACTCCTCTCCCAGTGCTTCCCAGGACCTCTGCCCACATAAGCTGCTCGCGTTGGAATCCTAGTCTCAGGGTCTGCTCCCAGCCCCAGGCCAGGGCTTCCCCCAGAGCCACCAGCGCCCCTTCCCTGCCCCCTCGGTCCCCAGTGAGGGCCCTTAGTCCTAAGTGCTTTGCAGGGGCTTTCTGCGCCTCTTTGGATCCAGCAGGGAAAGTGGCCGTACCCGTCCCGTCTCCAGGGGACGATCCCTAACCACGGGGCGGCCTGACGCCCTGCAGGCGCTGCTGCTTCCTCCACCCCTTGTCTCTGTGCACAGATCTAGCTCTGTTTTTATTGTAAGCAACTCGCAGTCCTTTCGGGAAGTAGGCACAGGTGTAAATGAAGAGCAGCCGCCATGACGCGTCCTTTGCAGGCACTTTGGCCACGGGGCGAGCGCTTTCCATAAGGAGCTTGTCGACGGGCAGCTGCTTCCACTGTGAGGGGACTTCAGTGCCTTTGCCCGGCTGGCATCCCTGTCAGGTGGCTTTGGAATAAGTGGGCAGGGAGGAATTAGAAAGGCAGCTAGCTGCCCGCCTACAGATCATTGAAAGAGTAGCTCCTTTTTCTTCCTGATTAAGGTCGATTTGGGACCCTGGTCAGGACCCAGGAACAGGAGGGGAGGGCAGGAAGCTAGCGCCCACCCTCCACACCTGGGCCTGGACAGGGTGCTCACCTGCAGGCTCAGCGCCGGGCTCCTTGGCGAGGCTTCTGACCAGTGACCTTCCTGAAAAGCAAGGGGGCAAGGGGGGACTCTGGGGACCAGGGTGGGGCTGTGGACGATGCACTCTCCAGAGAGTACACAGCCCAGCTTCCTCGGCGACCGTGACCCTGGCATCCAGGCTTTAGGGCTTCCTAGGCCCAGGTTCACGTCTTGCCTGTGCTGCTTGGGAGTTCCATGACCTTGGAGTCGTCGTTGGAGCCCCGCTCCTCATCCGTGTAACGGGAGTCGGAGCTGTGACTCGCTCGTGGGGCTGCTGGGGAGGGTAGATGAGGGAAGCACACCGGTGCACCCTGTACCGTTTCTGGCCCAGAGACATACAGAACGGACAGGTCTCCTCCTCCTGACTCTGTATGAATGCTTTGTCATTTTTTGGAGCCACATGCCCAGTCCTGGCAGCGTAAGTGTGGCTGGGACAGCAAGGCAGTCTCCCGGGGGCGCGGCCCAGCCTGGGCTGTCTGCTCCTGCTTCCTGCCGTGTGCAGCTGTGCACCCCCTCACGGGCCCTGAGGGACACGGGCTGCTCTCCGAGGGCTCGGGAGGTGGGGCTGTGGAGACGTGAGGAGCCCTTAATCCACCCACAGGATCACGAAGCCACCCCGAATCTAGCATGTGGAACGCTGGACACCCTCCATCTTGCAGCTGGTTCCCTCAGGCCACACCCTGCCCTCCACCAAGGCCCCTGCATTCTGAGACCACCTGGCTGTCCAGAGGGGCCCCTCCAGCCTCCTGTCCTGGCCCAGGCATCTTGCGGGGGGAGGGGTCCAGGAGCACCCCTGAAACATTAGCTTCAGGGAAGTCCTGCACCGTCTCCCTCGCTTCTAGCCAGACGTCCAGGAAACACTTGGGGGCCCTCAGAGCCCCGCCTCTGCCCCGTCCCTGTGTCTCCCGCTCAGTGGCAGGGCGGTTGCCACATGGTTAGAAGCGTCCGGGTCTCAGTACCACGTGGCATGTGTGTTGGGGCCTCTGTGTATTGTCCTCCTGCAGATGGACATGCCCAGCTGGCAGTTGGTGTGTGTCTGTGGACCGTGGACGCTGGCCACGCATCACTTCCTCGTCCTGGCAATGCCGAGCGTCTTTCAGCCTCTGGGGTTTCTCACCAGGGGACAGGCTTCCGGAGACAAAGTTCATTCAGGCCGTGTGGTGCCCCGAGAGGGTGGGCCCAGGGCCGCAGCACGAGCTGCCTCTGCGCTGGCCGGTGGGCACTGACGCAGCTGCCAGGTGAGGGTGTCCTGAGAACTAGAGGAAGTTCATCATAAAGCGCTTAGAACAGGGCCTGGCTCCCAGTGAGCCCCGGGGGAGGGCTTGTTCCACGAGAAGCATGCCCAGTGGACAAGTGGGCCGTGGACCCCGGGAGCATCCTACAGCTGGAGCTTGAAAGGACATCAGCTTCTCAGGACGGTCGTGGGGCAGAGACTCTGGACCCGGGCCCCCGGGTATTCCAGCCACCCCTGGGAACCTTAGCTCCTCGTTCCTTTTAAGACTTTCTGTGTTTCCTCCTTGGCTGAGGAGGAGGACAAGCAGCCCTGGCTGAAGCACTGTAGTGCCTGCAGCTGCCCCAGATGGGCTTAAAGACACCGTGATTCCACCTCCATTCATGGGCCTCGTTCTGAAAGTACCACCAGTCAGAGAAGCAGCAGAGAAGCACACGGCAGCGGGAAGGGGTCCGTTTGCTTGACCAAAATGGCCCTTTAACTGGATCTCATGGTGGGGTTGGGCTTCACCGCTGCTCAGGGGGGCCAGGGGGCAGTGGCTGCCTCTGCCCCTCTGCTGTGGTTCCGCTCCCCTGAGCTGTCGGCGAGGCCCCTCCCAGCCCGGGCCTTTCCCTTTCTCCTCCTCCCCTGGTTTCGGGATCGGCCCCCGCCCAGGGCCCCCCTAACCGCCTTCACTCCCCCCGGACGGGCCGAGCTCTGCCCTTCTGCGCTGGAGGATAGCGTATAAGCCATTTTAAAGCTCATGCCGTGTGAGTCCAGCAACCGGAACGAGAAGACGCCAGGTTATTCTGTGTTTTCTCAACTGCCTCTTCCCTTCGGTTTGCATGGTGCTGAGTTAGATTCACATGCCGTTAAGACGGCTGTGCGTTACTTTTAACAGAAGGGTGGCGGGCCCGGTGCGTCATGAAGCCTCCTCGTACGAGGCTGATGGAGACCCCGTTCACACGTGCTGGGTCGGGCAGTGGATGGGCGCTGCGGTGACATGACTTCCTGCTGTCCGCTCACCTCTGTGCCCCTCCCCTCCCGCGTCATCTTCCCACAAACCAGGCGAGCCGACGGACCCAGTGGCCACACGCTTGGGCTCAAGCTCCTCCAGGTGCGCCGTGTCCTCAGGTCCTTGGGGACGGATGGAGTGAAGTCACGGGCAGGACGCTGGCCCTTCCCACAGGAGCGCCGTGGGGTGGCCAGCCTCCACTTGTTTTAGGGCCTCTGTGCCACCCCGTATGCAAACTTCCCTTTCCAGGTTCCCCGCCAACCTTAAAAACACAGCTCATTTTATAGACTCAGTGGATGTGTCCCCGGGTGTCAGGGGCCCAAGCACCAGCCTCGTCCTCGTGTGGTGGTTGCCCTGAGACATCCTACACGAGCGTGGATTCATGGAGGCCTCATTCACTCACTTATTCACTCAACAAACGTTTTGAGCCCCTGCCGTGTACGGGGCGCTGTTCTGGACGCTGAGGACGCGGCAGTGACAGTGAGGCAAGAAGTAAACGAGAGTGTGCGTTGGGGGCTGAGGGCTGGCACCGCAGAGCAGGTATGGAGGCCACAGAGTAGTCGGGCCGGGGCTCAAGTTTGCCCAGCCGGGAAGGAATGAGGGGTGTGTCTGCGGGCAGAGCAGGCCGGGGGGAGGGGCGTGCCCGCCGGTCCGGGGACAGCAGGGCCCTGTGGAGCCGGGAGAGACGCGAGAGAGCGGACCCGCCTTGCAGGCCGTGGAGAGGACTTGGCCTTTCCGTCTGAGTGAGGTGAGAGATCACTGCAGATTTTGAGCAGCGCAGTGACTTGCTCTGACTTGTGTTTTTGAGGGATCCCTTTCTTCCTCTGGTGAAAGAACGGACCGTGCGGAGGTCAGGGTGTAGAGTGAGGGCGACCCGTGAGGAGCTGTGGCAGTAATCCGGGCGGGAGGCGTTGGTGGCCGTGGAGGCGGGCCCCCTTCTCTACGCCGTGACGGGTGGAGAACGCGGAGCTCTCCCACCTAAACCATCTCAAGCTGTGACTGAACGTTAGTTAGAATTCTTCCTGTTGCAGGTGATAGAAACCAGACTCAAACCGACTTAGACTAAACACTAAACTCCTGGTGTGGGTCAGGCGTGGTTGGATGCAGCGTCTCGGGAAGGGCCTCTCTTCCCACGGTTCATCCTGGTGTGGGTCAGGCGTGGTTGGATGCAGCGTCTCGGGAAGGGCCTCTCTCCCCACGGTTCGCCTCGGCCCTCCTGAAGCGGCAGAGCCGCTAGTCCGTCCAGGTCACAGGTGGTGGCTCCTCCTCCCGTTCACTTCATTTACTAGCTGCAGTGATCGCCGAACAGAGGTTCCCACATCTGTTAGTTGATTATCCAGCGGCACAGGGATAAGATTTTGAGCATTTTTTTTTAAATGACGCTAACCTACAAGGTCAACCCTCCCCCACCTTCCGGAGCCTCCCTGTGGAGAGTGAATTGTCAGCACGGTCGATGGGAAGCGTGTTCGGTCCCCTGCCTTCCACTTGGCTTCCCACAACTACCCCTGACGGTGTTTTCTCTCCTTCGTAGAATTCCAGTGCCGACCATCGAGTCCGACTGGATCTGGGCCTCTGGGACAAATTCAGTGAACTGGCTACCAAGTGCATTATTAAGATCGTGGAGTTTGCTAAACGTCTGCCAGGTTTCACCGGCTTGACCATCGCAGACCAAATCACCCTGCTGAAGGCGGCCTGTTTGGACATCCTGGTATGTGGCCTGAGCCCGCCATCGGGGTGGGCAGTGGGGAGGGGTTGAGGCGCTCTGGATCCCTAGCCTCTCCTTCTGCTGCCCGATGGCCAGAGGCGTCCCCGGAGCTGGACAGAAGCTTCGTATTCTCTCCCCGCTGTGGGTGCCCCTCTGCGTGGCCTGGGAAAGGGCCCCAAAGCCCTTCAGTGCCACACTGTGGCTCCAGGGCCCTGGAGGGGTGAGGCCCGGCCCAGCCCGGCCTCTGCGGGCCTCGGCCCCCGAGCCAGTGTCGTCGGGCAGGGAAGCACTAGAGGTGGCAGGGGCGTGTCCCGCCGGGGGAAGTGTGTGCTGGGCCTCTGGAGGAGGTGGGGGGCAGCCCCCAGGGATGCGTCAGAACGTAGGGAAGGTAAGATGAGCTTCTGAGGTGCTTTAAAAGCATAGGTTTTTCTTTTTATTACGTCTTTCATGGCTTTGGGTGTAAACAGTTCTGCAAAGCAAATACAGTAACTGTAGTTAGAGACACGCACACACGCCTCCCACAGTCCCTCTCGGGAGGAGAGGGGGCTCAGGATGGGGCAGTTGTGCAGGAAGCGTGAATGTTTGTGTGTCTTTTCACCAGGAGCCGGATCTTAGGAGGAGTGGTAACGGTTACTCTGTGACCTACAGGGGCGGGGGTCACAAGGGTATCTATGATACTTTTCTTCTCATGAAATCAGAGGGTCTTGGATGGACCTAGGAACATTCAGAAAAAATGGAACATCAGAGCAGCATTTATCTGTCACATACCAGGACTTCCCTGGTGGTCCAGTGGTTAGGACTCTGCGCTTCCACTGCAGGGGGCACGGGGTTCCATCCCTGCTCGGGGAGCTAACATCCTGCAAGCTGCACGGCCAAAAAAACCCAAAAAAAACAGAATCTGTCACATACCCACGCGCTGTCAAGTTTGCAAACCTCAGCTCATCTGAGCTGCACGTGACAGAGTGGGCCGGGGGTGGAGACCCAGCCCATTTTACAGGAGGAGCTGCAGACCAGGTGAGTCACCTGAGTGCTGGGTCGCACGCCAGTGGCGTGAGAGGCATTGCAGCTCTGAGGCCCTAGAAGCACAAGCGGGGGCTGGGCCTGGGGAAGAGCCCGCCCGGCCCCCAGGGTGAGGGGCAGCTTGCCTGTGGGTCACAATGTAGGGATGAGTTCTGGGAGCAGTGAACAACGGGGCGCCGGTGTGTCCTCAAGAGTGCTGAACGCGAGGCTCTCAGCCCAGTTTCACCTGAGCCGCTGGACGCTGCCACGCGGCAGCACCGTGACCATGGGGTCCTGACCCTGTGCCGCATGGCCACTGCGGGGCCTGGGACCTCCCGACGCTCTGGCTTTGGCCTGTGCCTGCTTCTTGGTCCTCCTTTTGTCTGGTTGCCAGGTGGCGGCCGTTTGTGATTCCCTCCCCTGCCGCCCTTCAGGAAAGGACGGGTGAGAGGATGCTCTGAGGTCCTTGGGGTGGGGAGGGCCTTGTTGCCACAGCGGCAGGTGCTCAGGTGTCAGGGCCCCACCCGGGCCCAGCAGCCGTCTCCCCGCGTCTCACACTGACTCGGAACCTGGCAGCTCTCCTCCCTTTGCCCTCGGGGGACTTGGGAAGGACAGGAGCCGCTTTCTGTGACCCCTCCTGGCCTCAGTGTACCCGTGTGTAAGATAGGAATGCGAGTCAACCAGGGGAGGCCCTTTTTTGCAGGCTCACGCGGCCCTGGTGGAGCATGGATCAGGTTGGGGGCTCGGCAGTGAAAGCAGGGACAGGGTCGGCAGGGCACGCAGGGTGGAGTCCAGACTCTGGGCCGGGAGACCTTTCCACTGCTCCCACTGGCCTCTCGGGGTGCAGTGTGGGGTTGGCGTGCAGAGGGGAGAAGCCCTAGTGGGGGCAGGGTAGGATCTCCAGTCAGATGAGACAGGCAGGAGGAATACTTATTTGGCCCCAGACAAGTTCATGTCCAAAAATTTCTAGCAAAGGCACAAGATCCTGAAAAACACACAACGTCAGAGAGCATCTCTTGAGTGTGGATATCAACCGGCTGACGGTAGAGGCAGCTTCTCAGCGAAGCCACTGGCGTGTGGCGGGAGTGGGCCCGCGAGGCGCGAGGGTGGGCACACATGGGCTACAGCTGTTCTCAGCCCCTAGGAAGGAGAGTCCCGGGGCACCAGGCCTGGCCACGTGCTGCCCCCGTGGCCACCAGCGCCTGTGCTGTGTCTCCTGCAGGACAGGCCGAGGAGGCCTGGGCGGGGGCGGGTCTGCTTGACAGTCCCGAGGGGTCCACCCGCCTTCCCCTCCGCCATCCACCCCCGCCTCGCTCCTGGCCCCGCGGCGGTGACTGCCCTGCCTGGCTTCCAGCACCATCTGTGGCTCTGGGGCCCCGCTAGGGAGGGCTGTTCCTGCGTGAACCTGTCCCCCCAGGGACTGGGTGGAGACAGGACCCCGGCCTGAGAGGGGCCAGCTCTGCTCTCGGAGGCCCAGCCGCCTGTGCTGTTGCAGGATCCAGGGCCCCTGTGAGAAAAGCCACAGCCTGCCAGCCTCGGGGCACTGAGCCGTCCCTGCGAGGTGGGAGTGCTGGGACCGGACTTGCGGGCTCACACCCCGGCTCTGCCCCTCCGAGCAGCCCCGCTGAGGTGGGTGTGACGGTAGCTCCTCCCCAGTAAGGGACAGTGGATGGGGTTAGTGCATGGGAAGCACTTGGCTCAGTATCTGGCACTCAGGAAGAGCTCCTGTGCCGTAACCGTCATCCTCCTCACCACCACCGTCATCGCCGCTAAGCCCAGAGCGTCTCTGTGCACATTCATGGACACGCGTGTCTGCACGTGTAAGTGTGTACACAGACGCCCACACACCACTGTCTGGAGCTGTGCTGGAGTGTAGCCAGTCTGA